>NC_046222.1:70453375-70790241 GCF_009819885.2 Catharus ustulatus | reverse complement strand
TCCTTCTCCCTCGTCTCTTTTCAACTAATCATATTTCTGACCATTTCAACAGTCAGAAAATTACTACTAAACTAATGGGTTTTGGACATCTCTGAGCATAGAAAATTCTGAATGCACTGCAGAAGCTCACAGTATATGCCCTGTGAAGAAGACCATACTATTGATCATCTTAGTAGGAGATACCTATGGAAGTGAGCACATGTGAAATCTAACCAATCACATCTTGGGTCAGGTTAAGGGCACATATATGAAATTAGAAATTCAGCTGGCCAGTGCAGTTACTCACTATTTTTCTCAACAAGTAAGGGTCAGACTTCCTGCAACCAACGACTTCTGTCAAGAGCAAAGATTTAGTACTGTTCAGATGGAGGAATTTAAAATAAAAACTGAACAAATAGCAAAGGTTTGTTTCAAGAGGTTGTCTTAGATTTAGTTCTGGTTAAAGCCAGCCTCCCACATACCTCTTCTATGCTAAGAATTTTTAGGAAAATATTTAGTTCTGCACTGTAAGTTTAGCCCTATCTGAATACTGAACTTAGATTTGTGTGCAGTGTTTTCTCATCTGTGTCTAGAGTGTGTGCATTCTAGCTTTTCTGACATGAGGATCTGCATCTAGGCACCTTTTATCTGTGATTAATAAAAAGAGGATTAAAATGTTTATTCAATAAAGATGTACTGAAATACAGACTTTTTCTGAGTGAAAATTTACATTTTCATCTGCATGCAATTTTGCAGTTCAAACAAAATAACTACATGTGTTCAGTTTGCAGCAGTCTGATTTGTGGGAGTGAAAGCATGTCCATTTCCGTTGTATGAACTCATAAAATACAACATCAATGACTTTTAGCTGCATTTTCAAGGCACGTTTCTCTCCTTTGTTACATAGCAAAGCCTCAATGTAACAGGCCATAATTCTGCTAAATAAAAGAGATCTAGGGAGTGAGCTTAAGCACTGAATCTTTGGTTGTCCAGACTGCTTAATTGTTAGCTTTTAGCTTGGCTGTGTTTTGACTGCTACAATTAGCTCCCTCCACAACACATCTGCTCTAGAAAGTACTAGCACTAAATAATGTGGGCACAAGAAAATCTTCACAGCATGGTCAGAGATCAAATTGCAGCCCTTTTGTTTAGTGTTACGACATCTAAACACAAGGGAATAATATTTGTTCAGGAAAGGATATCAAGCATTGACTTTATTAACAGCACATTTTATTTACAGCAAAGTAGTATCTATGATCCTGTCATCTTTACCTTACAGTCCTGCCTTTGCTTGCTTTCCATTTAATATCAAATTATTTAAGACCCATATTGCAAATCTGCAGACTTCTTTATGCAACTTCTGATTTCAAGTAATTTGATTTCTTTCAAATTGAAGTTTTCTAACCATGTACTGTTGTACATTTTCCAGACTTTCAGTGGATTTATTACAAAACATTTGTCTGGGGCTTGTTGATCCATTTCACCTTAAGAGTCCTACCTCATCATACTTGCACATTAGCGCTGCAGATATTCTCCTCTACCCACTTATTGCCCACTAGAAAACAGTGCTGAAGGCCAGTCAATAGCTTTTCCAACCAAACTTACACTAAAAATAGAATCATAGGATCATAGAATCATAGAATCATGGACTCATAGAATCATGGAATGGTTTTGGGTTAGAAGGGACCTTAAAGGTTCCTCATTCCAGCTCCCCTGCCATGGGCTGGGATACATTTCACAGACCACATTGTTCAGTGTCCTGTCCAGCCTGCCCTTGAAGCTAAGGAGATGGATTTGGGATTTCATACTTTATCTTTGGAAGAGTCCTTAGTCTGTTTTATCCCCAGGCTGCACTTGATGCATTTGTGCAAATTGTCAGTTGCATTTCAGTTTCAGCTATTGGCTGGGAGGGGGTATATGAGAAATAAAGGAACATTGGGAACGAAACTGAATAATTGAGTTCCTTGATTACCTGTTCTTAAACAGAAATCAGTTCTGAACTTATCTTCCAATTTTTTTCGGTTAGAAATATGGCACAGAATGCTTTCCTGTTCTCTTAGACTACACTGTTTTACTTAACTATTGTAACTTTTGATGGTGAAAGTCTCAAGTAATATATTAATTTCCTCTAAAAAAAAACTATGAATAGAAATAATTCTTTTTACACAGTCAGTATTAATTTTAAACAATAATTGGGTTAAGAACTTATTTGTAAAGATCAATAAATTACATTCTACTTTATCTAATAGACATAAAAATAAGAAATGTCTATCTGACTGACATATAAAATTTGTACATATCAGAATTATTGGGAAGCTATAATCTACAGTATCATAGTTGTATAACTGAGACTACCTCAATTTTTCCTTTCCACTTTCACTACTCCATTCTTTCCCTTTCCCACTAGAATTATAGGTACAAGTCTACATTGGACTCTCATCCCAATATTTTGTATGATAAACTCTAGGTAGCACTGTCCTTGCTTCTAGGAGCTGAGTTATGTGTCAGTGTTTCTGAGCACTGATTAAAATGATGTAACATTGTAAATAAGTAGATAAACCTTGATCACATATATTTAATGAGTAAAATAGGTGTGACTAAGAATGAAATTCTTAGATGAAATGCCAAAGTATGATGAGCAGTATTTAATTGCAGATACCTAAAGAAAATAAAGGCACTTTTGGGGTTTGTCCTATGCATTCCCAGAGTAATTACAACTATCACAGAATTTTGATACAACTTTTAGGGAGTTTGGAGCATTTTTTTGTTCCTCTTTTCTCTTTTGGATTATTTTAGCATTAAGTTTTTTTTTAAATTAGAATCTTAACAAATGAAGATGAGGGTGCATTCATTTATAATCAGTTTTATTAAATTTACTTGATCCAATTTAAAAGATAAAGCTGGGTGGCTAATAAAATTTTCAGTTAATTTCTGCACTAAGTAGTAACAGGTAGGAAAACAATTATGTAAAATTTTAATTGGAATTTACAGAGGGAATGAGGATTTAGTCAAATTAACATTGGGTTAACCTAAAATGATTTTGATTATTTTTTAAATATTAAAAGCATTCATTTTTAAAGCACTGCTATAAAAATGATAACAATCCTAATTAATTTAAATGAAAAATTTATTGTAAAGAAACACCAAAACTCAAGAACTACTCAAGAATTGTCTTCAAAACAGCAAACAAAGTAAAATCATTGTCTACGCTTTTTGTTTCTTCTGATTTGTTTAGTCAACTGAACACATTAACTGAATTGACAAAGACTTTTGCCTGTTTCTTTCCATATCCTTCAGTGTAGAAACAAAAAAAAATTAAGATTTCACAGTTACACACTTTTTCAATCAAAAGTTTCCTTATATTCATTAATATTTCAGCATAGTCATCTTTCCTAGGTTGTACACTTTTTTCCCCACAGCTACAATCCCAGGTTAGCGTGTAACATTCAACATTGACTCTGCAGGAACGTTAAGTGTTAGTATGAGCTCCTTTATTGTGCTTTGTATTAGGAATTAGAATTTAATTCTTGAGTGGAAGGAGAAGAGTGGAAGAGGAATTGGAATATTTCATTACCAGTGCTTGGAATGCAGAAAAGCTATGATGATTTATTTTTTGCTATTTTTCCCAATGTGCTGAGTTTCTGTTAGCATTTACTGAATACTTAAATGAAGAAAAAATGAGCAAAAGCTTTCAAAGCAGATGATGCCAGTCATGTTTTCCTTTTGATTTGGCTTGCATTTTATGTGGTTTGTTCTTTCAGTTATTGTATGTTTAGCCAACCATCAGCCCCATCCTGAAAGTCAACAATAATAAAAATGTAAATCATCATCAAAAGCATGCTTGCAGTGAGAGAACATTTCTAAGATGTTTATCAGTTGTTCATTTTCTCCTGTCAGATGTTGAAATCTTTTACTTCCCATCATATTGCACAGAAATGCAGTTTTACTGATAGTGTCTACTTGTAGCTAAGCTGTGAAAAAGTCAAAATTTCATTTTGTAAGAGCAGTTATCACACAGACTACTGCAGACCTAGGTTATTGGTCCTTATTTAGCAAGCTCACTGATAAGATGTCTAATTTCCTGGCCAACCTTTTTGTATGTGTGGGTGTGTTTGTGTGTGTAAGAGTGTGTATAATGTGTGTGGGCCTCATTAAAATATATAAAATTAATAAAAATACCCAATACAGCTTTTTCACTTGCAATATAGAGGTAGAGAAATAATGCAAACACTGGCCATGAAGTCACTTGGAAAAATAAGATTTTAATTATTAAATTAACTGTTAATATTATATTACAGAGTTTTTAAGTGCTGCATGAAAATTTAATCGGAAATATGAGATGTAGGGACTACCTGACTTAAACACTGGGCCCAATTCAGTGCATCCTCAGTCAAGTCCTTTGGCTGTTGATTTAAGTTTGAAAATTTCCATATTAAAATTAGAGCTGTTCTGGAAAAATGGAAGGAAAAAAACATATGTTAACCACTTAGATACAGAATTTTGTAGTAGGAAATATTCAATAGAATAGAGGTTTGTCTGCTATCTTTCCACAGATGGCTTCTCTGATACATTAAAATAATACTCTTATTTTCATCTAAAAGAAACCTTTACCAATTCTTATCTTAATCTTAAAAATACTAAAATACCAGAAGTAGTGAATAGTACAAAATAATATATTTTGTACTAAGCTTGGTCAGGCATAGTGAAGGAATAGTTAAAAGAGCTGTTTAATCTATTTGAGAGAAAAGTCTGAAGTCACGAATAATATTTTAAGAATTCTTTCTGTAAATGTTTTTTACATAACACATGAACAGCTTCTTAGTTGCCTTTATGCGGGGTATGTTTTCTTTTTTATTCTTTTCCACTTAGTTTCTAGCTCATACTTGTGAAAGAAATTCAGCCACTCTAATGAGTTGTTAGAAATGTAGGAGAATGACTTATTAGTGGAACTGTAGAAACAGGGAGTGCTAGGTTTGAGTCCAGCTTTGTAAAATTTTTTTTTCCCCTGAAAGCAGAATTATGAAAACAGAATTTCAAAGAAAAATTCCAGGTCTATTTAGCACATCTACTTTCATCATGTACTTTTTTGCTCACTATGGTGTACATAGAAGAGAAAGTATATTCTATCATGCACCTCGTATATATGGTACAATTTCAGCTATAGTTGAAGCTAACACAAGTGGAAAAATAATTTTGTGAATGGTTTTCTCTGCACTTCCTAAAATTTTCTTTATACTGTACTCCCTTCTTAGCACAGCAAAATGAAACCTTGATTACAGCTAATACTAAATTCGTTTAATAATACAAACAAGGATCCATAAATATAATAATGACTACATACATTAAATGTCAGTTAAAAAGTATAGGTAGCTACTCTGTTACCAGGACAGATGAAAACAGATATATTCGTACCTGATTTTCAAGACTTTTCCCCCCAAACCTACATTCCAGCATTTTTTTGTAATGCTTCAATGAGTTGCTCTCCATAATTAAACAACTATCTGTAGAGCACTTCTTTTATGTGTTTATTAAAGATTGTCTAACTCATTTCCTGTTGACACAAAATTGTTTGAATGGCAAAGGAACTTTTATAAATAACTGACATCCAAGAGCATGAAGGGAACTGTTTAAGTGGGTCATTTGCTTGTGTACTTCCATACGGAATTTTAAAACTGTAATCTTTACTTGAATTGAAATACTATTGTCCAGTGCTTTAATTCCTCTAAGAATAACATTCATTTTAGTGCATTTTAAAGATCTGATCTCTGTAAGCATTATCTGTACCCATGAACATCTGTCTAAAATGGATTAATTCCAAGGATACTGCAAAAGTTAAAGTTCAGTTGGTGATTTTGTCAATTGTTTAGCTGATATCAATTTTTAAGGTCTGAACTTCTATTGCTGTCATTCAGTTTCTCTCTCTCTATTCCATTTTCTTTTTGGGAAGAATGAAAAAAAAAAAAAAAAACACCAAAAAAAACCCCCTAACCCACAATTCAACAGTATTGTTTAATTCCCTGAAAAAAATGCTCAAAGTCCTCAACACAACACTAAACATAAAATGAGAACTAGAAATCATATAAATTCCATATATGCTCTTCCAAACGTGAACATCTTAGTTGTTAACTAATCCCAATTTCAGCTTTGGTGAGCTCATTTTAAAAGAAGTAGCCTTTATCTCATGATGTAAATTCAATAGCTGTTGTCAGGTCTATTAAATAGAGTATTATTTTATTTACCCCACAGCTGATAACAGAGTCACACAATTCACTCCAGACTGGTCTTCCCATAAGTTATAGCTATGATGTCTCCAAAGGGATAAAAGAAGTCATATCCTCTACTTCTCAACTTATTTTCATCATTACATATATTCTTATGCTATAATAAATCACATTAAATACTTCTTGTAGCTACAGGGCTCAAGGAGTATCTTCTGTGCTTTATTTATTTCAGCTCCAGAAATATGTCTGAATCTTGCTGAATGAGGATCTGTGTTGTACACTAATATAACAGTGATCAGACATGTTTGGAGTTTAGGAAATGTAGCTAAATAACCCAAATCTAATCATACTACATGTATTGTCTCAAACGTGTAGGTTTTATATGAAATGCACCATGCAGAATATTGTTGCTCAGTAAAAAGGAAAGTGAACATCCTGAAAGCCTGACCTCACCATATGGGAGAGGTAAAATACTCAGCTTCTTAAGCAATTAGAAAGCCCTTTGCAGGACAACCCCTGATTACTACAGCTAGTTGTAGATACACATACGTAACCAGACTGTGGGCTATCCTGCTTGAGAAATACTCTCTAGTGAATAGTGGGACTGATTCTGTTCTCACTGATTACACATTTCCTTAATCCAGAACAGAGTAGCTTTGGTTTTCCTTTAATGTCTATACAATTTTTTAAAAATTCTGCTAGGGAAAAAGAGATTAAAAGGAAGGAGTTCTGAAGTAAATAGTTGTTGAAAACTAGGATTAAATTTAGAGATGCTCAGCACTCACACAACAGCTCTGTCTCACCAAGACTTAGCATGACAGGTTTGGAGATCTTGGAAAAGCACACCTTGGAAAGCAGCCATATTTTGGCTGAATATCTATGTGTGTGATTTCTAGATTGTCTTGCCTGCTTCCTTACCTTTGCTGTAATGATGTGATGTGATGTGATATGGTGCTCCTTCAGACTCTCCACCTTTCAAACTAGCACTGAAGCAGCATCTGTGTCAGTTTAGTTCTAAACACGCAGGGTTACATAGAAAGTGGGTATAGCACAAAACAGACTTCCAAAGCTGTTGTATGTCTTCAAACCTGATATTTTTAAGGTATTTTCTTACTTGGTTTTCCCCATGAAATTAGCTTGTAGGTTTGAAAATGTTTTATGACTTGTGACTGCAAAAACAGACCTCTGCATATGGGGTAACCTTGTGTGATGTAAGGAAGCTTTGCAGACCTGTTCTGTTTCTTCAGTGCAGGATGATATGGTTTATAGTCAGATGGATTACACCATAGACAGAGGATAGTGGAATAGCTGGGGAAAAAGTACAGCGAAAGGACAGGAGGACATGAGCAGAAACTGAAATACAGAAAATTGCATTGGAACATACAGGAAGACTTTTAATCATGAGGGTGTTGAGGAGAGGCAGTGGAGATTCTCCAAGGAACTACTTAAAAGCCAGTTGAACACTCATGAGTTGGGCTTCAGAGGTTCCTTCAGCCTCAACTGCCCTATGATCCTGTAAAATGGTAAAGGAAATGTTATCAGTAATTAATGGAAGACAACACTTTAAAAATTTTCCTCTGCTGTTTTTTCAGCTATAACATGACCTGAAGAAAAGCAGTGAATAAATGACAAGCTTGTTTCATTTTGTTGTGTTCTTGTGGGAGAAGAAAAATACAACCACTTATCTGAGAATACTTTTATTCTAATATTTTCATATTCCCAAACACTCTGGTGTTATTTCTCGTATTTGGGTATCCATATGCCATGGTTTGCTTTCTGTTCAAATATAGGAATAATTACTTTACATAGCATTGATAATGCAGACCATTTCTATTTTCAAAAGCTTATTGTAGAAGACATTTATTACTATTATTTATTTTTTTTTTTTTAATAAAATCCCCTAAAGAAAAGCCCACCTAGAAAATTAGTTGGTTATATAGCTATCATGGCAACATTTTCATACCTACTTAGCAGTAAATGCCTTCTTTTTAGAATGTTCATCTTTTAAGTTTGGCTAATGAGTATCTATTTTTTATACAGAACTGATTTTACTAAAGCTGTAGAGAGTTTAAAAGTTTTAAAATCTCAGCTCTCAAATGGTTGTCTTTAGTAGTGCTTCATAAACTTGAATGCTTTTGAGTGTAATTCAATATCTTCTCAAAGTAACATGAGTCTTAAACATTCAAGTCTATTAAACTTATCAATAAAACTAATTGGAGGTTGAAAAATTATGATTACCATTAATTTGACTAAGTACATTCAGTTTAGCTGTTCACATATAAGTCAGAAATCATAACTGCATTGCAATCAGTGTACATATCAAAATCTCTTGCAATATTTATCTTGTTATAAGTTGTCAAACATCTTTCAGAGTTTGTAATGAAACATTTTTGACATGATTTCTGACAGAGTTGTATAATTTTAGACTAGTAAGCATAAATGTAGGGAAGTGTTTGGGGTTTTTTTCTGACAAGTCAGGCCTTGGGTGGCTCTCATGAATCATCTTTCAGATGATGACTTATTTACCAACTAAACAGAGATATGTGTCATGTAAATATCACAAAAATAACAAGTCTGATAGATCTAAACTCCCATTTTTCTGCATTAAAACTAATAATTTTTCTGTTAGCTTGTAATTTTTTGGGCTATGATATTTTCAGATCTGAGATGTTTTTGCAGCTCTCTGCATCTGAACAGACCATATCAGAAGTCATCTTTGAGAAGCACAACAGCCCATTTCTTTACTCCAGTACTTAATCTACTTCCAGCCTTTAATTGAAAAAGGTTGGATTATGTTTTTCATTTAAAGCTTTCATCAGCTTTTAAAATTGATAGTGCCTATATTCACAAGGGATGAAGGAAGAAAATAAGTATACATTTTCACAGCCTTTAAATCACATAATTTGCAACCTGAAATTAATGTGTATCATCTTGAATTATTATTTGATCTTATATGTAAGTGCTCTGCTATTTAAGGGAGTCTTAATAACAAATTTACCAAGGCAGTTCAAAGCCCTTTTATAATTTTTTTTTTCATTAGTATCTCCATTTTCATTCATTGCTTTTGTTCCTTACCACCTTCTTCATCCAGAAAAATAAGTAACAGCCAGTGTCGCTTTTGAAATGGAAAAATGGTTTTCAAATCACTGGCAAAGCTTAATGACTTCTGACTGCTGAGATATGTTAATTTAAGCCAGACCAAATGTTCCTCAGCTGCAAATATTTGGTGTTGTTCACTGGGAACTGGCAAGATTTATGAGGGCCCAGTGGCAAAGGCTCTCTGCTCACATGCCTCACATTACAATTGTTTCACATGTTAGATGATAAAAGGCTGTTTGAAAAAAAAAAAAAAGGGAAGAAGGAAAAGAATCAACTTTTCACAGAAAATGTGTATAGGCCCAAGAGGATGAGGGCTTAGAAAGACAGCTTTGCTTTTTTTCTGTCAGTGAATCTTCTCAAAGAACCATTTAACTGCTGAATTAATGTGGTATTCTCATGCCAATCTGCATTCTTTTCACCCTCTCAAAACATCAAAATCCATGTGACTGGATGGTTCAAAGCACTGGTAATGGAGCATAGAGGACATGTTTTTGGTGGTTTTTTTTTCACTTCTAGGTGGCCAGTCCAAACCTACTGCAAACTGATAGTGGCCAAAAGTCATTAACCTTTGGCTCTTCAGTTGTTTTTGAGAATTAAGTTAGTGAGTTCAGTTCAGTAATGAGTAGATGGGTATCTACATCAGAAATGCCCCAGTGTTATTCTGATAAACACCCTTGATAGGGGTATCTTACATGGATAGGACCGACACCAAAGTATCTTTTGGAAAAGGGCATCTGCACAAAATCAGTAGGAAAAACCTGTGAAAACATTACCTGACATTCTGTATATTAATTTGCAAGACTGTAAATTGGGAAGCATTCAGTCTGTACTAATTTTAAAATAATAGCAAAAAAAACCCTGCAGTGGGAATGGGACATTATAAAATTATGTTCATAGATTTAATTTTTTCATGTATGCTTAAAGGGAAAGTTTGACTTGTTTCATTAAATGAAAGAAAATTAGTTTCTGACTGTCTTACATTTACTCTTTAATTTGCAAGTGACTGTGAAATTTGGGGGGTTTGCACTATTCCCAATTGCTTCAATAGGATTAGATTTTAAAATTTCTTTTCTTTTCTGAAAGCAGAAGCCAAAAACTGGTAGTAGCAAATCCTGGTTTGTAGAGAAAAGAATGAATGCTTTCTCTGTTGGACTGGATTAGACAGCATGTCACCTAAAGCCCATCTACTACCCACACTTAAAATCTTTGGGGCAAATACAGTTTTGTTTTCTGAGTCTGTCTGAGGTTGATGTTGTAGAAAGCCTAATTGCTGCTTTCAGGCAGACAGGTAACCTCGGTGTTAGAGCTACTGGCTCACTGCTGCTGATAACTCTTTGGTGCTTTACCACTGCTTTTTGTACCCCATTCCTTCTCATAGATGATACAAGTGGAGTTCTTTCCAAATTCAAAGGAAAGAAGGGGACAGCAGCTTTACTTATGCTGGATCAAGTCACTCCTAAAACCAAACAAAAACCCCACAGCGTATTTCTGTGGAAGCCTTGATGGCATTCTGCACTGAGTGAGCATCAGTGTGAATTCATTCAAACTTTACGGTATGGATGTTTGCAATCAGAATAGATTAACCCTGATTATACAAATCAGCCGCAGTGAAGGTCTACTAAGCACAGAAATGACTGCTCTAATGATTATAGGGTGATAACTCCTGAGCAGTACTCAGGGTTTCCACTGAAGATAGTGGGAGCCATGAGGGCTAAGTGCATTCCTAGGCTTTCAAACAGGGAAGAGAAACGCCTCTGCAGGGTCAAAAAGCCCCCTCGAGTGTTAAGAAAGAATAATGGTTCTCACAGATAAGAGAAACATCTTGAAACAAATAAACTGAATGATGGAGGTTTGTTTCTATGAAAGTGTTTATAAACTAAAATATAAAAATTATTATGTTCATATTTGCATTTAGCCTGAAACTATCGTTCCTTGGGGGAAAAAAATGCACCATGTATTTGTGCTAAATACTCTAATTATGCTCTTCACTGGGATAAAAGGAAAAAAAAAGCTGACAACCAGAAAAAGAAACAAAAATCTAAGTTCTTTTCTTGCATTAAATATGACACAGATTGTAAAAAGCAATATTTTTACCCTTGAAATGTTTGAAGTATTGACATTCTGTCCACTCAATTGTCAGCTTGTCTTTAGAAATAGAGCTTCCAGGTTCTTAGCATTTAGTAAACTGACACTGATCTCTATTCTTCTTTAAACGTGTATGCAATTCCTTGGCTTAAAAAACCCCATCCATGATACCACAAAAGGTTATTCTTCCTTTAGACACTTCAAAAATTCTGTGCTATCCTTATGGCTGTTTTCCTGATCTTACAAATTTGTATTAATAAATAAACCTTGTTAGCTTTAATTAAGTTTCAACAAAGCTTGAAAGGGGATTTAGGAATATTATAGGCTACTATTCTCAGGGGTACATGTAGAAGTTGTAGCTTGTGCTGCTGGAAAGAAGGTCCCAGTGCCTCAGAGCCGGTGAGGAAGGGGAGGTGGCAGGACCAACACAGAGGTAAGGAACTGATGAGTGTCCAGCTTTGTGTATTTCAGAGCCTGCTCTCCTTGCCTGAGAGAGCTCTGGTCAAATTTAAATGAATGGTAGATATGAAAGCCTGAAAAAAAGGCTTTTCTCCTTTGGTACCAGATAGGCATATAAACCAAAATCAGCTGTATGTTAATAAAGGTTAAAGCTAGAAGAATTATAGCATCACAGAATAAATTACCAAACCTTCCCAGTAGAAGCAGTGGCGTTGCTTGATTTCTGTGATGTTATTCATACTGCTGTGTCTACTTTAGAGTGCTAGAGAAGTCCCTTGTGATTTAAATAAAGTTTGTCATGTTTTACTTCTATTGGCATGTGAATCCTTCAAGGATAAAATATCTGCTAAATTTCTCTGTTTTCTTTCACTCCTGCTTATATGATGAAGCATGATTTGTGGTATTTAATGTAATCAGAGTATCATTAATTTTCTGCTAAAATGTTTCTGCATATGGCCATGCAAAGTAAGTATCTACCATACCATCAGTTGCTTAAAGAATCAAAATGAGGATGACAGTGTTTTTCTAAAGAAGATTTCTCTGAATCTTTCCACCCACAGGCTCTGTTGAAGGCAGTAAATAGTCCATTTTTGTTAATGAAGCTTCACTCATACAGCTGGGATTGTTTAATATTTTACGAGTGTTACTTTGTTTTGCTCTCAACGATCTCAGGCAGTTAAGGATTTATGAATCGTGTTTTTTCTCAGCCCATCTGCGGTTTCCTATCTTCCCTGGCCTTGAGAATATGTTTAAATTTATTAAGCGAAGCAAAGGCTCATTATTTCAAAGGAGAGCCAAAGTGACACAGTGAATTGGTTATTAATGGAAAGGCACTGCCATAGGGCGATTGAAATTTAATGATATCCTACAAGAAAAAAATGAGGGTGTCACTTTCCAAAAAGTCATGCTAAATGCCAGCCTTTTAAGGTCCTGCCGCTAATTTTATGCCTGCACACAGTAATGTTTTCAAAAGCGTTTAGGAAACACGGACCAGTGACTGTACTGATTATCCTTTTCACCTTCTCGCCTGTTCCAAATGGGTTTGTGCAGTGAGCGATTTAATCTCTAAATATAGGGAACGTTAAAAAAAATAACATTGCTGTTTTTCACAAGCTAAGGCCTTTTGCAATCCTCCAGAGATGGACTTGCAAATATGCTATCTCCATATGCTCACAGTAAGCTCTCAAACTGGCTCATCACCAAAAAAAAAAAGAAAAAAAAAAGGAAAAACAAAAAACTTCAATCACTTTATTTCTTCTGCTTTTCTGTCATTCAAGAGATGTTTTATGTACACAGAGTACATTTATCAAAATTTAAGTCACATATGACTACAGCATACCTAGGAATCTCTGAAATTTCTCAGTTTTCTTTCATTTAGTCTACATTTTCTTTCAGCCTTGTTTCCTGAAATGCCTTCCACCTGCTTTTGGATTATTCTTAGTTTTTAATATAATGTTCATATAGACTTTATCACTATGTTTTTTCAGTTTGAAAGACAAACTGTGTAATTTCCTGGCAAAATTCAGAGTATTCTTCCAAAGCGTACATTGAGACTTGGGGTTTTTTTGGTTAGTTGGTTTGGTTTGGATTTTTAAATTTGAGCTGGTTATAATTCTCAGACTGCAGAGACCCTATAATGTGCTCCTTAAGTGACTGTTGAAAGAGTTCCAAATGGAAGACAGAGACGAGGGGAAATGGGAAATACCTGTGTTAGGACTGCAGGACCAGGCTGGTAGAAACTTGTTGATGGTGCTGGTGCTCAGTGGAGTATTATTGTTTAATGTTCCAGTGGTAGGGATAACTATATGGCTCCTCCCTTCTAGTTGTGTGTTTCAACATATGATTTACTACAACGATAACCATGTTTAAGCACAATTGAGGAACACGGGTTGGGGATAAATCACGGGTAACACAAGGTCTGTGTAAATGTCTGGACAGAAAATGGCTTGTGATAACCATGTCAAAAAAGCACGCTTTACATTAAACAGATCACAATGTTAGATGACTGCTCCTTTGTAAAAGTGGAAGAACTGGCGAAGGATTCTCATGCCATGACAACAAAGCTGCTATGGCTACACAAGCTATTGTGTGTGACCTTCCTCAGTTCTCAGCCGTCGGGATGAAGAATCCCCTCAGTACTTCCCCATAGCTGTTCTCCTAAAATATCAACTCCCCCAGAAAGCATACAAAATGAAAAGGGGTAGTAGCATAAAGGGATACTTGGTATCAATCATCCTCAGTTAATACAGAAATGGTAGGAGTCTGTGGTGGAAAAGACAGGCTAGGTCACCTAGTTCATCTTCCTGCTGGTGCGGGAAATGTTCCCGACATATATTTTCCAGTGCCCTGTCCAGTCTAGTTTAAATACCTGATGCAACTCATTTATATTTATATTGTAATTTTCTTACAAACATAAATATAAAACCAAACTCCAGACGTTGCCCTTGACAGGCATATTAGTAACAAATCATTTTCTAACCTTGCTTATGGTAAATTTCCAACCATCTGCTGACAGGTAAACAGAAATTTCTTCTTTTTTTTTTTTTCTTTTTTTTTTCGTTCTCAGAATTCTTTCTCTTCCCAGTCTCATCAAATGAAATAATAAAAAAACAACAACCTTAATTATAAAGTGACAGCACCATTTTGTTTCTAAAAGGAGGAATGTTGCCCTTTCTGGAGGTGTGGATCCGACATGCATCCCCTACCCCTCCTACATGAAGGGATAACCTGTGGTCTTTAAACATGCCATCTGCTGTTTGAATGCCCTAGAGGTGGAGGTAGTCTGAGGGCAGGAAAGGCTTTTAGCCATCTCCCTACATTTTACATATTAGCAACCCTTTAAAAAAAAAAAAAAAAAAGTTTAATTACTGCCAAATTTTGAAGTCTTTCTCTCCTACAGAGCAGAATCCTGAAGCAAGAGCTTCTGGTTGCTGTGCCTGCAGAAGAGTTGCAGTGGGGAAGTTATTTGCAGGCTGGAGCCAGGCTAGGTGGCGTGAGTCATGGGGAGTGCCATTTCTGAGGAGAAGGTAGCAGACATGGTTTCACACGCCCCGGTCCTGGGTCCACGCGTGGGTGCTGGCAGCGCCACTGCTCTGCAGGAAGCAAAAGCTGCTCCTCGGTGCATGGAAACCACTCAGTGAGAGGGTCTTGCTCAGATTAACACACCAGGAACTGGAGGGGTTACAAAGAAAGGTCAGCATCTGTGCAGTGTTAAATGTCTTTTTCTTGGGCTTAAATCACTGAAAGGTAGGCTCTTCAGAGTAGGGGCAAGAATTACTACAGCCAGTGCCACGCCTTCACAGGGACTTTCTGTTGTCTGCGGTAAGGGGGTAGAAAAGTCAGAAAATAGGGTCGTTAAGACTATCAAACGCTGTGTAAACTGAAGCCCTAATAGGATTTACATACCATTTTAAAGAACATGTGGAGAAATGGTGACTCAAGGGCCTGCAAGTTTGGTCTCTCTAAATGTCCTGTTTTAACTATAAACTTGTCATTCTATAACCTTTCTAACAAAGACATAAACACTTCAGCTACATATATTTTGATTGTTTCATTACAGTTTACTGGAGGCTTAGCAATGACAGATTTCTTCATTGTCTTTTTGCCAAAATTTGTCCTTTAAGTCATTTTTGTTGACTGCCCCTTTTAGCAGCTCACCTCACAATGAGAGAGGAGACAATTAATGGGAGGGTGATTTATCACTGCCAAAAACTGTCAAGGACTTCTGTTGTAGCTGGAGAAAAAGCAATTTCACATTATGGCATTTCATTCCGAATACATTGTATTTACAGCTCACAGTTTTATTTTCAGAGCCTATTATCAGGTGAAACAGTTGCATCTGAAATGTTGTTTGTGACATAGGTGACCTGTTAGGATTTGATAAGTATTTACGCCAGAGCACAAGGGGCTCACACATCTGCTGTTGGCAGAAGCAATGGAAAAAAATAACCTGGAAATGAGGCGTTTGATTTTTCTGGTTCCTACACTCGAGCATCTGTTGCTATAATTAAGTGGCATTCAGTAATTGCAGAGCAATGGTGAAATAAACATATGCATTCTTGCCAGCTTTTAGGATTTGGTGTCCTTACAGTAGGAGAGACAAGCAAAGTGACTTCACCAAGAACAAAGGGTTCTGTAACAAAGTTTAGCAATTAACTTTACTGTTGCATAAAGAGGAATTTTACAATTAAAAAGAAATAGAGGAAGAAAAAAAAATCTAAATTGGCCGGTAGCTTTTATACATTTAAACTGATTGCTGCAAGGGGCAAAGCAGAATATTGAACTGGGAGCATGTTAACGTTTTTCTGTTGAATGGAGTTGTATTTGAGTTGTATTTAGAGAATAAAAATTGAGTATGAAATACTAACTAAAAAATGAGAATGCAAGAAATCTATTATACACAGAGAGTTTGTAATGAAATGTACTCCTTCAGTTTGAAGGGGGGGAGTTGAGGTCTCTTAGGCTTCCTGCTGCCTTGGTTTACGCCTCAGTTGTGGTGTAAATGAAAACAGAACCTGGTGGTCAGCATTAGTTAAGAATCCCAGTTAAAACAGGCTTTTTAAATGAATCATTTGTAGGGCATTTGTTAAACGATCAGGTGTTCCTCTGCCTGTGGTGAGATTCAGTATTCCTTTTAAAGTTAGTTTTTAGAAGTGGAAAGAACTGGGGGAATATAATGTTTTTTCTAAGAGAGGATTTCAGTCAGAACCCTCTCTCTCTGATTAGAAGTTTTGTGATTATTGTGTGTTTTGCCTTTTAAGAACAGGCTGTCCAACAAGTTATTTCAACAATGGTCCTTGTACTAAAAATAAAAATAAAAATGGATAATTGAATAGCAGAACCCATGTAACCCAACAGATATGTGGCAGATGTAGCATGTTATAAATTCTAAGAACCTAAGAATAGAAAAGAGCGCCTGTCTCTTGGCTGTCTGTTGAGGCCAATAAAGAGTGAGCATGAAAAAGAGCTATTAGTATTGTTTGAGGAGGCCATTCTTATATATGCTTTGGCACTTTCATTTGCATGGTCTGGAGCAAGTTTGGCATTAACTATACCCCTGCCTTTTTGGCTTGGGGTGTTAGTGAGAGGAGCCACTGTGCAGTGGTTGTAAAAAATCACAGTAAGTATCTCAAATATATGCATGGGTACATGCATATATACATACACATATATTCACATGCACGCATGCAGAAAGAGAAAAGAATGTAATGAGTGAAGCAAAGAGGAAAAAAAAATCTTGTTTCATGGTGAAAGGACAGGACTGAAAAGTGAATATAGGTGTTAGCTTTTACTTCCATTTCCATCACTTGCAGTCATTTCTACATGGCCATAGGAAGATGTAGCAAGGCAGTCAGAGCTTTAAAGAACTGGAATATCACTGGATCAGGATCTGTGTTGTTTCTTAATATAAATATCAGAATGTCTTTTTCACTTTACTGTTCAGATAGTGAAATTTAATCTGTTAATAATTTTGTTTGCAGAGGCAAATATTTTGAGGGTATATACAGCTTTCCAAACTGATAAAATAGAATATTATTTTTAGCTGCATTTAATTATATCTAATGCTAATTTCAGTAAATACATTTTAAAAAGTATTATTGCAGTGTAGATTTTCATGTTACAATTCTGAAAAAATAATCTCAGCAGTCTTGAGGACATTAATGTAGAAGAGTCTGATTCTAATAAACTTCATATATGCATGAACCTGCTTTTCCATTCTGCAAGTGAAATGCTGGATTTTGATGTTGTTTGGGAAAACTCATGAAGCAGTATACCTGAACGAGGTGAGAGTCAGGAGATTTAGATTGTTTTTCAGGGTTTGCCAATAACCTGTTGTGTGACTTTGGGCAAAGCACTTCACAACTGTGTGCCTCTGCTTCCCCCTGTGCTTATTTACAGATGAATTCTTTGAGGAAGGAGTTACCCCTTAAGCATTTGCACAGGACTTTGATTTCCTTTTTGAGCCCCTAAGCGTTAAAAATAAGTGTTCTCACATTAAATATTTCATTGAGCAAGGTTGGAAGCTTTTTATTTTTGATGAAGGTGAGCCCATGGACAGTGGCTGTGAGCCTGCTCCTGCCATCCGTGCATTGGCTCCTGTTTCTGAGCCATTTCAGTAGGGAATGTGGCATTAGGACCTTATAATCAACATTCTTTTGCCAGCATCCATTCTCAACCTATTAAAAGAAAAAAGATAGTTGTGAGAACTCTGTCAATAGTGAAAGATCTATCATGTTGTCCACTAAAAACTTAGTAGATGCTATAGGAGTGATTTTAATTGAGATTTTTACAACCGTTTGATAACACTGTTTTGATCACCGTATTTAGGGCTGGATTCCAACAGTGGACATAAAACCTCTGACTAATCCACTGAGTCACCCAGTCCCTGTCATATATTGCTTAATGGTCCATGCTGCCAGGAATTATAATAGCTTTCTAGTAATAATTTTTTTTTTGAAAGAAACTTTATGGGCACAAAGACTTATAAAAGTTTCAGATTTTTAAAAAGGCAATGAAAGAAAACTTTCTAGAGCTATGCTAAACTGCAGATTTTTTAAATTTACAATTAATGTATAGAGTCTTACATATACTGTAAGTTAATGACTAATATTTTAACTTTGGTTGGTTAATGTTTGCAGGGCACTTACAGATGCTGGAATAATCTCTAATGTTTTTGCTCAATCTGCTCTGGAGATGGATGAAATAAATAGTTTAAACTAATTAATGTAACACCAGCTGTTACAAGTGCTTGGCAGACGTCTGTGAGTTTTGATGGGCAGAGAGCGGCTGTTGTACTTGACTTTATTTTAGTACAATGTTGATCACAGTGTAAGCTGGAATAAATGACAAGCCAAAGGAAGGAACAGAGGATGAATTCTGTGTAATGCAAAATAAATATTGCCCTTTTTCTGAAAATATTTTTTGAGGTCAAGGGAGATTTATAGTGGACTTCTATTAAGTCAGAAGTGCTGTGGCAACAGCTGCGCTAAGCATGCTCTGTATTAACATGCTTTACAAAAGCTTCAGAAATATATATAGACATCTATGAAATTTCACATTGCTTTTAGATTTAAAAAGTGCTAAGGCTTAGTATTAGCACTTTGGCTGCATCTTTTTTTTTTCTACCTAACAATTGCTGTTAGAAAGAATGGATGCTTAAGATAGGTAGATAAAAAGTAATATTAGATCTAAAAAGTCAATATGTTTGCAAAGACTAAGTTGGATTTCAGCGCTGTTTGTATGTACATGATTGTATAGTAGGTGTTTCTGTTTATTTTGCACTCTAAGGGATGAGCATGACTTCAGAAACTTTCAAGGCACTAAGTACTTATATCAAACTGAACTTGCTACTTTGTACCATAGCCCTGTTTTATCAGTGTCAAGTCAAAAAAACTCCACAAAGCCTTAAATATATATCTGATGAGAAATCACTGTTTTCTGAGTGATTAAATAATAAGTTAAAATATCAAAGTAACTTCTCTTTTAAAGTTAGGAGGTAGAGTAATTGTGCTGTGACAAGGGAACGATGGCTGCTATCTCTCTATGTGCCAGCATTAAGATAACAGTGTCATTGTACAGATTGTTACCCTGTGAATATGTCTAATAAGTTATTATAGCGTGCTGAGCAGATGGCAAGTGTGCTCCTGAAAGAATTGATGGATGGGATATGATGTCATCAGTGAGATGACAAGGTTCACAAGGTACTTGACCTCCAAGAATAAGTCCTAACTGGTTAGAATTCTAAATGGTGAACTTTTGTGACACTGGCTAAATGGGAAATATGTGCAATTTGTATTTCTTTATGGTAGTGTTTACCCTCTTCACTGAACTCCACGTAATGGGATTTGGTCCCTGAAGACTTGGAGATATTGTTGGAAGGTTTCACCCTGTAACCTTCAGAGGATTTCAAATACAAATCTACACATCTAAACTTTAACAAAATCCCACTGAATTATATTTATGAATTCAGGTTCTTGCTTTATATGTATGTATAAAGAATTTTATTGAGATGACCAATTAATTTAATGTGTACTCCCGAAAGAGAAAGCTGCTGATTCAATAAGAAAGTACGAAGCGTAAGATTACAATTTATATTTTTATAAGAATGTCTTTGAAATTGTGAGCTTTACTAACATTCTGAGGATCTTATGAGTATAGTAATTTTAATTATGACTAGATTCTCCATCTCTAAATTGCATTCAACAAATAAACATTAGATTATTCTATCTTATCTGCAAATGTATCTTCCTTTATATTATGTTCCAAATTATATAGTGGCATCTATATTGTTGAAACATAGGCCTCTGAAATAGTCCTCTTAGTTCTTTGCGCAATTCATGGAATGAAGATGGTGCATGCAGAAGCCTCAAAATGGGGAATCTTGATGCTAAAGTTTAGGTACTGTCTAAGAGCTGCATCTAATGGATACCTACCTTCTCTTCTTTGTTATATTAAGGATTTAGGTAGGTCCTTGTTTATAGAGTGCTGCTTCCAGAGCAGACTGGGTAATCTAGACAGAGGAATTCTACCCTTCATCTCTTTTACAACATCCCTGCACCCTACTGACCACAGAGTGAACTCTGCATGTTTACTTTTGAGAGGAATTATGCAGATAGATCCTTCAGAATTAGAAGTTCGTGCCTATACACTGTAAATTGGAAACAGAAAGTGAAAAAGACAATATATAGAGAGTATATGAAAAAAAGAGCTACTGAAAAAAAGGGGATAAATGCATACTAAAGCTATGTAATATGCCTTTCCTACAGTGAAAGTTAGAGTCAAAAGAGTTTGGGGTCATGTTTCTTAACCCCTGAAATTTATTGATTTTTTTTTTTTTCATTTATTTAGCTGTATTTGGCAATGATCAAAAGCAGGAAGATAGGAGGAAGAGGCATGAACTTAGTAGTTAGCCTTTTTTAATCTTTAATAAAATACTCCTGGTTTCTTAAAATGCTTCTTGTTATTTGGCTCTTTTGAAATGAGAAGATCAATTCCTTGTGGAAAACTCTTCCATGTTTTATTGATTGTTTGCAGAGCAAAACATAAATTCTATGTACAAAAATAAACTATGAGAGCATGTACATGCATACTTGTTCTGAATTCTTTATGATATTTATTTTCAACACTGATAGTTCTTTGTGATATTTGAATATTCATGTGACAACCTAGAGGTTATTTACATGAACTGAAACAAGAGGAAACCAGATGAAAGCACTATAAATCCTGTGAATAAAAACAGTATATTATCATTTTTATATTTCCTAATGTTCTGAGTTTCAAGTAAGTAAAATTTTTTTTTTAAATTTGTACTACTTGGGAATATTGTTCCATTTCTTAAATCAGATTGTAGATACAATAAAACTTTCATAAACATGCTACAAATTGCTTCCATCTTTCCTGTATAAATAAGATACTGAGGGTTCCTAAATTACTTCAAAATTACAGCAAAGCTTTGGATTAAGTTGTAAACATTTTAACAATGTATGAATTTTAGCATAATTGCTTTGAAAGTACCAATTATGATTTAAAGTTGCCATTTTTTTAATTTGATTTTAAATCCGTGTTTGTTGTCTCTAACCCAATGCAACTGTTTAACTCATGTTCTGACATCTAATTCTATGAACAGGCAGTAGAAGGAAGGTACTATGACTCTCAGACCATCCTCTCTTCCTTTTACTCCAGTACTAAGGGTAGAGGTATTGTGCCTGCAAGAAATAGTAACTTATTTCCATGTGACTTGTAGATTGTTACCTCTCTACTGTCAATAGAGTTATTTTTTCTCTGGTTTATTGCCAGTTCATTCATATACAGTAAGAGAGAAGTAGCCTGTTCAAAACATGCTGTTAGTAGGGCAGCACAGAGCTGAATCTTTAAACAAATACTTTGACTATCTATAGCACGCATCCTTTATTAGTGGGTGGGTTCAAGGAAATTTGGTTCCATTCTGGTAAGGTAATATTAAGAACTAGTAGTGAAATGTCATTGTTAATGTATACCAGTTTGTAATTATAATTAAATAAGCATCTGTCAAAATATTAAAAAACATTAGATGAGTTTATCAGATAATTTGATAAATTATACATTCAAATTCTCAGGTTTTTAATAAAACTGAAAAAAACAGATTTCACATCTATTATCCCACATATATAGGTGTATTGGTTGTGTGGCTAAAGAAGTTTCAGGACCCGACTCTTTTCTGCTCAATCTGATCAGTTCATATATGTCTATATGTGCTAGAGAAATGTAAAATATTAATAGAAGGTCAATGAGTGTTCACTGAGCTCTCTTTGCCATATGGCCCCTGTGGAGGATAGAAGGCCCTGGCTAGCTTAAGCCTGCCATATGGACCTGGTGGAAAAAGGTGGGTTTCACAGAGCAAACCTACCATATGGACTGGGTGGAGCACTCAAAACTCTAAACATTTCTTGTACACCAGGGCCTTTTACACAGAAGAATGTAAAAACATACATAATACATTACACACAAAAGCCATTGAAAAATGGATCAATTGTTTAGGTTTATATAATGCTTTCAAGCAGTGACCAAAACTATATAAATAATCAGGGCTTATTTTGAAATAGTAAAGAGGACAATCAATCATTTACCACTGACTTTTTTACTTTGCATTTAACATCTGTTGTATAATGGGACTTTACAATGCAACCCTTAATGCTGTACAAAGACAGAACATCCGAAAATAGTGATAGGGTTAAAGCAGTTTTTCTGAATGTGTTCCCTTGGGTTTCTTTTCCCTCCTGTTCTTAACCTGAAAAACAAATTTAGCGCACTGTGCAAGAGTTGGGAGGCAAGTCCTGGACTTAGAAATGTTTTCTGTACACTTAATCTTTTGAGGAATCAAAATTAAGCATAGGATAAAATAATTGATTCAACTTTAGTCACTTTATGAGCAGTGTGATGTTACATAGTGGTGTCTACTTTTATAGATGAAAAGCATAGTAAAGTAGGATAGAAAAATAATCATCTTTCAAACCCCTGGACCTAATGTTGAACCTCCCTACATGTTCCCATGCAAACATAGCAGTATTTTCTTTAAGTTTTAATTTGTTGATTGGTTTGTTGGTTAGTTGGTTGGGTTGGGGGTTTTTGCAAAAAAAACAAGTCAGATCAGGACTACTTCAGCTATGATTTTATCAAAATACAGTAAAAAAGAGCATAAATTAAAGATATATTTTTAAGACCTTCTTTTCTGTTTTCTTACCTGTTTTGAGAATGATTCAGATCTTGTCTTCACAGTTTTATATGAGAAAATGAGTTTTATATGTGAGAATGAATAAGGAGAAAAGAAATCAAGATCTGTTTTATGCTGTTAACAGAGAGATAAACTAGGCTGACTTGTCCCTTCAGACTTCTGTC
The DNA here is from genome assembly GCF_009819885.2 of Catharus ustulatus. Lineage (NCBI taxonomy): Eukaryota > Metazoa > Chordata > Aves > Passeriformes > Turdidae > Catharus > Catharus ustulatus. The sequence goes on along the minus strand of NC_046222.1, from coordinate 70,767,025 downwards.
GCAATCTTTTCCTTTTCTCTAATTGTATTTTTTTTCTTGTCTGGTCCTGCAATTTCAACAAGCGAAATAATTCTTCATGTCTTGAAAGGAGAAGAAACTACTGAGACAAAGACACTTTAGAAACAATCAGTGTTACTGAGGAAAGTGTTTGAGATGTAAGGAAAAAGTGCAGGAAGCAGCAGACTCAGCTAGGACAAAGAGAAGACAAAGCTAGTGATTATGAAAATAAAGGATTTGGATTTTACCTTTTGAACTCATTGTGCTAAATATTTTGTAATTGTACTAGAATTTGGTGTACAACCAACCTTCATCAGTGGCACTGACTTCATTTTCAAAATCGGAACAAAAAACTCACTGAAGCTGCTGTCTCAATTGTCTGGGTACAGGAATTCACAAAACCGTGCAGGGTAGTCATTTCCTGATGCAGCTCTTGCTTTTTTTACTAGACAGACTAAAATCCAACCTGTTATTGGGACACAGAATGAAAGTATTATCCTTCAATATATAATGATATCATCAGGTTGAGATACTAAAACTTGTGCAGTCTGTTTCAGTTTGTTTAGGGAGGAACTGTTTTCGTAGTACAATAATGCTAAAGATGTTTTGGTTTCTGTTTTGTTTATTTACAGTTATCACATACATAAATTGTTGTAAAGTCTTAGAGAACCTTTAAACCACTCTTGGGATTTGTATTTTGTTTCTGTTACATAACATTTATAATTGCTTCAGGATTACTATAAAGAATTTTTCAATTACATTATCGGCATAAACATTGAAAGATTTACAGAAGTTTTGGTATGAAACAAAACTAGTAAGAAGATCTGTCCCTATAGTGGAGATGCAATGCCTATTTCCTTGATATTATGATATGATGCAGATATCATAAAGAACAAAAGACTGAACAAAATATTTAATTTGCATGAAGGTTTTAAACTGGATCAAAAAAGAAAAATTAATTTACTGACAAGAGTATGGCATGTTTGCTGTGTAGGATACTTTAATTTTCTCTGTTTTGTGTAAACCAAACTGATCCATGTTACATGATGACTCCAAACTATTTTTTATCTTCTTAAATCAGTGCTGAATATGACTCATAATACATAAATACATAAAGGATATTTTTTTTGTGTTCTCTAATATGTATTCTGATATATTAACATAAATTACGTATTCCAAGACATGAAAACACATGCAGGCCAAATCTCACTTTAAAGTGGATGCCTGAAATGGAGCAGAAAACATTAGAGGTAAAACTTCTACATTATTCTATCAGCAAGCATCAAGCTAGTGAATGCAATAGAAATCTCACTAATGGACACATTCTGGCAGGTTGTTGCAGGTGTTTGATGAATGAATTGCAAGAGAAATCATATCAGATGTAAAAATGCTTGCCTTTTCATTCTGAATTTTGTTTCTGAGCACTCCGGGATTTAGGGAGTTTGTTTGTTTATTATTATGGATTTTCTGTGAAAATCAGATATTAAGATATAATGTATAGGCAATGGTTTGAGAAATGTGGCTATAATATTGTAAAGGACTGTTTATGATGCTAAAACTATGAAGCTTATATCGAACTCCCATAGGCAGACAGCCAAATTTCTAGTAGGATATATAACCATATAATCCAAACTATGTACATCAATTATTGTCTACAATATTTGCATCTGAGTACTGGAATCATTCCAAACACAGAAGCATTAAGGGTGTTCATTATATCTGCTAAAAAATATATTGTGGAATCATTTTGAAAAAGTGAGTTAAATATACTCTGTTATACAAATGTCAGTGTTTGAACTACAAAAATAAGGAAACCTCTATTTTATACTGCTTCATGATATTAAAACAGCTCACTCCTTTTGTACCCCTCCTGGTGAAGTTTGTCAAAACAGGATGTTTCACATCCTATTGTTCTCAGTAAGTTACTAAATCACATATTTACATAAAATGTGTGTGTTGCCATTTGGGTGCTCAAGCAAAGACTGGACACTCTACTGAGCTGCTGATGCTAGAACACCTGATCCCTTAACCTCTCAGAAGTCTGACTGCAGGGCTGGACCAGCACAGCCCCTTCAGTACTTTGTTTCCAAAGCATGGCTCCTTCCCCTGCGTTTCCAAAACATTTGAGGCTTTTCCTTGTACGTTCATGGATTCCTGAACCTATTGCCCAGTAGCCCACAGCCCCAGCTGTGTCAGTTGGGTCCATCTGATTTGGTTCCTGATTATTTTATTTTGCTGGCATCTTTGGAACTAATACATCCCAGGCAGGAATTTTGGCAAGGCTAAAGCTCAGGAACAACTTTTCTTAATATGTTTCTGTCTTGCTGTGCATTTTAGACTGGTCATCTTTTTCACTGGTCCATGTGTTATAAGTCCAAATATTAGAGGTAATTGTTTGTATACCTTTTGTTAAAGAGGTTATTAAAATCACAGACTATTAATAGGATTATGCAGGGAAGTGAAGACAATATGAGTATATATGTTTGTAAATATAGGGTTTCTGGAAAAAGCAGTGTCCCTGGACTTTTTATATATTTATCTAAAATAGGAGATTTTCTCATTTTCATTAAAAAAAATGACAGTATTCTGGTTGAATATTCAGTTTTAAAAAGCACATTATTCAGTTTAAAAAGCACATACATTAATCAATAAATCCAGTTTTACATGCTCTGACCAGATAAATATTTTTCTGCTGGGATAGATGAGCAGTATAGGTTGCCATAAATGAGAAGTATTTAAACCTCTTTTGCTTTCTCTGTTGAACTTTTCTGACATACTTATTTGTGAAATGCAGTACTGCTGACTTCTGTGCTGCCACTTTACACCAGATGCCAAGCATGCCTGGTCAACCTCATCTGCTTGCCAGCTCTCTGGGATTGAGGGTATGGGACAGGTTATGAGTTGCTGAATGAATGACAGCTGATGAGTGTTGCTCAGACACATTAGCATATATTCATTTTCATTTTGGGCATCTGATTCTTGCTGTCAGCAGATTACCAAGAACATGCACCATGTGACAAGGTAGCAGGAGCATTAATACTCAGGCCCCCATAACTGCAACATGGCTAGATATGGACTTCTTGAAAACACCAACTTTTTGGTTTTTTCCTGAAGAGAATAAATATTAGAATTATTAACTGAACAGAGAGCAAGGAAAATAGTGTGACTACAATGCATTTCCAGGTATTAACATAAACCCTTCATCTTCAGAGAATTACAAGTTACCAGCTGTGCTCTTATCAAAAACTCCCTTCTTACTACTGTTGTACTTACAAAAGAGGAGTGCTGTTATTTTAGATGACAATGAAAAAAAAAATGCTAATATTGTTGATATTCCTTATTTTTAAATCACCTTAAATCCCCAAATAATAGATGCTTTTCAACTTTCATGAAACATGTCCAGAGGATTATTAATACAAATCATGTGGCCCTTGAAATGATCCAATAAAATCTAGCAAAATGCAGTTTTTATATTGTCTATAATGTTTTCTCTCTACATTTTGCAGTAGCCATATGGAAGCAGTTATAGGGAGGAACGGGCAGCACAAAAATAAGTATGCATATTGTGGATGCATTGCCTTGTATTGCTTATATCAGTTGAGATGTGCATATTTATGTCCATAATTTTGAAAGTGTGAGATTTAGTCTACGACATTCATTATGCAGCCCTAAAGTCCAGTCCCTAATTTGAAGTTTGATGTTAGTCAGGAATTTAGCTTAGACTGAAAATACTTGGCTTGATCATTTGATTCAGCATATACTTAGGAAAGCTGCATATATGATCAGGGAGCCAGCTTCTGAGCCAACACAATAAAGGAGATTCAATAGATGGTTTTGTGAAAGCTGGGGTTTGATTTCCTAACAGAATATCTCTTCACTGCATAGATGATCGTGGACACCACTCAATGCAACTTTAGAAGAAGCTGAGAACAGTTCTTGTGAAGCTATAGGGAAGCACATTTACAGAACCTTCTGCATACATATATGCATAAAAGCAGTTCTCATAGAATTGCTACAAAGCCAAGAAACATTCTTTTTAGCACTCAGTATTGCCTGGCTGATGGAGGGAAGTTAGCAGAGTACTAATTGGGATGTTTGACATGAACCGGTAAAATACATTTATATTTTTTTCAGCGTCCAAAGCACAGATGGCCTTATTCTGCATCCAATTCCTGCCAGTAGCATATAAGCATCTTTAAAAAGGAAATAATGGGCATAGTTCTTACAATTAAAATCTGAAGGTTATAAAATGATGAAGTGCCTTTTTACACTAATACATTGTTTAAAATGCAATAAAATATTTAGAATACCTTTTTAACACTGATTTCATCTTTTAACAATCATTTCATCTTTAGGAAGTTTAGAGTTAAATTCTTAATTAGAGTTTACTGTTAAATTCTTTTAGAGTTAAATTCTTAATTTCTTCAGAGTTAATGAATGTTACTGTCAGGTGTTGAAGATATATGTATTTTATGATTATCAGATATATGCAAAATCACCTCTGACTATCCCATTCCCTCTTTTCTCCTGATCGTTCAATGCACTTTAAAAAATTATGTGAAAAAAATCTGTGAATAAACAGGATACTTTTTTCTTATGGGGACAGTGAAACTGTGCAATTTTGTTTTACATGTTATGCGTTATGATGCCTAAGTACACAGAAGAGAAATACCACTGGCATTTTAACATTCCATTGTATGGTAAAATATGATTGTTTAAAAATAGGAATGATAATTTGTTCTAAAATAGTGTGAAATCTTTAGAACAAATAAATAAACCAATACTGTTTGACCCAGCCCTAATCAGTAATAGGCTCCAAAATAAGATAAAGGTTATTAAAATAATCCTTTTATTGAAAGAGAAAATTAGATAAGTTGTGCTGATTGACTCTGAGGCCCTCCTAGGGACATGTAAAATTAAGAATAAACTCAACTTGATCTAGTCCAAAAAGCCTGAAGAAATCCTCACAGCTGGAACATCACCACTAATTACATTTTTGCTTTTTGAATATATAGTGCCAGCTCTTTCCGTTCATTTTTAGTGATACTATACCCATAATTCCTTAACAAACAAAAATATGTGATCTTTAGAGCATGTATTTTATATGCTTGCTTTGATAGCTGTAAATTTCACTTACATTCAAGTAAAATTCTTGAAATACCACAAGAATAACTTGTGCAAAATCTGTTGTATATAAAAAGCAACAGTTTAGCTGTTTTGTTTATTTCTTGTTGAGTCAGTATACATTTCTTGGTCCTGGGCCGTCTTTCTCCTCCCCTTCTTCACCTCATAGCCCAGTCCTATTATTCCTTTCCAAAGTGTTTGGCCACCTTGAGTGTCCTTCCCTATATTCTCAACTTTCTATTTCCTCACTTCTTGATTACCTCTATGCTTATAGATAAGTTGGCTTACAAGATATCAGCATAGAGGGGGTACCACTGAACCTTGGAGAAAGAATGATCCCAAAAGTTTCGTTCAAGAAGTGATTCTCCATCTGGCTCTAATTTGCCATTATGAAGGCAACTTTAGCTGCAGTATGATCAATGATCCTGTGCAGTAGTGAAGAACGATCTACAGACACTGCATGTTCTTTAAAAGGATTTCTAAAATACTGGATATTTATTAATTGGAAATTTTTTTCCAAAAAGGAAAAACATCAAATTAGTACATTAATTTTTCAGTGGTTAAAATCTCAGAGAATAGTCAGGAAATAGAGTCTTGCTGTTGGTGGGAAAGTCCTGCATCTAAATCTGCCTCCAAAGTGAACACATAAAACTAAGTACTTATGTCCTTTTATTCCTGGCTAGTTCTTTACATCAATTAAAGGAGTACATATTTGGAAACCATGACACTTGGGAAAATGGTCCACAATGGTAGACTTGATACATAGATAATGAGTTCTGTAATACCTACTTGCACAAATATATGCAAGTGAATCAGGTACAAAGCCATTTTGCGAAAAGTACACATCCAAGAAACTTATTTTCGATGTAGGTTTTTAATTTTTTAGTCATATTTCATTATCAGAGAGTTTCTGTTCCCGTTGTAGCAATGCAAGAAGCAGAACTCAGTGGACAGCATTTGCAATGGTAATATTGATTGTGAGGGCACCGACCTCTTCAAAGTATTACAGAAACATTAACTAGTCAGTCAATCTATTTGAATATTTGATATTCCTTCCTAATTTCCAGTGCCGCAGTTGCAAAAGGTTTAATTTCAGAGTATTTGGGTGTCCTGGAGAACTGTTGTTCATATAAAAAGAAGTAAATAAATTGTTTTAAAAAAAGATTTAAAAAAAAAGAAGTTCTAAATAAAGATGCAACTCTTATTTTATATATATATATGTATCTTCTAATATATGTACATATTTTTATAGGAGTTTTATAAGGGCTTCAGTACATTGGTTTTATAGTTGGTAACATCCTTCACAGTTATCTGGCCTGACCCCCAGATACATGCAGGGTTAATCTTGAATGACCAAATCTATAAAGCAGCCAAATTGTATGGGAATTGGTCAAGAGGATTTTACTTATTTGTTTCTTTCTTTCTTTGTTTTTATCTGTCTTAAATTATTAAACATTTCAGCTGAGAATATGGGAGACCCTAGTTCTTTTTTGCTAATGTAAATGTACAATTACAGATCAATTGAAACAGAAAAGCTTCTCACACTTGAATCCTCTAACAGCGAGGAAAGTGAAATATAAAGCTTTGTATAAAGAGTATTTGACAATGTAACCAAAATAATATTAAACCAAACAGAGTAGATTGTTTCTACAATGTAGAAAAAATGTATGCACCACATTTATGGTAATAAAAAGTGGAAGCAGAATCCTCTTTGATCATTCAAATGGTAAAAGGTAGCCTGTGTTAGGAACAAATACATGTGGAATATTTTACAGAGAACAGAAAAGCCTCAAGATGCATTGCAAAAAAAGCATGACATGATTACAGAATGGCCTTAATCTGTATAGTATTTTTTTTCAGCCAGCTATTATTGTTTGCTTTCAAATCCTGGCAATATCAATATTTTCCAGTTTGATTGGTGACTGGTCTGAACTTATCCTACTTGCTTTTAGGAACAAAGACAAGAGAATGGCTACCTCTATTCATCTATTATTGTTTAAATAGCTGTCACAGCTTCCAGGATGTCTGTTTCCATGTTATCTGGTGAAAGAATAAAATAGGATGCCAACAAACCAAATACAGTGAAATATGTTTGTTGTATTTGGCCCAAACCAGCTGCTGTTTACAGATAAAATCTGGTTTGAACAAAACCAGGTGAATTTTGGAAATTGAGGAGCAATGGATGGAGCGGTTGCAGCATTTACAAATATTTTAAAGATACATGTTGCATTCAGACTTGCCTATTATGGTGATTTAGTTCATAAGTCAAGACACATATTCATGTCTGCCCAGATACTGTGGAGGCTTGGGTAACAGCTTGTCCTATCCTTGTTTATTTGTTAATTTATAACATCTCAGTTCCCAACATAAACCAAGGAAGGCCCAGACACTTCTTTGTTCTGCTTTGTTCTTTCTTTTCCCCCCTCTCTTTCTTTTCATTGTTATGCTCCCCACTCTGACAATGGAGTTGTAGATTGACCCTACTTCCCCTTTTGCCCTGACTTCTCTTCTAACACTTCCTTTGATGTGTTTAGACTGAAAATACCAAATCTCTGTTTCCCAGCAAGGGCTCATCATTTTGCAGCATTGCTCTTCGAGTATTGTAAGAGGAACATTAGTAGTTCCTTTACAGCAGTTTAAAAGATGTTATGCGAATGATTCTTTGGAAACAAAAGATATCTCATCCTTTAGAGGAAAGAGGACTTGTGCAGGAATTAAGTATTTTTAAATGTTTTAAAGGCAAGAGTTCGTGTTATTTTGCTACTAAGATATGTAGTTATGTTTTAATTGGCTGTGTTTACAATGTGGTTTTTCTTAAAAATGTGTTTTTTTAAGGTTCCCTCAATCATTGCTTATCTCACATCCACAAATATCCACGCTTCCTGTGTATAATATGTACATTTGCTCTGTTTCAAACATACTCACACTCAAAGTTTATTTCGCATGGGACATCGAGAAAACAAAGTCACATTAGTCTGACTGTTTTTTCTGAGTTGGTATTTCATTAAAATAAGTTCAGAGTAAGTTCATCTCTCTAGTCCTACCCTTCAGTATAAATTTCTTTCTGTTATTTATTATAGCATGATGGTTTGGATGTTACTTTGAATTCATATCATTCTAACCTTTTTTGAGTTTCTTTGCCTATTGCAAAAACATGCCACACATTGTTAAAAATCTTTACAAACTTCATGCGTTAAGCATGCACAAAGTACAGCAAGCATAACATTAAATAAATTGTAAACAGTAATACATTAAGAAAAATTGATGCCCTGCTTAAATTCTATTACAAGATCTGTGTTAGGAGCTTTCTGTATTTCAGCAATTGCATGGAAGAGCAGTTTTTGAGTTAATTAAGGCTTATGGAATTTTAAGTGGGTCAGTTTTATCTAGTATATCTTAAAATATTTTGACAATTTGAGACTTAAAATATCAGTAAGATTCCAAGTAGTCTTAGAAAGTAGGAGGTCATTGATCCATTTTCTTGGCAAATCTAGAGGAAAATGATGTCTTTTCAGTTTCCTTTCTCATTTAAATGAAGCAACTTCACCATGCATACCAGTGATTTGACTCTTTCCTACTGTATCATGCAAGAGCAATGCCTTCACTGCAACCACTGATACAAAGAAATCTCTTCCTAAAAAAAGTAAGGATGTAACATGGAAGATACTTTTAATATTTTATTTTCTTTCCTTATTTATTTTTTTTTTAATTTTGGGTAAAAATTATTTGGGGAAGCCATATTTTCAGTAGAGGAGAAAAGTTTTCAGCTATGCAATAATATTATGTACTGTTTATAAATATATTGTCTAACTAGTTTTGTTTAAGTTTTGGCTTGTTTCTTTTGATTAATGAAAGCGTAACAGTAGCAGTTTGGAAAAAAACATTTGTTAATGATTTTTCACACTAGAATAGGAGTGGAGAAGTTGAACTAAGCTAGTTTTCAATACCAGGAATATATAATTTATTTTTTCTAATGAAGTGGTGAGTATTTCTATAATATTTTAAAAGTTTGAAAGAAAATACTCATATTTAGGGCCAAATTTTAGTATGTTTCTACAAAATGACTACAGAGCTATCCATGCTCCTGTGGGGTAGCATGAGGACAGAGTATGTACTACATACATGTAGTACAATTTTTCAGAGCCTGCTTTGAATCTCAGTAAGTTAGATAGGAAATGGTTCAGAGATCTAGAACCAGTTTTTTTCTCAGCACTTTGTAACATGACTGGAAAACTTAAATATAGGTGAAAAAATCCTTTATGACTCTGAATGGTCTGAAGCTTTCCTTGGTCAACATTAATTTCTTTCAGTGACCTTAACTTGGAAAGCTTTTGAATGATGACTATGAGAAAGCAGTAACTGCGGCATGAATTGTGACAAACAGGGCATAAGGAACAGGTCTTACTCCTTGCATGGTCCTCAGCCTGAGCCACAGGGAAGTAGGAAGAACTGCACCCAGTATAGGATGTCCCCAAAAGCAGGTTTATCTTACAGTCTTCTAGAGGAAGATTTGCGACTTCCTGCAGTAGATGCCTGTGAGAGTTCAGATGGACAAGTACCTTAAAGTGGCATCTGTTTCTTTGCACTGGCTATAAAAGACCTGAGTGGTATCAGACCAGCAGCAGATGTCCAAATGTCTGTTTGGGTAGTTCTGTGGACGTAGGAAAAGTAGGAATAGTAGGAAAAGCTATTACTATAGCACTGTAAATACTGGCTAGCATGACAGAGCTAGTGAGGAGATGGGACAAGAAATCTGCACCTGAGTGTGGTTGATAAAGGTTGCTTCCTTCTGTAGGCATGGTGATGGGGACTGTTGGAATGAACTGGTACTTGGAGTTATGGATGTCCCATCCTGAGGTCATCAAAACTCTAACCTTTTGTTCTTGCAGATGTCAATTTTCATGGTCCTAGACTATGTCAATTTAGGAAAACACTGCATTCAGTCTAAGAGAGAGCTCTTTTTAGGCAACTAGGATCAACTTTCAGATACAATTTTAATGCACCTGACAAAATAAATAGAGAAGTACAACCATTATTGAAGCTATAATTAAATAAAAAAATAAATAAAAAGAAATTTGACTACCCCAAAAATATACATAACTTACAATGGTCAAAGTAAAAAAAAAAGTGAGTCTGAAAAATTCCTTTGTAGTCATATGGCTGTGCAGAATCTGCATGGTACCTGAGGTACATTTGATGTCCTTACATTACACTGAGATACATCAATATGTGTCAGTCAATGACTGAGTCCTTGGTAAGAAGATGTATAAATATATGTATCTCTATATATATGTATAGATAGTTTTCCTTTTGAAGAATTCAGATTAACATCTGGTGCAGAGAAATTGACCTAAATTACTATATCATATCAACAGTAGCCTAAAAATATTCCAGAAAAAAAAAATCCACAAATGAGGTTAGTGAAGTTTCTATTAATTGTGGAAGGTTTATTTTTTTTCCCACTTCTTAATCTGTTCACAGATTATCTATGAAACTTTAATCTTAGAAGTCTCCAAGCTGTGCAAGTTTTTTCCCATTGTGATGTCAGAAGTGATCAGATCTGATTGTTACAAAAGATCCCACTGAGGAGTTCAGCACTGATTGTTAGAAGATATCCATGCTTAAAAAAAATTAGGCCAGTGATTGTTATCATGCTGTTAATTTCGTGTACTGTCCAAGCATGTTTTAATTGTGACAATCAGGTGTATTTTCTTGGTCACAAATGTATTGAGGAGCTTTTCTTGGTGTTGCAAAATTTTCTGAGCTGCAAGTGAAACCATTAAGAGCGGGAAGGGTTAATTGTATGGGAAGCCTCATATTCAAATACTTCTCATATACAAAATATATGTCATGCTAGAAAATATTCTATTGTCAATCCAAATAGAACACAAACTAAAATGAGATAATTGGGAAGGTGCCCATAAAGTCAGCCTGAATATATTATCACAAGTATATGTGAGATAATATTTGTTTTAAAAAGATTCTATGGCACTGTAAACTCAGTCTCATTAGAGACTGCATTTAAAAGGCTTATAAAGTTACTCATTAATGTTATCTTGTTGTATCTCCACAGCTTTTTCATTAAAGAAAATTCAGCAGAAAGCATTTTCTCCTGATAGCAGGAACCAATTTGCAATAAATGTTCTGGAAACCACTAGGGAAGCCATTACTGAGGTCTAATAAAAACAGACAAGCGTAACTTGTTCTATATTTTTGTTTCAATCACATACAGATGAGACCCCGCTCTCCACACCAACCGCAAGAGACAGCCTTGACAAACTTTCTCTAACTGGGCATGGGCAGCCACTACCTCCAGGTTTTCCATCTCCTTTTCTATTCCCTGATGGATTGTCCTCCATAGAGACCCTTCTGACTAACATCCAGGTAGGCCTTTTTGTAGATCAGCTTAAAAGGATGGAGAGGAGCCAGTTTTGTCTAAATTAATAAAACCATTCAAGCTTAATCAGTTCATAAGATTATTTGGATCAACTAATTTACTGAAACTTTCTTGTAATTTAGGTTTTAAAGGAACCACAGCAAACAAATGAATTTAGAAGCTGTCAGATACAGTACATAAAAATACAGATTGTATATTAAACCACAGCAGAAAATTCAATGTAAATTACATTGGTGTGTTTAACAACATTTGTCTTCAATGGTCTTTTTATTACAGGCTAATGAAATGTATCTTACTGTTTATCTCATTTACTAAACAGAGAAAGAGTTCTTTAATAAATAGTTATTTTAAATTGCTAGAGTGGCATTGTGGAAATGATATTTAAAGCTATTTGAAATGTGTCTTCCATAAAAGCATTTACAAAAAGCACTTACTTCATAAATAAGCTCATTTTGCTTAAAGTACTGTCTTCAAAGAATAGACTTCAAAGGGTATTACCAAATTTTATAAAGATTTCCTATTTGGTAGTCACAATGTCTGTTGTGTGTACAGTAAAGCCGTGTTCAAATATTATTTATAGTATACATTATGTATAACTTGAAGCCAAATTGTTAGTGCTTCATATTAGGATTAAGAATTTTTTTTGTCCACAAATTCAGTTGTCTTGTGTTCCCCATATGCAAATTTTGCAACAATATGGTTGCATGTTTCATGCAGAAGCTAAACTATAGTGCCAGAAATAATACAGCCATATTGCACATTCCAGAGAAGCCTTGTCTGGGCAGCTACCAACTTCTAATTTGTCATCATATATTTCCTGCTCATTCCTGAAAACACATAAAATCAGTTGTATTCTATCCAGCAAAGGATATGACGGAGCAGGGCCAAATCCTGCTCACTTTACTGTCTGAAGCAATCTCATTAAAGTTTATAGCACTTCAGAATTGTTTTATGAAAAGTATATGAGCCATTCATTAGTTGTGTTTTGAGGTCTAATAATGGAAAAATACTGCTATTTAAGAAGTAAATATTACTATCTCTGCCTGGTCTGAAAATGCATATTTATGGTTATTTTTTGGAATTCTGTCGCTTGATATCTTAAATATTTAAACCATGAATCAAAATAATTTGATAACAGCATTCTTATAACATATCTGTTGCAACCTGTAAGGATTGTATTTTTTTCTTAAGACAGAAATACAGTCAGTAAATTTGTAGCTGTGCATATATGTGCAGAAAAGTTCTCAGTAATTTTTTGACAAATGTCTGCACTCAATGTCTCTAGACAGCCATCTAATGAGCAATAGGTTAGCTAATCTCATTATTAAATATGGGGGTGCTGCACTACTTCAGGATAAATAACAAGGATTAATTTGCCAAGAATGCATTCAGTTTTGTTTTACAGAAAATGTGAATGTGAATTTTAGTTGTTACTTTTTAAAAAAATGCTCCAATCTTAACTGTAATGAAAAGATAAAACAAAAGGCAACATCATAAACAAACCAGAAACATTTTTATGCCTTCTCTTGTAGTGCTTTTATATGTCCTGCTCCTTACCTCGACATTCCATATCATGAAAAATCATCTATCAGTGAAAAGTGGTGGTACAAAAATTCTTCTGGATTTTTTCGATATGCGCCCACATCACAATACATAGTTTTGACAGTTTTCTAGGAATCCTTTCATAACAGTATATGAAAGGCATTTCCCTCCCTCTCTCCTCTCCAGATTTAATTTTTATCAGGACAACATTAGAAATTCACTTCATAAAATAAAAAATGAATAAAATTTGTCAATTTTCCCATATGTGTAGGAAAAGTTGTATATTGCAATATCATATGGACAATAGTGGCAATTTCATTAATCAATGCCATTTAAAATGGTTTCCATATTGCTATTTTATTGCTATTGCAAGGAGAAGGGGCTACTACCCCATACCACAAATGAGTTAGATACTGTGATGCTGACACTTCAGAACAGAATTTTAGGTATTTGATTACAAGTTAAAATTTGTTGATGGCATCTGTGGAAAGAGGAAATTCTGTACCATGGTCCCTGATTGCACTGTAATTTGTGACTTTGCATGGAAATGCATGAGCAATACCTGAGACCCATGATGCATTTACTACCTGAATTAGAAGGATTCTTTTCACTGAATAAATAGTTCCTTGCTGTCCTTTGGACCTGAGGTGTTTTGCATCCCTTTCAGTAGACATGTGGTTTCCATGGGGAGGTGGAGCAGTGTGATCCCTGGCTCTTCTCTTGTTGCAGCAGTGGAGCAGGTCTAGCTTCCTTAAATAGATTGCCAATGGCTTCATGAGTGGATTTGGTAAACACTGCTCTTTTTTCCCTAGGGTCATTCATGCTGAACATAAACTGGAAGGGTATTTGTCTGCTTATGAAATGCAAGTCTACATTTTTTGTTAGGTCATGGGTCTGGGGAGTATCCTCAACATGCCACATGTCGTGCTGGAGGTAGCCTACATTATAGCCTACATCATAGGAATATACAGGCAAGGAGCTTCTGGTTACACTAGTGCACATGGATTTGATGGTGGATGTCTCTGACATGGTCCCTTTCTATATATTCAGTTGTGTGAGGGGCGGTATCTGGAGGATACAGACTTTGGGGCCTCCAAAAATGTGGAGACTGCCCTGGTTTAAAATACAACAGGATTAAGGTGTCATATGGGCACTAGGAGCTCTAATTTTGACCTTTGACAGAGTAAAAAGGATCCTAAATCTTGTCATTGGAACAGTGCTTTTTGGGTATGTGAACAAAATTTCTAGACATTTTGTTATTTGAAACCAAATGTGCTTCAAGTCCTGCAGATGCTGATGAGCTCAGGTGAACTCATTGCCTAACTGTAATTCTGTTTTAGAAGTCTGAGTCATTTTTTAGGATTGACCTCTGACCGCAAGTGAGTCTATTTCTTCCATCTGTACTAAAGTTAAATGGATAACCCTGATCACAAATTCATCATTTCAGGCAAACATTAAATAAGTCTATTTGCTTCTGCTGTCACCAGTATGTCATTCTGTATACCATATATATGGGATTTTTTTACTTCTCCATAAATACTTATTTAAGCAAAATACAATGTTTAATTATTTGCACATTTACAGAGGAGATAATAACAATATTCAATACTCAGAATAACCAGTGTTGTTCTTGCTGAGGACTACTGAAATACAAATTACAAACTCAAAAAAATATAATCAAGCAAATACACACATTCAAAAGAGGAATAAGATATTTTCTTATTTGGATTTATATCTGCACATCTAAAAAGAAGAGAAAATAAATTTCCCTGGAGAATTTAAATCAAGGGATATGTCTGTGTTTTCACAAAGTGTATTTGCAGATTTCTTCTGGATTAAGTGCAATTGCAGGGAGAATGAAGGGTGGGGGAAAGTGAGTCACAGCAAAATGCTGTCTATGTGCCAGTGAGAAGGCTAAAGATGTCTCCATACCCCTCACATAAGTATACCTTTTTGAGTCATGGCCTGATTATGCCAAAGTTTGTTACAGCCACAGCCTTTCATGATGCTATAATATTCTTGGGTAATAAGCATGTTCTTTCAAGTTTTTAGAGTCTGAATCTCTACTGTCCCTGAGCTGAATTTCCATTAATATCTAAGGGATGGTATAGGTGCACCATGATAGCTGTATTTTTTTTAATCAAGACTACTGTATTGACATATTTTTCTTGCCAAATATTTTAAAAGAGATAACTAAAATAATTTACAAGTTTCCTATTGATACTAATAAAAGCAGTTCATGGTTACAAACTAAATTCCCCTCGGAAAACAAAGAAAACCACTAGCTTTATTGCTGTGAGTCTCCTGTACTGTTGCTATCTATGACTAAATACTAAGGGAAAAACACTGCAAACAGTGAATAAAGTAAAAAAAAATTCCAGTTTTACTTCATGTTATTCTGTCTATCTTCTGCTAAAATTCAAGAGAATTATTTTATTTTTCCCAGAAAGTATTAATGGAAAATATAATTTATACTTGTGTAACATGCCTTTATCTGTGATAAAGTATGCAATCTGAGTAATTTAAAACATTGTCTTTCAGGAGTCATCTCTAGAGATACTCTAACTGTGTTGTCTTGCTCACGGTAGTTAGTCACTAATCAGTTATAAATAGCACATATTCAAAAATTAACATGTGAAATTAACTAGAATTGTATGCATATATATTTTTCAAGTGCCTTTCACTAGATACTTTTAATGATTACAGCATACAAATTTTATAGATTTTCCTGACTATAAGAGAAGCAGTGTTATTCACCATGAATAGCTAATACTGCAGAAAGAAGCCTCTGAGCTGCAACCCTCTGGAAGCCAAGATTTTTGACTAGGAAAACTTCCTAATGTGCATGTTCTGATCTTCTGGCTTCCCTTTTTGACTCAGTGTGGGCAATTGTTGGAAACACTATATGATCTTCTAGGCAGACTGTCAAACTAATTAGCAAGGTCATTTTGATGTCACATATAAATGTACAGCCAACTGAATTCTGTTAGGTGTAATACAGACTTATAGATGCAGCTAGAAAGAGAAGACGCTTCTATACACTTTTTCCTCCACTCCTTTCAAAATAAGCAACACATTATCTGCATAATTTTTAAAAATAGTGATGAGTAATACTGATGAGATTGAGTTGAAGTTTGATATATGTTTAGTTTCTGTAGGATCATGAGGCTGCCTTTATATGATGGTGTTCTCAGATCAGAGAATGGGAAGAAACTCATATATCAACTTAGCCTTGTGTTTGGGCCAGTTCTAAAGTATTTGCCAGTGAAAAATACTAAAACAAGTACAGTAAAGTAAACCAATCAGAATGATCTGTAAATCTCCAGGGAAAAAATTTTAAGAGACACCAAGAAGAGTGGCCTGCCATGCTTAAAGTCAGGCTCCATATAGAGCCATACTGTATAAAAAACAAATCTGGAACCTGGGCATGTTCGCTGCAATTATCATTATCCAGCTTCCATAACATCTGATCTTCCCTAAAGAGAAATATTTTCTTTTTGTTAATGTCCCATGTTGCAGTGCATTTCCCATTGTCATTGGCAGCATATTGATTTAATATCAGGTTAGAGGATTAGCCATAGCACATACAAGTTGGACATACTGCATTTTGTATAATCTTCTACAGCTGGTCCACTGGGAGAATTAATAGAATTTCATGCAACCCTGAAATTGCTATTCCTGTTCCAGGGGGCACTGATGATTTTTTAGATGCTGTACTTTTCTGGCTTTTCTCAGCCCCTTCTGCGTTGAATAAAGGGAGATATTGAATGTTTTCAATATTTTTGCATTAGTGCTGTCATTGGCAGCAGCAGCACTTTTGATATGCATCAGTTTGGCTCTAGTGCAGATTTTTTTTCACATTGGATGCCTACTGATGTGCACTGATTTAACTTCTAAAAATGAAACTTAATTTTGTGTAGCTTATAAGTAGTCTCTAGTGGATTTTGGCTCCAAAAAGCTAATATTTTTCAGACATAATCAGCAGCAATAGGTAATGTATTACCATTGGCTATGTTAGCAAGTATAAAAAAAGGAGACCGGGGGAGGAAGTGTGGTGCAGAAACGCAACAGAAAATGTAATAATCTTTAAGCAGCTTCGTACTTTGCAGCAATTCTTAATATAAAATTACACACATCAATGTTACACTCTAGTGTTATTCTCCATGTTTATTCATAATGATTGTTTCATATTTAAAGAACACCAAAATATTATGTTTTCTCAGCCAAGGACAATAATAGTTTAATAGTAATTTATTTTAAACTGCTACTGATAATACAACCAATCAACACATTAAGTGATGCCAACATTGGCATCTTGCTAAATAATCTCTAGGCTTTGCACTGAGAGTACATCTTTCAAAGATAAGTCAACAAGAGCAATCAGAGCAGAAAATTAGAATTTGGTATCTTAGAATTAAAATACAGCTAAACTAAAGTTTTAATTGGGGTGATCTAAAAGGGCACTTGATGTAATGATCTCTTTCATTTGTTACTAATTGTTTGTTCCTGATGAAGAAGAAACATGTACATGAATGTAGTTGAATTGAGTAAAGATGGCAGTTGCTTTAGCAGCTTGATTTTATTGTTAAACAAGATGGATTTTAAGAATTTGGGAAAACAGTGTTTGCAGATTTAAACTTACTAGACAATACACTTTTCATCAACATGTAATTTTTCTTGATCTGTTTTTTTTAATGATTTTGATCAACCACATGTTCCAGTAAGTGAGGAATAGGAGGAGATTAAAACACTGTGGAATTTAAGCAAAACCCAGAAGCAGGTATTGATAAATACCTCCTGCTTCAGTTTCTTACTAATTCAGATGCACCAAACACAGGAGAATATGGCCATGGAAAAGGAACAGAATTCAAATTATTATTAACTTCTAAAAAATAAATTGTAAACACTTTCCAAATATTTCAAATTGTATTTTGCTTTATCGGTAGATTTCTTTGTTTTCTC
The DNA here is from genome assembly GCF_009819885.2 of Catharus ustulatus. Classification (NCBI taxonomy): domain Eukaryota; kingdom Metazoa; phylum Chordata; class Aves; order Passeriformes; family Turdidae; genus Catharus; species Catharus ustulatus. The sequence goes on along the minus strand of NC_046222.1, from coordinate 70,749,003 downwards.
TAATAATCATTCAGGTTTAACATTCAATCCAAAATACCTTTGTGATTTAACTATTTTAAAACAGCAAAAGAAAGCTGCTAAAACTTTAAATGTATTTGTGAGGACATTTGTTGTGTTAACATTGTTCCCATATTTCCAAACATGGTTTTATTCTTATTTAGTGTGTACCATTTTGCTGACCATCTGGGTCTTGCAGTCAGAAGGGTGTTGAGTTCTTTTAGCTTCTGTGGACTTCAACAGGTTGAAGGGTAACAGAGCTGCTGAGCATTAAGCTCTGAACAAGACAAGATTTGAGGCAAATGATTTAAGAAGATGAGGAGTACTGAAAATAACAGACTCTGAAAACAGAACTAAAAGAGGAGTTTGAAGGACACAAATTTTACAGCAATCATTGACACTGGGAAGACCAGTGGGATAAATGTGCAGACTCAGAATACACAAAAATATTTTTTCTCTTTCTCAAGTATCATTGTACTTGCTTCTTTTCCATTCTTCTTTAGGAGGCTTTTTTTTAAAAAATTGTGAAAAAACATGCAACCCAGAATCCAATTTAGGAAGTGTGACTGAGGGAAGAGGAAGCTTATTTGGGAGAGAGGCATCGTGGTTTTATGTCTGTAGTGCTCAAACCAGGTCTTGAGTGTGAACCTTAGATCTGTTAGCTGAATGTTTTCCTAGCAGAACCATTGGGGAGCACTGTTCTGTCTCTCTAGTTGACATTGTTTTGCTTTATATCAGTAATTAGATCTCTGTTGGGTCAAATTATCTCTAAGGTATCTCAGAAGTCTTACCTAGGATACAAGAGAGTCAGTTTCATATCCATGGAGATTCATATATGAATATCCATGCTTAATTATCTACTTTATTTTGATAGCTTCAGTAGGAGAGATTTGGGTGTAGACCCAAGAGCCTGGTGGCCAGGCTTTTGGGAAAGGGAAAAGGATATTTGCATGTTAATTTATTTAAATTCCATTTCTCCTTATATTTTGATGCCCTGTCTCAGTGTCCTAACTATCTAGTAAATACTATTAATAATACACTGTTAGCTGTACCAGGATCATCCAATTTCCTTGCAAAAGAAGGGGGAATGTTGAGGTTGGAATTCTCAAAAGAAGATTAAAATAATCTCAATTGCTATTTCCTGATACACTAACAACAGAAAGAAAGGTAGGGTTTGTATTAGCCTTCTCAGATCAAGGAATCAAGAGATGATTGTGTTTTGTTTTTCGGCTGTGAGATAATAGTAACACAAGTCAGGGAACAGACTTGTTAAAACAGAGATATCTTCCTGCTCTGTGACTGTCCTCTCCTTACTATGCCAATATACCTGTAGTCCGTGTAACCTTAATGATTGAAATATTTCAAATTAGTAGTAATTAACAAGGAGCAAGGTGGCAAGAATTTAAAAGAGACTTTCTCCTTTAGCTAATTTCCACTGGCTTGAATAGGACTAGAGATTGAATTCTGTGTATGATGTGACTGTGGGATTGCCAGTTTTTCTTAAGAGGAGTGAACCTATTCCTGTATATATTTCACACGAGTTGTATGCGCTGTCAGAGGTGAGTTTGCATTTTTTAAGAAAACCCAATTCCCAGCTTTTTACAGATTTTTGTCCACCTGTTAAAAAGTTAATTCCAGTTAAAAATTGCTGTTGATAAGAGGTAACTTTGATCCTGTGACAGAGTTATTTCACTTCTAAAATATCACTGTCAAAGAAAAATAACAGTAGCTAGTCATCTCAATTGTTCTAACATTCTCCAAATATCCAACTTTATCTCTGAACAGGGTCTACTAAAGGTTGCTATAGACAATGCCAGAGCTCAAGAGAAACAAGTCCAACTGGAAAAAACAGAGCTGAAGATGGAACTCTTCAGGGAACGAGAACTGAGGGAAACACTTGAAAAACAGTTGGCTGTGGAGCAGAAGAACAGAGGTATCTTGATTAAGCAGACATAAACACCTTTTAATTTATTTCCTTAGGAAACTACTTGCTATCAAACACCTGTGTTTTATCAAAATTTTACCTCCCTTAAATCACGTTAAGTCTCAGCTGACTGCAATGAAGTGTGTTTTATAACCTGCCTAATTTTGCATAGGGTCTTCATGAGACTTGGAGTGAGGACCCTCCTTTTTCTCAACAATTTTCTTGAATATTGTTACATCAATAATGTAAAAGCAATTATAAATACCCTACATGCTGTAACAGTCCTTTGCAGGTTGTGATCATTAGGAAAAGGGATGGCTACTTAATACAAAGACAATGTGTATCAAATCTAAGAATCTGCAAGCTTTTATAGAAAAAGCTTTATAAAAGAAGAGCTTTATAAACAAAGCTCTGCTCTGTTCTTATAGTGAATATTTAGGCAAATTGTCTTTAATAACTATGAAGATAATGACAATATATGATCTCTTTATAATGCATAGTAGATAAATGCATGTTTGTAGAAGTAGCAGTGAAGGTTCTTCTTGATGAAGCAGAAGCAGTAGTAGCCTTTGTAGCATTAACTTCAGCCCACTGTAAAGCCTGTACATGTTAGAGATTTTAAAATAATTACATTGATGGTGAAAGTGAGGCAGTTTGGAGTGATTTGCATTAACTATTTGCATTATAAACATGTTTCTATCTTTCTTTATGCATTCATTACTCTGTTTCTGTACGTCTCACCCTTTAATAGTGCCTGATTACTTTGCAAGGACAGTTAACCTCTGGGACTCTCTTGCTGTTTAATTCAGACCATGACAAGTCAGATGTGTATTTCTGCAGGGCTAGAGTTACAAGCTTCTTGTTGTCCAGTGTAATTTTCTGGTAACCACCTAAACAGAAAATCCCAAGAACAGTTGGATTCACAACCAATGTCATTATGCCTTAAACTAACAAGCTAGCAGTAAGTACACAATGTAATCTTGTTTCATGCCTTGACCCATTAAAGGGTAGGACTATCACATCATTAATTACCCTTTTTTTAACTTCTGAGAACATATTTTGAAAGACAGCTGCTGTTAGCAATTATCACACCTGTGCAATGAATCATCCCTTTGTCCACAACTGGTCCATTCTGCTTAAGACAATTGTAGTGCTTACACTTTTAAAGTAATTTGGTAAAAGAGTAAAGTAATTTGGTTTGTCTTCACATATTTCTTACAACTGTTTAAGTATATGTTCCATTTTAGACTTGTACAATCAAATGCAAAACAGAAAAATTTTGGGGGGGAATCCATCTGACCTTGCTTTCGTTTCACCATCTACAAATTAAGTGTCTCATTTAATGAGTAGAATTTTGCTTTCTGGACAACAAAAAAAGAAACAGGTAGGTGGAGTCAATTGCACTGGGAAGGCTTCTTTCTTTTCCCTTTAAATCCAGAGGTCACGTGGTTGACTAGGCTGTGCTTAGACACGTGTTTTGAAAAGATAAAATTAACCAAAATGAATTTTACTCAAAGTTGTATGTCAGAAAAATCATGGGATAGTCCCTTATTTTGTTCAGGTTACTGAAATAATTGGCAATATTATTTTCAGCATGATGCATTACCTGCTTTTGTGTATGCATTCCTCTAATGACGATCTTGCACTGGGAAAACAGTCAGACCAAAGAGGAATGGATTTGAACAGTTAGTGGTGGTATGCAGCACACCAAATATAATGAAGATGACTATCTCTGCTAGTGGATACTTCTGTGTAAAAGAAAGAAAACTATGGATTATTCTTTCAAATAAAGAGATCGAAGTAAGAGAAAAAATAAGGCCAGGTTGTAATTACTGTGAAAAGTTACTCTTCAATTAAAGGCAGAAAAATACATAGGAGCCTTTACCTACTGTTAGTTTTTCAGAGAGCGAGTGTCATGTCATAAAGAAAGTTTCACATGTCTTAATGGAAGCATGAGCAAGATGGGAGAAATGTACCAGATTCCCTGCTAGGTGAAGAAATATCACATGAAAATACTGAAAAACACTTAAAACCTACAACATAGAAACATAAGCCACTGTATCACATATGGGTCAAACCCTTTATGTGAAGGGGATCTTCAGCATTAGGCAAAATCAATCAATCTTTTGCTATTGTATTTTTGCTTTTTTTCATGGAGCATTGGATTCATGGCTGCTACTGTATGTTCTGCAGAGCTGCTTGTTTACTGTACTCTTTCCTTCCTTCTTTTTAAATTTTCCAATTAGCGATTCCTAAGGCTGTAGGATGTGTCTCATCAACTGGTGAAAGTAGGATAATATCTCTTCTGTGAGCAGCTACACAGTAAGGGTTTGCTAATTCTGGCTCTGACTGCTGTAGTCACATCTACAATGTGTCAGCCATGATGACATTTTAATTCAGAAAGCAACATATGTTTCCTTCTCATTTATTGCAATCACTTTCAAAGTACTTATAATGAAAACATTAAAACCATGCAATGATTCAAAATGTATTTAGTTTAGCCTTTGTATAGATGGTAGATGTTCTTTGATAGCATGAGCTAATTTGGCTATAAAGTAGTTGGTGTTGTACAAAATGAGAAATAACAAAAATTCCAAAGTCTTGGATGTAAATTATGTCGTTATTCTGACTACAGGATATGTGCTTATGTTAATTTTGTGCCTGAACAGTTCTGTATAGCAGCACAAAATATACATGATCATCTAAAAGGTGGTTCTTCTTAACATATAAATTAAAAGGTAATAACAATGACAGTTCCCTTTAAAAGTTTTATTATCTGCATTTTGTGAAAGATACCACCATCACGGTCTACTGTCCCTGGGGAGTATGAACTGGTGGAACTATATTCTTGCATTTTCCAGCATTCGTTCCTAAGCATATACCAGAGGTTACTTTGCAGTGAGGTACAGGGCTAGATAGATCTTGACATACAAACCTAACAGTTCCTAGTATCTGGGTTTGGTAAGGATATTTGTTGTGGTGTGTAAAAAGAATTAATTAGTGACTAGGTTAGTAGATAATTTTTCAGTTAGTGTCAAAATAACAGAATCTCCTGGAGAGGATTAGGCAGGAAGATCTTAGGACAAATAGCTTTTTACATGCACATCCATGAAAACCCCAAATGTGCTATTTAAGAACAGTTGGGATGTGGTGGGGGAGATAATGCCATGCTTTACAGCTTTACATGATTGCTTCAGAGGCCCACTTTGATTTTAACAAAGTAGAAAAGGTGGTTATCCTTCTCCATCAAGAGCATAACTTGTCATATGTTCCCTTAGTTAGGGATCCTGCAAGTCTTACCTTTGTGGTTATAAGTCACTGGTAACATAGAAAAGAAAACTGTGATGAAGTCCCATAGTGGACTTGCCATCCTTTTCCTACAGAGTTTAAGCTGAAGAGATTCAAGGAAAACATTTATTCCAAATAAGGACTTTATATATTCAATTTCAAAATAGTCATTTCTTTACTGATATTTTCCCTCACATTTGACAAAGCATAGTAATATTTACTTGACTGGAGGATCCAGCACCATAAAGGATTTGCTGTGAGTTCTTCAAGGTTAGATGGCTGATGGGACAGACACCAAAAAGCAAGAAAGAGAAAAGGGAAAGACAAAAGGGAAATGTGGAAAATAAATAAATATGGAGAGGTGGCCAGGCACCAAGAAGTCAGATGGCTTGCAGAAAGCAGAGCTTGGAGGGGAGTTAGAAGTCTCAGGGCCTTTCTCCAAGAAATGAAGACCAGAGCAGGGTGCGGGCTACCCAGGACCTAGGCAGTCAGATCCCCCCTCTTATGTGGGAGAAGCTGCAGGGATGCAAGAGTTCCATCACCATGTGGCTATTAACTGTGCTATGGGAATTAGAAATGGTGAAATAAATTCTGAAAACTGCCTCACCTCCAGAGGCAGGGGTTTATCTATATCAAATGATTCAAAAAGTACATTCCCTTGTTGGTTTCCAAGTTTTTCTGATTTAAAAATTCAGATCTCATCTGTTCATTTAAAAAAAAAAAAGTCATTGCTTGATACTATATACAGTTTTCAATACTATTGTATACTGTCATATAGAACAGTAGTTTTTAGAATATTCCAGGGTGATCCCAACATATTTCAAGTAATTTAAATGGTTATCATATAATTAATCAATTTATATGAACATTGCAGTTGTAGTGTTTCTCAGAACCCTTTATAGGTCATCGTGCAGCCAAGTTTCAGATTCAAACTGGAGTACACTGATATTATTTTCTTTCCACAGCAATAATTCAGAAAAGGCTAAAGAAGGAAAAGAAGGCAAAGAGGAAATTGCAGGAAGCACTTGAATTTGAGACTAAACGACGAGAGCAAGCAGAGCAAACACTGAAACAGGCAGCTTCAACAGATAGTCTCAGGGTCCTAAATGGTAAGAAGCCAATTTTTGCCTCTGTGTCGTTAACTTTCAATTTAAGTGCCAAAAGAATCTTGTTATATTGAAAATTTATAACATGATAGAAAGTGAAAAAAAGGAAAATCTCTTTTCTTCATTCAAGTGATACCTCTCTCTTTATTGCTTTGTTACTTTATATAATATGTGCAAATAAACTCAGGAGAGAATGTTCAAACTAGGACAATTTTATATTATTAGCTTGAGAAGTCAATTTTTTTTCTTCCTTTTTTTCTCCCCCCCTTTATGCTTGAAAAATCTATTGCTCATTAATCTTCCCAGTCTAACAAAAAATTGTCCTGGCCTCCAGTCATTGTTCAACATTAAAAAAACTGACAAAGGTTGATTGTATTGTAATTCAGCATTGGAGTAACAGGTTGTAAAAAGGGCTATAAGAATCAAATGAAATATGTGTCAGTCGTACCTTTCTATGTTTCTAGACTCTTTGACCCCAGAGATAGAAGCTGACCGCAGTGGGGGCAGAACAGATGCTGAAAGGACAATACAAGGTAGGAATTTGCAAACGGCTATAAATCTAGATCTTGCTATATGAGTTTTTCCTAGCTTTAGACTGCTATTCAAGCATGTAGCCTACCATCTGGGCCACATCAAAACAAGTTCAAACAAGGTCAAGTTCATCTTGCTTGTTTATAAGGGAGAATACATTCTGTGCTGATAGATTTTCTTTAAATTAATAGGTCATTTTTGTTTATACAGAGCAATTAAAGAAGAATAATTAATTTGAAGCAGTACTGGGTTAAATCTCAGACATGCTGAATGCAGATTTTGTGAATATGTGTAGTTTTATTTGAGTTAATAATGTTTTTAAAGGTATAGTTGAAACATCTTGAGCCTTCTAACTGTACAAATGGCTAAACCTAATGGGTAACATTCAAGGCATGATGAGAATTTCATAGCTAATAGTCAGTGGCAGTTAGTGAAAGGTGTGTTTCAATAAGCTACTCTGAGCATTAACAATAAATAAGCTGTTTATTCCCATCTTGGATTTTTCATTTACCATATCCCATTATTTACATTTTAATAAAACAAATATGCTGAGTAAATTTATACATGAAACACTAAAGAGAGCAATATTACTTCCCTAATGAATCTAAATGTATATATACACTGCAAACATCAAGATATTAGTAAAGAGCAAATTTTGAAGACAGTATTTATGTAATAATATCTATTCTTATCAACAGGCTAAATCTACCTACATGGATACTAAGCAATAAAAATAGCAATTGTTTTCAATGGTAAATGAAGGTGCATTTTTCAGAGGCAAGCCTAAAAGGATTAGCTCCAGTAATCACACTCAATTGCCTTTATTTTGCATTTCGAAGTCAATCATCCTAACAGTATCATTTGACATCTTCTGTGTGTTATTTAATCACATTTCCTAACTTCCAAGGAGTTGTTACTGGTGTGCCACAAGAAGGCTGTAACAACAGAATAAAAAAGTCAAGAAGCTTTTAATGGATTGAACATATAAACAAATACCAAAACTGCAATAAATTCTTATGAAAGACAAACACACATATATAAACAAAGACGTTTAAAGCAAGTTCTGTCTGCAAAGTCAATAACACAGAAGTTGGAATATGCCAGATTAAATGTTGCCTGGGAAGTGGATACATGTTACGAGGTCTGTTACCCCAGAGTCCTGCCTTCCTTCCCATAAAATTTAAATTGTATTCAATGCACCATTTGATACAATTAATTTGGTAAGAATTCAGTCACAATTTCATTTTTTTATAATCTAGACATTTTGTTACTTCTTTTGATGCTAAAACAGACTTCTAATTTTTTGGGAGGCCCTGCTTCTGCACCAGTCACTGCAGTACTTGCACTCATTGCAAACATTAATTGCTCCATCTTCAGAGCATTCTTGCAAGGAAGTGAAATTTGGAGTATTCCAGTTTGATAGCTGGGAAACAGAGTCAAATACAGTTTAAGATGATGTATTGCTTAACTGTCAAATATCGAGGACCTAACTTTTAGGATAATTTGCCTTTTTGGCAGAAGCATTCAGGTATAATTAAATCACTGTTCCTGTTGAATTCAGTCTTGTTCACAGGCTGAAGTATTAGGTTGGATGTTTATAATATGAGCAACACAAATTTAAAAGCATGTGTTTTTAAGGATTTATCCCAAGCTACATAGGAACAGCACTTCAGCTTTTGAACAATGGTTATGCATTCTTTCCCAGCTATCCTCTGCTCATTTCATATATTTTCATCTTTTGCAATAAGTGAAATCAAGGATTTACAGGAGACATTCTCAGTAATGACTTTACCTTGATTCATCTGTCCAAGGTGATGAACATTAAAAACAAAACTAAAATACACAGATGATTATTTAGTACAAGACTGGACCATGATTTTTCTGATTGTGATATTGAATCACATTGCAAAGGCAACCTTAATTCTGACATTTCCTATATCTACTTTGCACTCCCAACAGAATAGAGAGGGTATTTAAGAAAAGCAGAGGGTTTTTGAGAAAACAGAAAGAAGCAAGAAATACAGTTTTCATATCTTATTGTTTAATATATTCAGCTCAATCATCATACAGCAGTTCAGAACTTTTCTATCTACTGCAATATGTAACACCACAACATAAATGTAGCTGTAGGAACATACTGTCAATGTAAATCAGTCATTATAGGGTGACAGGCTTCAGAAATAGTTCAAGAAACAGTTGATAGCAGGCAAGTCATGCCAAATGCCAGGACTCCTTGTGTTTATTTCCAATATTGGAAGGAAGATTTCCTTTCACCATAAAATCCCTTTTCTCTGAGTCCCCCTTGCTATGTATCGCTGTGTATCTGTCCCAGTTACTTCTTTCTTCCTCCTCCCTCCAGTCCCACCTTTAGTCAATTGCTAATCTCTTTTCCTTGTGCTACATTACATTGCTCTTCTTTTTTCCCAACTTCACATTCTTCCAGCATTCTCTGCTGAGCTTATTCTCATACCACCCTGATTATTTCCTTAATTGCAAGCTCGTTCTCTCTCTGTGATCCCCATCCACCTGGCTCTGTCTGACCCTTCCTGTTGCCTCCTCCCCTTACCCAGTCGTTTCAAGATATTCCCTGTTACCAGCCTTCCCTGTTGCAAACCACATCTCCATCTGCAATGTCTGCTTCCCCCGTCTCCCTGGTCAGGCTCACATTCCCTGCTGGTTCCACTACGTTTCTGTACCTGCCTGGATATCAAGGAGGGAAGCACTGAGAGCGTTCTGTTCCAATTTCTGTATTTAGCATGACAATTGTAGGCAGGAGTGAGGAGAAAGAATTGCAGGGAAAGAGCCACTTTATTCCTGCAGCACTGGAATAAAGCGTACTCAGTACAGATGGGGCTTTTTCGCTGCAAAACTCTGCAAAAGCTTTCCAATGCTTGAAACATTTTCCAGTACTTGGATTTTGTTTGGGGCAACAAAGACCATATTGTCACAATTATACAAAATTTCAATTGTGTCCTTGTGTTTTATTCGTAAGTAAAATAACTTTATTTGGAAGAAATATCATATACAAATAATACTTATATTCTATTATTCTATATACTGTATATTCCATAATTTAAAAAAATAATATCACCTCTTATAGCATTCAGGTTCTGGGGAAAAATACTTACTAGGGAAATACTTTCTTATTCCTCTCAGAAATATATCTGTGTCTCAGTATCTAAGCATGCCTGGGGTAATGCTCTTTTTATCCACAATCATTTTTCAATTTGCTGTGTTGAGCATGCTATGTAGTTCTATAACTAAGCAAACAAAGGTGGGAAAGCTGCAGTGCTCTGTAGGGAAGTGATATAATTGAAATACAAAGTGTAATTTCAGCATTTAAGAAAATATTATGCAAGAAAATAATAATTGAAACTAAAGATTTTGTTTACTATTTATTATAAGTAAATGGATACTTGTCAACTTGAAGTTATACCTAATGTTGCTATTTTTAAGTATCACTTTGAAGAGTAAGAAGTAGGACTAATTTAAGCATGGAAGATAATTGCATTTGTCAATAAGGGGGTATGTTCTGTTCTATTTTTTCATCGTGTAGCACTCATTTAGATTCACTTTTAGTGTATGTAAGGTCTTTTGTAAAATGGGAGCAATAATAAAAGGGAATTTGAATACAAGACTATAAAAAGAAGCAATGCAGGGTATTTCAGGGTTGTGTTTGAGTTTTTTAAATACTGAGTAGATAACAGTTTGCTGCAATATCCATAAAATGTTAACATATAATCATAATAAATAACTCAAATTGGGTCTCAGATGTACTTATATATTTTTTTGAGTGATAGAAAGAGTTACTAAGCTGTTAGGAACTAGTGAAGACACTGGATTTAAATGTTTTCTTTGCTTCTGTTTTAAATAATAATAAAGCAGATTATCCTCTTCTCCGTACATATTGTAGGTTCACTAGATGCCTATGCCTAGCTCCCAATCCGGTTTCCCAAGACCCCCTCATCCCACACAAAAAGGTACCATACAAAGATAATGTTTGACTTTTATAACTGTTTTGTTAACAAACCTCTTACTAAGCACTAGAACAATGACATTTACTGCCGCATTTACTTTCTTATTTCCATTGATTTTTTTTTTCTTCATCTGGTTTCTTACCATATATTTGCCTACCTACATTATTATGTTTTCTTTTCCTCTATATAACCCATATTCCCAATTTTCTATCTCCCAGTAGTTTCCCTCCCTGGTCCTGTACCTTCATTTTCATTCTATTTAAACACCAATCACTTTGTACATTATCTAAAATCCTCTAAAAGAGTTCTTCCTCTGTACCATCTTCACCATTGACCATTCTTTCCTTGTCATGTTCCTGTCAAGTGTTCCTTTTCCCAAATTGCTCACAAGTGGTTTTCTGCTTTTGTCCCAAAGCTATCCTGGTAAGAAGAGAAAGATTAATCAATTTTTCCCTCTTTATGATGCTATTTTTTTGTCTTATCCATTTATTTCAAATTTACTAGCAATTGCCTCAGCTTGTACCTTTTTTACTTTCTTCCAAGTTATTTCCAACTTCTGCATGCCATCATTCCTGCTACTCCTGAAATCAGCTCCATCATTTTCTCCTAAGTCTTCTTATCCTGCTCCGTTCCCCAGATTCTTAGGTCTATCTCTTTTTTCCCCCTAAATGTTGTTTTTGTTGCAAGAGGCCCTTTGCATTTTCTGTGTTCTCTGAGTTCTTCCATCCTGCTTACTCTCAATCAGTTTTTTCCTCAACTATGCATTCTCCTGTAGCAGAAAATTTATCCTCCTTGTCCATCGGTCAAATTTTCACACCTCAGTTCCTTATTCTGCTGCAAATATAATTCTTTTCTTCTGGCTCATTATGAACCTTTTTTCCAGATGTATCTGTAATCTACTCTCCCTTTCCCTTAGCAGAATGACCTTACCCTTTCTAATCCCTTTCCCACTGACATCTTCCCTTTCTTCAGTTCTCTACCTCTACTCTAGGCTCATATTAACAATTCAGTTAAGTGTAATGCTAAGTGGTTTCAGATTATACCTTCCTGGTGTAAGAAAAAGACCCACTCAGCTACCATGCACACAAAACCTTCCAGGACCATCTGTCTTTTTCCCCAAGGAAAGGACAAGGCAGGAAATAGAGATGTTGAACAGATCCAGAAATAGAGAAAGAAAATAACAGCAACTCAGCACACTGACTGCTTGGTCCTGTATAAAGTTCCTTGTAAAACCTTTGAAGGATACTGAACAAGAGCAAGAAAGAAATCAAGATTTAAATTTGCCCATTGTGAGTGTGCATTTTGCTGCCCAAATTTTAGGGAAAAGCTGCCCTGCAGTTGCCTTCCACCTCAATAAAAATTGCTTATATACTTTAGTCATTTGCCCTAAAACCTAACCTAAATAGTTTCTGCATTGGTTTGAAACTTGTTTAATCTATTTTTCAACAAGCAAAATCCACATAATAATCTCAGCAACTGATAGTCTTTGATTCTTTCTTGTTATATTTGTGTTTGAAAGATGGGTATCTGAAGGACTTCCACAATGAAAAGGAACTTTTGGTAGTTCTGTGAAGCTACTGCATGCAGTTCTATTTCTGATATATAAATCTTGGACAACAGTATGTAGAAATATGTGATGATATGTTTTATGAGATTAAAAACTTTATTGAAAAAGGCCATTATCAAGACTGTGAAGTCAAGCATTCCAAAATTAGGAAATGGTAGAATTAAGGTTGTCTTCCTCACCTTTGTTCAACTGTCTTTGTGTATGTCATGATACAATCTTTAATTATATGATTAGATACTGTATTTGTCACAGTATCTTGTCTCATTCAGTGCAGGGGACAAAAATATAGGCGAATAAAGGGATATCTATCCCATATTTTCTTCATCTTCAGCGGTCAGCGTGTCTTCTAATACTTTATACTTGGTTTATATATGATACTTCCATAATTAGGCATCATGCTTTACAGAATAGTTGTAAATTATTATCTAAATTTCCTTCATATATTAAATCTTAATTTTGGCATTTCCTAATAGCAGAGAGCTTTGCTTCACTACTGTCCTAGGTAACCATCTCCCAGGGTTGTCTTCTTAACAAGTAAACTACACAGTCAGAAGTTTCACTGCGAGACAACATCTGAAAACCATAAGGAATTGAATCTTAAGATTCACAGTGATAAAGTTAACCAAGCAACTGATAAATTGTAATACCATAATATGTGTGGCCTAAGGAATGCCCATTTTGCTATGGCAGTTTTACTGATACTTGCTGAGATAAAGACAATCTTGGGATATATTTCATGCTCATGGGCACAGAATGTTCCTTTCATTTTTCTTGCAACCTGTGTCACCTCTAACAGTGTTTCCATCAAGCTTTCTTTTTCTTGGTTCTCCCTCATTTCTGGGTTTTCTATCAATCCTAATAGCAACTTTCAAATTTTCTAATTTCTTTCTTGACCCTTTTTTCCTCACACCTTTCAACACAGGTTTCTTTTTATATCCAATCATAATTCCAACCCCTAAAGTTTTGACTTCTTCTGCCTAATATCCTTGGTTAATCAAGATCCATATGTCTCCAGATACTGACTCATAACATTCTATCCGTATGCTACGTGTCCAATTATTCACCATGATTTTTCTCCCTGAGAAACCTCAGATTTCTCCCTCTAAGAAACCTCATATGACTTTACTTGATTTTCTTGCCCTATGTGTGTTCTGTCTCCTCTTTCCCTCTATTCTCCACCACTTCTTGTCTATTAATGCAAATAATTCAGTTCCCAACTTCAGTCTCGGTTATTGCCAGCCAATCATTTTTAGTACATTATTTCACAGTGTCTTCTAGTGCCCTGGTTTCTGTGTTTCTATGTATGTGTTTTGCCAGTCTCAGTCATTCTCTGTCCTTATTCCGATCACATCAGAGTTCTAGTCCTAATTTTTGTAAATCTTGAGTATTTTTATGAGTTTGTGTTTGTAGATTTAGACGAGATTACTGTTGGCTGCTAATCATACATAGGATACATTTTCCAGTGCACAGCTACTCTCAAATTAACTAATGATTTTTTAAAAATAGTTTTCAATATCCTCAAATGACAGAACGTTTATTTCTTTTCTAGGGATATCAGTGTTCTTTGCAGCATTTTAACTAAAATGGCTTCTCTTTAGTCTTTTCTTCATTTATTTTCTGCATGATATTGACTGTGATGACCAGTGCTAAGTACATTTCTTTTATCTGTAGTCATTTCAATAATTGTATCTTTCTCTTAGAGCTTCTATCTCTGCATTTCTGTCTGTTCCTTTCCACATCCCCCTTTATCAAAAGCAATTCCATTTGCATCCATAGCTGCCTAGAGACAAGGTCATCCATCTGTACATTGCCATGTAAAACAATAGCCATATGTCCTCTCAAGTATTAATTGATTAAACCTAAGGAAAGAACCTGATTCTTTATACATTTTACCAAGATTTTTCTTGCCTTTTTTTTTCCTTATTAAAACTCTTGGAACTGCTAAATGTCTCTCTATGTATATCAACTTGTTAATTCTACATTTTTATTCAATTGACACTTGCTCATCAGTTATTCTGGTTTTATCACCACTTAGTAAGTACTATGGATTTGTTGTTACTCATTTATTATTGCATGGGACTTCTAGCAGAAAGGTGCTTGGGTTTAGTATAGAGCCAGAATTCTCAAATGAGTGTATCATGTCCTTTGCAGGGATGAAATGAAAATATGAAAATGAAAATACATTTTCATTTTCCCGTGTGACATTCCTTCCTCTTTGTCGACCCATTTCAATACTGTTTCAGCTTCCCCTCTATTGTTGCTTTCTCATTTTCCTTCCACCTCTGTTTCACCTCCTCCCCTGCCAAGTACTACTTCTGAATATCCCATATATTTCTTAATATGTCACTTCCTTGACCTGCGAGGCAATGTGTGTGTGTGTGATCTGGAGCCATGTGGCTGCTGGTTGACCATGTGGCTGACTAGGAGGCACATGTATTCTGAGGGATCAGTGACAAGCCAGGAGATATGCATTTTCTGCTGGACATCTTGTTGCTGCCTCTTGGCAGCTGGGCAAATCAAACAGTACATGATGCTTCTCAGCAGCTGAAGGGCCAAACAAATGGTTTTTCAAACTGCAAGAGACCCACGGCCCACCTGTTGTGCAAGCCTGCTATAAAGGTTGAACATTTCAGCAGGGAAAAGAAGTCAGGAGCTGGAAACAAAGCTGTCAGAAGCCTGAAAGGCAAAGGGATTTCTTTTTTCTAGATATGTTGAATAACTGCCCAAGGAAACATCTGCTACTTAGCTAGGCTGTTTATGGAAACAAACAGCTGACTATTCTAGACCCATGGAAATATAAAAAGGTTCTGTGAAGTAGCAATGGCAAAACAGTGGACTGACTTGTTTGGAGATGAGCATTTCTGTGATTTTTAGGCCACTTAGCCTGTTATTCCATTAGGCCAGATTAAAAAAACAAAAAACAGAAAACAAACAAAAAACAAAACAACACAAAACTAACCAAAAACCAAAAAGAAACCAAACAACAAAAAAACCGCAAAAAACAAACAAACAAAAAAAACCTCACAGAAAATAACCAAAGAACCTAATCATTTCCATTTATTTTGTCAATAAAAATTATTTTATTCAGCTTAAGAGTCAAGAAGCACTTTAAAAATCTGTCAGTGTAAAATAACGTCTTGTTACAATGTGACTTTCAGCAATCTGACAGACAGATTTTGCATTTTTCTTTTTACCTGCCTGCTTTTCAGGTTTCTTCCTTTAGTTTTCATTTTTTAAGATTTCTAAAGATCAATAAGACCACTGGTTTCAGTCTCTACAGCTTTGGTTAACTGCAGGAATAGGACAACAGGGTCTCTGTAATGTGACTGTTCTCCTTTGGATTATTCTAGCACCTCTCTAGGTAAGAGTAGTAATTTGAGGTAACAGAAACGTGGAAAAGACAACAGAATGGAGCAAAGCCATTGTAGTGACCCACTGGGGAGTGATATCTGCTGTTTTGTTATTGATCCTTCTCTGCATGCCAAAGTTTGTCAAACAAATTGATGCATTGCTGAAAACATAATGCACATGCACTGTTCAATTATAGAAGCTAAAGGGTAGTGTGTTTTCTGCATTGCTCTTCTCTTTTGTCTTTCTTATGCTTAGAAGAAAATTTCTTTTCAGACCTAGTGACAGTCTTAAGGGTGAGACACTGTAAGAATATTAGTGTCTAACTCTCAGTGATGTTTAGTGGAGCTGCCTTACTAACTCTCTTTGGATAGTCCACCTGATTCTATTTTATTTTTGTTAAGCCTTCATAAAATATTTGCTGGTTCAACACTGCTCTTATTTGCAGTAACACATAATGCTTCATTTTCCTTTTGATTACTGCCTTAAACTTCAGCTGCTTTTTGACTTCACTGTGTAACACCTTATATTAATGTCAGGGTCATGCACTTATTATTCATGTGAACAGTGCTATTCACTTCAATGAAATTATATACATAATAATAAATAACAACATTAATCTGTGAGCAGCACCTTGAATTTCATTACTGTTGCAGAAGATATATCTCTGAAAATAGGTTCTCTTAATTTTATACATTTTAGAAAGAGCTTGTCTCTCTATGCACACTAATTTAAATATTTTATTTCTCCTAAGCCTTACTAGCTTTACCAGCTCACAAGTTTCAAAGACACTTGTTTTACTGATTTTTTTGGCTTGACAGACTATCAAATATAGTTTAGTTTCTAAACCTAGATTCTATAGTAGACATTTAAAACATCTCTTGCTAGTTCATCTGTCTTTTACTGTTGATACTGGAATACTCGATGAGGAAACAGACGTTAAAGATTTATTTTGTTTCATATTTCATTGACCATGGATAAATACTGAAATTATCTCACAATGCATGGAAACCAAACAGCAGTAAGTATGTTCCCTATCCCCCTGCCCAGGAGTCAGCACTTTGGCAGGTTTTCAACCCAAGCTAATCAATTAAAGACAACATTGATTAACTTAAACAGAAGGTGATATTGATTGCAGGCAGTAACCTATAAATAGACAATTGTTTCATAGTGTTCATAGGTCATTGTTAGCTACACCTTTAAGCTCCAAGGTACATAATCCTGTTATCTATCACCCAAAAAGCAAAGGAAGGACACAGAGGAAATATGCAGTTACATATATGTTGCTAAGTACTCTTACTCAACTCTCTCATTTAACAATTATACTCTTACAACATTTTTTTCACATTTTATTTGAAATTGCTATCTATTGCAATTTACATCTCATTTTATAGCTGTATATATATGGAATTGATGGAAATCAAATATTTTCCTGACTTTTCTACTGAGGTGATTGGTTAATCAATCAGATTTTCTTCCAGCATAGTGCTTTAGTTCACTTTTAAAGAAACCATATGTAAAATTAATGACTAAACATGAACAGAGTCAAGTGGGAAAATTCAGGACAATAAGAATACTAAAAAAAAACCCACACTGTGGTCCAGAGGCTACTAAGACTTTATATAGAATTGTTTTGACTTTCATTTTTATTCATCCTACATGTTCATCTTATTTAAAGAGGCAAGGATAGGATGGATGAATTCTTACCCAATAGACTTCTGAGGTCACCCCAGTTGTCTTGCTACTTGGGAAGGATGGACACTGCAAGGCAGCATCCTAGGTGTTTTTGGTTCCCATAAGTACTCTGTTCCCTTCGTCTTCTCCCTCAGAAGATGACTTAAACCTGATCAGGCAGGTAGAACATATATTTCTAGCATAGTCTCATCAGCTAAAAAATAGAGAAAGAACTAAAAGGTTTGATTTTTTTATACACCAGGATGAAAAATTGATTAAAACAACATTGTTTCAGTAAGCAGTATTTCTATAGCCTACCATGAAACAGGTATAGATAAAGTGGATTTCTAGTTCATTCACAGCTGAACTATAATCCTGAATGTTCTGAGGCTGGTTGAGGAGCTAGATCTGTTGGCTATAAACTGTTTACCAGTAATTGCCCATTCAGTGTGTATAGGCTGTCTCTTTTTCTTATATTTTTTACCCTCCACCACATTTACTACATCTTAGACAAGTGCTGGAAAGTGACATGACATCATGTTAAGATTTGTCATAAAGAGGATTGTTTCTTGGCATTCATTTTTTAAGCTCTGTAAAGATCTAAAATTTCCTGATGTTTGTGTATTATACCCATATAAAGGAATATCATCTTTCAGTATTAGTGTTGCATTCTTGTATTAAATACTGGAGACCTCACCATCAATAGATGTCAAAATACTTAATGATTTCAGTTTTTTCTGATAGATGCATTTCCCCTCTGACTTGTGTGAGGAATGAGGGAGACAACTCTTACAGCAAAATAACAGTAATGTTTTACAATTTTTCTAAAAGTAATTTGTTTTGAAGAACTAGTAATGTAGACTAGTAGCCAGCAAGTTGCTTTATCCATTTAGCACACATAGGAGAAAACCTATTAGAAAAGGAGATCCATATGTCCTTCCTGAAAGGTGCTACAGCTTGAGTAGGTAAAAGGAAGCATCCAATCCAGATTAGATTTCAAATCTTGAATTTCAGGTTCAATGAGACTTAAACTATTAAGTATGAATTCTCACCATCCTATTCAGTGGTCTTTTTTGACTATCAGCTGCCATCTACATCAAAGAAGAAAAAAATTGTAAGTAAGTCATGTGAGCTGATCTACCAATCTCCCAATCATAATCAATTTTCTATCTTAGCCCTGCATGTCTGAAACTCTGAAGTGAGGTTTTCAGAGAGAAGCTAAGATATTATTATTTTAACATTAATTATCACGCTACTTAAAACTTTATTTGGCTTGTGGTATTTGAGATGCTGAAGTGCATCTGAGAGATCTGTATCATGCCTCCACAAGATGCAGACCTTTCTGGAGCAGCAGCTGGAAGCAGTCTTACAGGATGTGGAAGTCTGACTCAAATCATAGCAGATGTTGAACCAACCCCTTTTGCTCATTTAAAATGCTTTTTGAACATAGGACATTCTACACTTGGGTTATATTAAATGGAAATTTATAGTTTATTGTATATATTGAACAAAAATATAGTTATCACTGTTTTAATTCAAAAGGGAAGCCTATGCCACTCCTATCATTTTTACACACAAACATTTGTGGGATAATTTCTCTAGATCTTGCACTTCTGTTATTTGTAGACTAGCTTGTTTTTATCATAGCATTTGGCTGAGATAGGAAAAAGTCAAATAGGGAGAAAAAGTTGTGGGGTTTTTTAAATTGTTTTTAAAGAATCTCAAACCAACTGACTTTCAAAAGGATCTGATAATATTTACCATGTGTGACTCAAAATCAGATCTTTGGCCAAATAGATAAATGGTCCTGGATATAGCAGCCCTGAACTTTGCTAATGTGTCTTAGTACATTCTCTGTTCTTTGGAGCATCTTTGACTTTTATCTGTACATTCAATATTAAAATCTTTTCATAGTTGCCTCCTTTTTCTTTCTGATTTGAAACAAACAAGCTTGCAAGGGTAATGATATTTTAAAAATAGCTAAAGAAGCAAAGTTGGTCTTTAGCAGACATTCAACAGAATGCATTTATTAAGAGGGTATAATTCTTTTCAACTGCTAGTGTAAATAAGTATATTGAAACCAAACAAAATTAAGCATCAGGGTGAAGGAAAGAATGCTTGTCCTTGAACAGCATGAGGTTTAAGGACAGATTATTCATGAGAAAACACTAATTTTTTAAATCTACGAAAATTATCTGGTCCTAAACTAGTTTGTTAAATTTTAGTTATTTATTTTCAGAGGAAACCTAATCTATTATAATGTTTCTAAATGAATATAAATTTTAGTAAAGAGATACTTATTTTTTTATTTGTGCTACTGATTCCAATTTGCAGCCTTGTGGCTGTCTCAGATAAATTGTTTTGAGCAGTGCCAGGAGTAACTGGAAATCTGCTAGAAATTTTTTCATTGTAATATCTGAACAACTTTGCAGTCTTTAATGGATTTAGTCTTCACATCAGGAAATACTCCTGTGATGCAGAACAAAGCAATTATCTTTATATATAGATGGGCTAAGGAGCTTGATCATGGATATATGAGAAATCTGTGGTATATCAGAGACTGAGCCTAAATCTTGCAAGAACTGAAGATTTTATTCTGCCCTTCATGTTTTGCCCTCCCTTTTATATATTCTGTCATGCTTTCTCATTGTACAGACATATGGAAAACTAGATGGAATCTACCAACTTGAATATCAGTGGCAGGATTTATGTCCCAAAACTCCATGCTAACAGAATACATGAAACACATCATCTGTGCCTGCTCTGCACTTGCTCAGACTGATGGCTAACCTCTGTGAATATCAGGGTAATGACAAAGTGCACCTGGTCTAAGTGTTTTCAAGTCTTTTCTTTGTTAGACAAAGCTTTGAAAATACAACAAAATATGCTGCTTAGCATTATTTGGTTATTACTTGATTGGATATGAGTGCCACTCACATACCAAATTACCCTGTGTATTCGTCTTTTGTAAAAAAGACCTGATATAAATTCTAGATTCTGATACTTCTATATAAATATAACCAGTTTGGTTAAAACACCTTACGTAAAGACATTTCAAAGGTTTGAAGCTACGGTGGTAGAGAATGGATTATTTAATTAGTGTAGGTTCTACCAGCTTCCTAATCCAAAGTTACACTGAACTTTTTTTCTTCAGCTTTCTTGTGTACACACAGGCTTAATAAGTGTTATACTTTTACTCACAGAAGTGAAGATAAACCAGTGTGAGCTTTTTGTGCTTCAGGAGCTGAAAGCATGTGTGCATTACTACCCTGTTCTTTTAATGTTTCGGTCAAAAACACAAAGAAGATGAGCCATCAAATACAAATCTGTCCACAAGTATGTCATGGCGACACCAAAGTTTTATTAGAAAAAGTATTTTAAAGTATTTCTTCTAAGAGGTAAAATGATCTCTTGCCAGCAGTGAGGCAATAGTATTAATTAATTTTTGTTGTGAGCATCCTTACCTATGTCCCCTATGGCAGTATTGAAATTACTGTACCATTCATGACCAGGAAATCTAAAGTTATTGAAGGAATGTAACCAAATGGTGTCATTTCTCTTAAAACTTCACACAAATATTGAGGGGAGATAATGACTGTGGGATGTTAGTGACTGTTCTGGTAAATGTCTTTGATTTATATGGGAAGTTATATATGTCCATGAAACTGTATTCTCATCACATTATGGATTCAGGCAGCATTCCTGATCTCAGGTCTTTCTGTCAGACTCATCTACAAATCCAGGCTTCAGACCTGAAGGGTTGTAGTGAGTTCATCTTCTAAGTATTGCATGAGGGTCTTCTTAACTGTGGACAGCACTATGAGGATGCTTATTTGAAAGTATCACTCCAATTTGAAATATTTTGATAAGGAGTAATGCACAAGGTGAAGGGTAAGGCAAAACCTTTCAAGTACTGTGTTTCTACTTGTTAAAAGAGAAGAGCTAGTCAAGGAATTAGAAGAGAGTGACAATTCAAAGAAGCAGACTAGGAAAATATTTTTGCCATACAAATTTGTTTATACAACTGAGACAGAAACTTTAGTAGGTGAGATATGAGGAGAAACATCATGTGAATTTATAGCTAGAAAGAGGGATAGGAGAATGAGGAGCAGAGACTTCTTATGAGAATAAATTTAGACACTGTGTTGTAATGAAGAGTCAGAAGTTACAAACAAACAGGATACCTTGATTTTGAACTTTACTGACAGAGAAGATTAAAAGAGTAGTTCATAGTGACTAAGAGTAGTAGTAGTGGGGAAGATCAGGAGGAATCTGAAGGGGTGAATGATTAACAGCTCTGTTTTCTCAAACTAAGATTGTCAGAGCAGCGACACATGCACACAGAGGATCAGAAAAGCAGACTGAGGTTTTATGTCAGACAGAAGGGAACAGACCTGGAGTACAAAGGGCCGTGTCAATTGTCAACATGGATATGGTGACTGAATTTCAGTTTATGGATTAGACTACTCAGATACAAAGTACAGAGAGAGAGACAATGTGAGGAAGATCTCAGCCCTCAGAAATTAAAACAGAAAGTTGAGGAAGAAGCAAAAAATGTCAAACTGAGGAAAAAGTTAGTAATGAGGAGGGAGAATAAGAAGATCCCAACAAAGAGAGAGCAATATTTGAATGCCAGAAGCTTTTTAGGAAATGCTAGTCTAGAATCTACCAGTTATGGTATGAGGTGTTACTGCTAATATTTGTTTGTATAGGAGTCATTAACACAGAAACATTTAATAGAAGCTTTAAAAAAATCAGCTAAATAGCAACAGAATTGATGGAAGAAGGCCCTTCCCAGCATTTTGCAAAAATCATGTTCATTCATCCATGTATTTGACACATTCTTTGCAAATTAGGAACACGGACATATTATATCCATGTTGTTAAGCAATGGGTAGCTATAGGAAGGTTTCATAAGTTTTAAGTTTTTGCCAGTAGTGTACCTAAAGACATTAGGATTTTTATAATTATTTCAGTGTGAGTTCTAGAAATTTTATTGGGTAATTTTGCTAAACCTCTGTGGTAGTCGCACTTAAGGATTTTGTTAATTGAGGTAATCAGCTTTCAAAACATGTTAACACATTGGCCACATTTTCTCTCCTTGTATTAAAGAGAAAAATCTCTATTTCTGCCAGATGCTATAGATTTGCCACCTAACTGAAATAAGAAATAAATCATATCAAGTCATTGCACTTTAATATCTGATTCTAGATAAAAGATGTATAGACAGAAACACTTTCAAAGGAAGGTGCCTTCAGTTGGAACTTGGTAACCTGCAGGGGAGGGAGAAGTTAATATTTTAAAGGGGGCACACAGTCTTCCATTACCTTTAATCCTGCAATGAGCTAAGACATATAGAGTGTAGGTTAGCAGATGTTCTTAACAGCCTTCTAGCAGCCTGTTTTTGTAAAGAGTGCCAGCTAGTGATTTTCACTGCTTGTAGAAAGCTGGCTTTGTATTGGTGTAAATGTTAGGGAGAGCAAGTGAAAATCCACCTCTATGTACTTTGTAAAATGTATGTGTGTATATGGAAAAAGAAAATTATATTATCAGATTTGGAGAGGATATCATAACTCTTTTGCTAGAGCAATCTTTTTACTAAAGGAGCTTAAGCTGCAGAAAAAACACATTATACCTTGGGTATTGCATGTAATAAAATATAATTTAAATGAAAGATATTGAAATAAAAGTTTCAATTTAGGAACTTGAGTGTATTGTTGTGAAAAGCCTAGTCAGTTATGTTTACAGCTTCATTTCTTCACAGGAAGAAGCATAGGGATTCCTCATGCTTTATGCAAGTACAGTAGGTTTAAGATAACAGGATCAGGTTCACAATTTGCCTTTCTTAAAACCTACAATGAAAAATGAAAATAAATGCCATCACCATACAAACTACAAAGGTGAAAAAAATGCAGTATCTTGCATTTTCCTACCTCCTGTGGCTAGGGACAGAATGCAGACATGCCACAATAATGTTTTTTATTTCTACTGTTCAAACCATATTAATGAGAACATCATTTTGGAGAACTAATTATTTCTATTTGTCTTGTGTCACACTTTCTAATTCCCCTATATTAGCACAGCCAAAGCAAATTAATTGCTTTTCCAGCAGTTGAACCTTGTCCAAGAATGAGCTCACATTCCCTTCCAGTTTTGCAGTTTCTAGGAGTGCATTGTGTCAAAAATTTCTCTTGATACTAAACATAGCCCAGAGAATATCTTTGCAGATTTCTGTTGCTGCTCACTTGATGAAATTTATAAGTTTAAGTGACCCACTAGGAAAGATAAAGTTCTTAGCTGCAAGATTATACATCAAAACAGTTAAAGTGAAATTAAAATTAAATGAATGAATCTCACTGAAGCAAAAAAAGCAGTAATTAATGGTTCCCTTAATTGTCTTCATAAAATATTTGCATGGGTCTAATTTGCATAATTTGCATGTATTAATTAATCTTTCAAAGGAATTTTGTGCTGAGAGAAGCCAAAAAATCTCTTTGTTTTATTTAACATCTAATGAAATATTTATCTTCGTTAATGAACTTCTCATCTTCATTAAAATAAAAATTGCACAAGTTTGTATGTTTTAAATGTTTTTATAATTGAAGTATACAAAAAAAATCTCTTCAGACCTACAGTATCTGAAAAACAAACACATTATTGCACATTCTGTGTCATTTTGACTACAGCAACATTTAAATTTGGAGAAACCCTATTCCCTCTACCAAAAGCATTCAAGGGCTTTAAAATTATTTCAATTTTATATTAATTGATGATAATTTTTGTTTTTATATTTTACAAATAGGGATGACAAAGTAAAAATTTTGGTATTTTTTATTATTGTTAACCTGTGATACCTCAGAGATTTTATAGAACAGATATTATGCATAGAAAAGGAGGCTAGCATCCTAGGTTGGAGTTTAAAATACTACAGAAGTTTGTACATGATATTGGGTTAGTTTATAATCTACAAGACTAACAGTTGAGGGAAAAAGAAGAGTTTGTGTGTTACTGCCTGGCATTTAAGGATTGAACTTGGAGTAAGACTGATAAACATACAGTAATTTCACGACCATAAGGCGCACTGGACTATAAGGCGCACCCCCTGGGAGTCGGCAAAATTCACAACTTTGTAGATCAGATAAGGCGCATCGGACTATAAGGCGCACTTTTTTTTTTGCAGCGAGGCTCCGCCCCCAGGTCCCCCCGCACCATTGCTGGCTGAGGCCCTGCCTCAACTCGGCAGCCATGGGGCCCCGGGCCTGCCCCCAGCCGGCAGCTATGGCCCCCTGGGCATGCCTCCACCCAGCTGCCGTGGCACTTCCGGCTCCCCCCACAGCTCACGGCTCACACTTCTGGGGTGGCAAATGTTGCAACTTTGTACATTATATGAGGTGCACTGGACTGTAAGGCGCACTTCTGGGTTCGGGGGAAAATTTTAGTCAAAAGGGTGCGCCTTATAGTCGTGAAATTACTGTAAGTTACGAAGGACACTCCTAGCTATGGTGACCAGCAACTTTGAGACCATATCCAAACTAGCCAGACATGCAGAATGAGAATAGGCGGTGAAAAAAAAAATCATCACTATTGAAGTTTTGTGCAAAATTTAAGTATAGAACTGCAAGGAGATCAGAAAAAATTAAGAGCTATTTCTGTAAAAAAAAAACCCCAAAAAACCAAAACAGCTATAAAAGGACAGTGATTGGGAGTTTTGGGTAAAAGGTGAAGTCTATTACTTAAAATGAGGACTACCTAAAATCCTAAAGTAATCTATCAGCTACTTAATATTGCTGGAACTAGAGTCTGTAGACGAAGGAGAGAAAGTATGTTTAAAATAATGTCTATACAGAAAAAACTGTGCATTGTAGGACAGGTGAAAAGAAGTTTTGTTCACTTCAAGGATGACTGCAACATTATTGAAATAATGAAAATGTACTTGAAATAAGGAAATGATTGGGAGGTTTTAATTTAAAAGAAATGCCTACAATTTGCTTAAATCCTTGAACAAGTTTATAAACATATTAATGTGTTTGCATTCATTTTAGACGTGCAATACCTGAGAAAGCCAGGCCTGCAGCCAGCAAAAAGTAGATGCTCTTTAAGAGTGCTTTAGAATTTAATAAACAGGATGTTTAAGCTATCAAGATGGTATACAAAGTAATATATTTCTATTACATTATCCTATAATTTTTTCAACCGATAAGATATAGTGGACTTTGCTGATACCATAATGGCAGTATAGATATTGCTCTGTGTTATGAAGGTGTGGAATAGCTGCTGAGGCAATGTAATTATCTATAAAATACCCAAACAAAATCAGTGGGAGGGATATGTTCCACTTCACACATTTGTGGGGTAGATGTCTTTATCTGAGCTATTTGGCTGGACTCCTGTTAAAGTCGATGAAGAGTAATAGACACATCTCTCCCTTTGAAGAAAATGAATCACAACTTCCAAGTTTCTTCATTGATTGTAAAGGGAGTCTGCTAAACCAGCTCAAATGCAGCTACGTACAGTGCAGGTGTCTGAAGTTAATGTGATGAATTTCTTGTGTTGGTTATTTTCCTTTTTGCTTGCCTCAGAATTCCAGCATCACTTGTGACAGTAATCACTCTATGAGCAGCTGCATTTCAGTCACTTCTTGTAACTATCAATGTTAGAAATGGGTAATTTTGCATCAGTTCTGGAAAAATATTCAAGCTTGACAATTCGTTTGCTGTTTCATATAATTCTGAAGTTTTGAAAATTGTGTAAAGCATGACTCTCAAATGTAGAAAAGAGAACTTGAATTCTGCATTAATACTGAATCTTTGCAGCATTTGTGTCATTTGGATGCTACTGCACAAGGCACAAGGCATGAAACGAGAGTCAGAGGAGCATTCTGAAAACTCTGAAATAAGAATAAAAGCAGCCATAAATTGAGAGATAGAAAAAGAGATAGATGAAATACCAAGAAAAAGAGGAAGATGGAAGTATCACAGAACTCTAGAAGGGAAAATAGTATCATACTACTCATACAGTTGCATTATATTACTGTAACTTTATTACTATATGAGTACTGACTTGTAATGTACAACTACTTAATGTTTTGACTTTTAAATGTAATTATGCTTGCAAACAAGACATGGGCTGGAATTAACTTGATGCGGCATAGAAGTCTTCAGTGTAGAAATCTACATCTGTGCTTGTCACCTTTGAACCTCACTGGAGGGAAAGAAATTTCGATAGTAGAGTTCATCCCATTATGAATAATAATTATAGTACCCCAGTACAGACTATTACAAACAAATTTAGTAAGCTCAATGATATTCCAGAAAAGCCGCATTCAGTTTCTGGAGGTGAGAAAGTAATTTCTTTGGTGGTTGTTATTGTTTGTAGTGTGTGGAGGGTTTTTTTCCCGTACAATAAATCCATTTTATAGCCAAGGTTGTAATTATACTCCTAGATTGTCTAATTGCAAAGAATTGATGTAGCATTTGACATAGTCACAAGAAGTATATGCTAAGGAGTCACTGTTTGGCCCATTTTACATTTTTCAGCAAAGAATTGAGTGAGTAATATCGATTTCAGTATTTAAATGGTACCATTTGTTGGGGTGGCCTATATGCTTTACATCTCATGTTTTAGTCTTGAATGGCAATGGAGTACCTCATTTTGCATACATTTGCAGGGCATTTTTAACCAATGCCTTAAGCTGAAACCAAGTTTTTATGCACAAAGAAAGAAGTAATATCTACTGATTTCTTGATGGCAGCACTGATGCTTTGGTGTCACACAAGGGTGTTGTGAAGCTTAATTAATATTTGTAAAGTATTCTGGATCTTGGATGAAAGGCACAGTAGAAGTTCAGTTATGTTATTAACTTCTGCTTTTATATTTTCTTTGGTGATGGATCAGAGTCCTGAGCATTAAAAAGTGGCAAAGAGAAGCGATGCAAGATACAGCAATTTACAACTATTATCAGCTAATTATAGTTAGCTTCAAATCTTGTACAGGGAAATAGCTGGAGAAATATTTTATGGAATTTAGCAAACTAATACTTGATAAATTTTGTGTAAATGTACCTTACCTGAATCGTCATATGAGAAAAAATTTAATAGACTGACTTACCATAATTATTGTGCATTAGATCAGAAATGGTGTATTTACTGAGTGTATTACTGACAGCATTTTGGTGTAGTATGGGACAGTCTCTCTTTTGTAATTCTAAGATAACTGAGAGGACAGAAATCCTGTTAAGGTGAATGAGAATTCAACATTCACTTAAAATATTAAGAGGCAAAAAAAGCAGTTAGACTTAAAATGTAAATAAAACTGTACTGTGAGATTTTATCAGGCAGGCGGCCCTTTGTGCAGTGTTAAGAGTTAAGAAGGCAATCAACTTCTTAAAATATCACTCCAACTTAATTGCTCTATTTTGTCAGTTGAAAAAAAAAAGAAAAGATAATCTTGCCATCAATAAAGCTATATTAACTTTAACTAGCTGAGGGTCTGATTTTTTAGTTTAAAAGTGGTCAGAGATTTTAGGTTTTGTCCTTTCCCTCTTTGGCAGCAATGCTAAAAAAAAGAGGCATTTTTGTGTCCTTGAGAAATAGGAAATATTTATACTACTTTATTTTAAGATAAATTTTTAATATGTCTGTAATACTCATATAAATTGCATATTGTAAACCAGAAAAGCAAGCAATTGCTATGTTAAATCTACTGTAATTCTAAAAATAGTGTGTTCTCGCAGTGGTTATTTTTTATATTGATATAATTAAGAATAAAACAAAAGCTTTTAACCTTTGTGTAATTCAAGAATTTGGCTTTCCCATGGATTTGATATGGAATTTGACCCATCTCTATTAGTATCTCAAGTTCCTATGAAATTAAAGAAAAAAGAAAAAAATCAGCCAAGAAAAAGAAGTTTAAAGGAAGTGAAACTAAAATTAACACATTTGGAAGGACTACTTAGCCAGCATCACTTTCTATCTAAGCTAAAATTTGCTGTCAGCATATATCTATAATAAGTATTCTTCCAGTGAACTGCCAGCTGGCTTGTAAAGAGGAAAATATATTCTATAGAATAGACTGCTAGCTTTAAAAAGAAATATTTTGCTTTTGCTCATTGTAGGGTTCCATAACACCTGAAGGACATCCTGGGAGACAGCAACATATATAATGATAATGTGATGTCATTTTGTTTTTCCTAGTTGAGAAACAAAATGTGTACCAGTAATGGTAAAAACATTTTTTCTATTATATTCTTGTCAGCCTTATTTTTTAAAAGTGATGCAGCTTCTAATAGCTTAGGAAAAGCAGCAATAGCATAATAGTGTGTTTTGTCATGGGTGTTAGAAAGGATGGATCACAACGTGCTACAGCTGGCCTTGGAAACAAAGTGTTATGAAGGCAGGACCAAAAAATTTACAGTGCTGCTTTATGTGCATGAAATTAGAATATGGATTGTTGAAAATATACAATGCTGTATTAGATAATTCAAGTTTTGACTTGTTTATTTTGTCTATGTGTTGATTCTGCAGATTTTGCCTGTGACAAACTGTCGGTGCAACCATTGCATTAAAAGACATGTATTTTTCATGATATTGTTTCATACTGCAATATGCCGGCTACAACTCCTTTCACATAATCAAGCTATATTGAATACAAACATAAAATAAAAAGCAGCAATAATTTGCTTTTGTTTTTAGCTTTATACTCTGACTCAAAGATATACACTCTTAGCCATTTGAAAGAGAACAGTATCTTTGCACATTGCTGAATTGGACATAAAATACTGTGGCTGGATCAGACTCCTTGGCTTCACTGGAAATACTGGAAGCATCATAAAAGTAGTACACTGACTGGAGGATCAGTTCCATTTTCAACCTTGCCATCAAATTTGTTACGACAATCACAGTCACTTTTGCTGCAGTAACTATGCCATCCAATGCAATCTGGTTCCCAATGCTAAAATATTGAAAGGCTAAAACACTATTAAAACATACAAATATCAGTTTTATTCCAGTTCCAAATGGGCAATAGTTCCAGAGCTTGGTCTTAAACATTCAGTGCATAGAAGAATCCTCATTTTATAAGGTTTCCCTCTAGGTTTTTTCATATTCTTGCAAAACCATTGACTCCTTAGGTTTTCCAGCTAAAATTAACTTTATAGCCAAATGTACTTTACCAGGCCAACTATTCAATAAATGTATTCAGAATATAAGCAATTTTTGCCTCTTTTTCTACTAAAGTAGAGTAGCATTAGGGATAATACTAGATGGGCTTTAAAATCTGCATTTTCAGGCTCTCATATCACAAATATATTCATACAGATCATTTAGATACATCCGTCATCCTGGGTGACTACTCAGAACTGAGTTCCTGCAAAAGAGTTGGCTTGTGTCTCTTACTATTTTATAATGTATATGGAAGGAATGATCAGTTGCTCTTCTGTGATAAGCAGATCAATTAATTTTATGTGCACATTGTGGACTGTATTCCTTGTCTTATACTAGTAGCCTGTTCTGAAATTGTTCCAGTCTAAGTTCACCCTGAGCATGGGTAACCAGCATCTTAAACACTGTTCCAGGGAATGTCCAGCAAGTGACTTACACTGTGCCATTCATGTGTTGCTATTAACAAGAAACACTGCAAGTGGAAAGCTGGGGGAGATGGGGAAAGGGAGAGAGATGGCTCAGGAAAAGTAAAAGCAACCAGGAAGTAACATTGTTCATTTCCTCTGTCTTGAGAAAAATCACACTTGGAAGCAAGAAAATTTTACGCTTCAGGTATTTCACACAGCTCATTGCTTCTGACTCCAAGGTAGTCACTTGATCCCAAAGTCATTGGTTAAGACTGCTCTGTGGTTTAATTTAGCCATTCTCTTTTCTCTTGCTTACTTTTTGATGATGAACCATGGTGTTAAGTTCTCTCTGGGAAAGCATGCTGCTTCCATATGGTCTGGGATTTCTGTAGTGGGGTGCATCCAGGACACAGTCTGTCATGACATACTGTTTTTTCTGAGGAATCTCTACTGGCAATGACACAGAGTGGTGCCAAATTCAAACCACCTGGCCCTAAGGCTAATTGAGTTTTTCCTGGGAGGGTAGAATAATCATTTTGAAGTACCTATCTGAAATTATGTTACCACTGAGAGGGAATGGGGAAGATTGGCTTGTCACTGCAGTACTTAAATGCATCTATGAAGATGTATTCAAGATGGAAGTTTAAAATTAGTTAAGAGAATCAGTTTGAACTCAGAATTGAAAAGCAACCTGTCTGGGCTAGCATTAGCCCTTTCCACAGAAGCAGAGTCCCTTAAAATCTAAAATGCTGATAAGTCTTCATTCTGGAAAAAAAACAAAAACCTTTTGCTTAAGTATTTCTTCATAGCTAACTACTGGGTTGGACCCCATTTACATATTTCAGCTTCAAGTCTTCCGCAGAATTAACATGAGCTGATTTTATTTTTAGTTTTGTAGTTGTGCTGCTCATGCTAAGCCCTGGGAACTTCATTAAGATCTATGTCTATTTCTGTGTACGGGAAGGATTATGTTTGACTTCAGTTCATAGCTCATTTCCTAGGGCATGACTTCTGGTTTGGTTTCTATTGCCTTGACTCTTGTTCTGGAGCTGAATGGCTCTGCTTGGTGCCATAAACTTGCTTTCATGCAAAATACCTAAAAGCAGCAAGGTTATGTTGCATATGTTTTGACATCCCATGCATTCTTAATGGATTTCCCATAAGCTTGCTGCTGTGCAATCTATCTCTTTTACAGCCTCATTCCTTCCTGTTCTGCCTGTGACTGTTTCTTCATGTTTTGCATTGGACGGTTACTCTGTTTTAATACACAGACGAGAACAAGGGTGGTTGTGTGTTAAAGTGGGACACTAATGTGATGCTGATATTAAAAAAGGATTCCACATATTCCAGAATGATGTATGTAGACTAATATAGCTTTAAGTGACCTCTATTTTCCAGTAAACTTTGCAGCAGTTCAAATGGCATCTCAGTTACATACTTTGTATTAATTGTAGAGTTTAATCTGAAAACATCAAAACACTAGTCTTCCGTTTAGCTACTTGAGCAACATGAAATTCAAATCACTTGTTTAGAAAAGATGTGACTGGGAGAGAAGGGTGAGTTAGGTTTGTGATAGTGTGAAATAGAAGAGGTACTCTGTGAAGGAGTAGGTATTAGATCTAAGTCATTTCTTGTGTTTTGAAAGGTAGTGGAGGTAAAGAAAAAAAGATAATACCTTAGAAAGCTCATCTTCATAAATTATTTGTATATGCTGAAAGAAATTAACATCACAGTCTGTTGATGGAGAATACTATGACCACAACTATTCCTAGCAAAAAAATCATGACCCATGTTACTTTTTCAGGAAAAAAAAAAGAAGTATAGAAGATCTTTATTATTTTTATTTTATTATGGGATCTGTAGTTGTATACACCTGTATCCTGCCCATTGTATCAACTTCTAGTTGAGTGATGAAAAGGATTTGTGTGTTTTTCTGTTCTGTGTGTATATGGAGGGTACTTTTAAACAGAGACTTACATGTGCCTGTGCACAGATATTTTTTGTAATTCAACAAAATTTGCTGAAAGCTCCAACAAACACTGATCTACTGTATTCTGTTCCAATTTTATTTTATGACCACTTTTTCTCTCCAGGAAAGGAAAATAATTGTTTTTAAACCTGTTCAAAGCTTAACTGTATGATTGATATCTTGTATGTAAGATTACTTTGATGATGATGTTTAGTGAAAAAAGTGATCATCTGAGCACCAAAAAAAGGAGGCAAAATGGAGGGAAGGGAAAGAAGACTGATCAGATTAAAGGAATGACTAGTAATTTCTGTTTCCATCTAGACTTTACAAAAAACCCCCAAAACCAAGCAAAGGGAAAGAAGGTGCCGAACAGAAACTACGTTCCAATATTCAATTCTTTTTAAATTTCATGCTATCAGATCCAAGGTTGCTTGCTGATATTAAAAAAAAAAAACCCAGGTGTTTATGTTTCTGAAAATACAGTAACAAATAAAGCACACTTTTTTGTAGAACTTTAAACTGTTCTATGCAGGACAGATTGTTCAGCACCAAAATTATCCACACTGTGATACAAACAGCACTGAATACAATGAGATGTGGAAGCTCACAAGCTGATTGTATTTAGCTGTGACGTCATCCTTTAATAACTTTTCCACATGATTCTTCAGTTGAAAGGGTTTTGTTCTGTTTTGTGTCTCTGTTGTTGTTAATCATTACTAACTTTTTTTTTTACCAAAATGAAGTGACACAGTACAATGCCTTAGTGACTCAGGTTCAGTGCTTGTAAATAATCAGTTCTGTTGCCTCTTTTTGGATGTAGCTTCTTCTGCTTATACAAATAGAAAAAGAGTTGCTAAGTTTGTGAAGCAACAAGACTGTGATTTAAAAAAAAAATCTATTTCTTTCAAACGATTTCTCACCTTACTAGTTCAGTTTCTCTCAGTCCTGAAAATGGCCAGTTTTATGCATTCTATATGATCTTTAAATAATAGAAGGTGACATATTCAGGTACTCCCCTGCTTTGTTGGTTTACTAAAGTCTAGATTGCTGACCTTTAGCTTACTCCCACAGTAATATGGGAGTAATGGAAATATATATTAATGATAAAAACACATGGTAAAATCACTGGGAGAAGATAGTTTATATTTGAAAATAACTGTGAAGAAAGGTGTTTAGACACTCTTCTTTGCACATCCATGGTTTAGTTTTATGTTGTGAATTAGAATTAAAATCTCCTACATATAGATTGCTATTTTTAAAAGAAACACATGGACATCTCAGTTTCCTGAATATTTGTACTGAGTATTAACACAAATATATTTGTACAAGAATGTTAAGTAGAGAAATGAAAGGTGTATGATTAATAACAATATGCAAATTTGAAACTAATTTATTGGTGTTACACAAAGGGCAAACTGGGATAGTGTTTGGCCAAATATGTTTACATACTTCATATTTGCATGCGTTTAATGAACATGCAGTGTGAAATCACCCATCTTTGCATAAAGACTGGATGAGCACTTTTTTAAAAAAATAAATTGCTTGAATTTCAAAACCTCAATGGTTGAACCAGCTTTTCTGCATGTCCTGTACACTGCTGGGGAACATGGCAGTGGATCCATCCATGTTCCCCAATAAATTATGTACAGTAATTTTACGATTATAAGCCGCACTGAGTATAAACTGCACTTCCAGGTGCCAGCAACTTTTCATTCTTTGTCTGTATAAAACCCCCATCTGATTATAAACCACATGTTACAATACAGAGTGTGATAAAAGGTATCTATTCTATCACCATCTGTTGAGGGTGGGGGCAGTGATCCTTATCTCAATGGCAGATAT
The DNA here is from genome assembly GCF_009819885.2 of Catharus ustulatus. Taxonomy (NCBI): domain Eukaryota; kingdom Metazoa; phylum Chordata; class Aves; order Passeriformes; family Turdidae; genus Catharus; species Catharus ustulatus. The sequence continues at coordinate 70,715,215 of NC_046222.1, read as the reverse complement.
TCTGATAATGGGCCATCCATTGAAACCAGGCAGGCCATTGTTCTTTATCTTTTCACAACCCATCCTTCCTCCAGCCAGTCATTTTCTGCTAATGGCCCACTGAGTCCCACTGTGTGACTGATAAAATTATGTCATCTCATTGGAAGTTGCTGCAGCCAGGGGGAAGAGCCCAACATTTCTTACCAAGATAAAAACAGAGGTTTGGGGACACTAAGGTAGCCCCTTTCTCCACTGGACTCCAGAGGAAAACCGGATTCCTCCACATCACCACTGAACCTCCGGAGGGAAACTGCACCTTGTACAGGAGCACTGCTTCAAGTGAATCACATCTGTCACTGCAGGAGGATGCAGCCACCATTGAATGGGACTGCTACCAACACCCTGCCTGACGGGGTGTCAGGTTGTACTCTGACTTTGTCAGGGTTTGGAGTTTGTTTCTTCGTAGTACTGTATTTCTATTTTAATTTCCCTAGAAAAGAACTGTTATTCCTAATTCCCGTATTTTTGCCTGAAAGCCCCTTGATTTCAAAATTATAATAATTTGGAGGGAGAGATTTACATTCTCCATTTCAAAGAGAAGTTCCTGCCTTTCTCAGCAGACACCTGTCCTCCAAACTAAAACAGCAACTTTTTGTTCTTTGTCCGTATAAAAGCCACACCTGATTATAAGCCGCACTTTGGGTTTGGACCAAAATTTTAGTCAAAATGGTGCGGCTTATAATCGTAAAATTACTGTACTTGTGCTACCAGTAACCATGTCAGCTCAGTATATATCTCTCTGTCCCTCTGTCCCTCCTTTTCAGTGTTGAGCTGTAAAACTTCAGAGTTCTAATTAACTGTAGACACTGGGTGGAATTGCTTCCCCTGACAATGTACTGTTTTGCACTTTATTAAGAATACTATGAAAAGTTACATTCAGTTGATTTTATGACTGAATTTTATAAATGCTGGGCTTTTTGTCTCGCACTCTGCAAACTGAAAAAGATTCAAGTTCATCATAAATTATTTTCCCATGATTAAAAAGTTAGACATCCATTTTTATCTTCCATCTTCAGTGGAAAATAAATCCTCTTGTGTCTCAATTTGGAATGAAATATATGAAGAGTATACAAAAATATATTTCCTCCTTAATTAGTTGTTTCCTTTAAGTTTTTTTGAAGAAGGGTTACAACTTGACTAAGATCCCTTCCATCTGCCACAATATGCTTGCTTTTATTTTGACTTCCCATTGCTGTCTTATCAATATCACATGAATCTTTACCATTTGTTTGCCATCCCTTTCTTTTGTTTTGTTTCTCTTCCTCCAAATGATTAAAACATTAAGTTGAATGAAAGATTCGAAGTACACTGTGATTCACATTTGCCCAGTCTTATTAAAACAAATAAACCAACCAGTTATATAATTTTGATGTGCTTGAGCTATGACATGCAGATGCTTTTATCTGTTCTGGGCTGAAGAGGTTGTGTGCATTCGGGCATGCACATCCAACTGTTCTTTGAAAGGGACAAACCTTATTACGATTACAGGTGCCTGGAAATAACTTCTGAGAAAATAGCTACCATTTTCAATAAAGCTACTTCCTAACAGGAAATACAATTTATTATGTTACTTAGTACAAGTGAGCAGCTTGGCTTTGATTTAGCTATGAGTAGCCCCATTTAAGGTCACAAATACTTTATTTCTTTTAAACCGAAGTTAGCATTTTCTAATGCTTGGAGGGTCTGGCAACAGTATGCTCAATTCCAGTATGAAACATCTGCTGCCTTTAGCACATGGGCTAATCCTGGGGAATTTGTGTTGCAACATGTGATTTTAGAAGAGGACCCTAAGCTCAGATCAGTTCAGTCACCAGCCATAGAGATGAGGTTCAAATGGATTTTTATGAGTGAAGAACCTTATATTTTCATGAAATGCATATGCATGTATAGTTTTTATTGGTTGCTGCTGTTGTTGTTTTTTGTTATTTGTGCTAATACAGTCCTTGGAGGATTCAGCTAACACTGCTATTATCTTCCAAAGGACAAGAAAAGAGACTGAAAAAAGCATCAGTACATGAAATCTCTGTTACCTAAAATGAAAAGAAACAGAAAGTTTGAAAGCAAGAACAGAAAAACAGGAAAAAAAGCCACCAAAAAAACCAAAAACAAAAATTTCAGAGCCATATTTGGGAATAAGGTTCCCATCTTCCCAACAAGAGACATTAACCTTTGTTCTTTGAAAGTACAAAGAGAATGAATAGATGCACTATGCAAATATCCTTAAGACCCATTTTGGGTGAAAATTGACTTCTATCACTAACTGGTGTATAGTTGATGAAAGTATGTTTACTGAAGTTAGGGCTTCTAGTAACTAAAACTGTGGCTACTTTCATGTAAGGGTTTTTGGGTCTCCTAACTTTCCAAAGCTCACAAGATTTCATATCTTGTCATTTGTTTTCCAAACAACCTGGTCTAGTGAAAGGAATCCCTACCCATGGCAGGACAGTGGTCCTTGGTGATCTTTAAGGTCCCTTCCAACCCAAACCATTCTATGATTCTGTGATTTTTCTTCTCACAAATTATTTTGTCCTTTTCTTCTTAGCATGGACTCTGGGGGTTTCTTTCTCATCAGCTCTCTGTTTCAAGCTGCTGTACCTTTCAGTCTGTTTGGTCGCTTGCTAAGTTGTTTTCAACTCCTAACTATAGAAAACACTATCCTTTTCCTAAGGAGAATTTACCTCAGTAGGTATTTGTAAGATAGCAAGTGACTGAACTCAGATGTGACAGCACACCTTGGATGTTGATTTGCAGATTTTCATAGACTAAACACTGCCGTATAATAGTCACGATGAGCACTGTTATTACATTTATTTTGAAGTAACTCTGAGAATGCAAACTAGAATACGATTTTTTGGATGGTAAACAACCCCACTGGGACTTTAACTGAGTGGCAAAAATATCCACATTATCATCTAATGGATGAGTTATTTAGTTTGCAGCTGAAGGCAAAACCTAGCATTCCATTGTACATTTTTATCAGTTTAAGAAGTTGCATATTAATGGTGATAATATTTGAGTGGATTTGTGTTTTTACCTCTGAAAATGCTGGCCCCATAGAGATACTTATTGCAAGTTGCCCACAGAACACTAAAGTGAATCATTACCCAGATGACATCTCTGTGGGAATGCCTTTCAAGGCATATGATTTGTTTCAGCATTGCAAACTTTTATGTCAGTTCCATTTGTTTGTTTTTTATAACATTTATGACCTTTTTACTATTTGGACATGTTCATTCAAAATCCTCAAAATGAATCTTAATTAAAAAGAGTTGATCTAAAGAAAATACTCCCTCACTCTGGGTAGAATTTCTGTCATATCAATCCACAGACAAAAACAAATGATGTTTAGGAGTAGTGGCATTTTCAGTTTGAGTTACTAGCATGAGCTTGTGTGATCTTGCTGAACATTGCCATTTGCAAAAGAGCAGTTAAAACAGATGACAATCTGCTAATCACACACGGTTCTATTTAGAAATTTAGCAGTATTTTCCCAGATTGTATTTTTTCTTGACTTCCTAAGAGTAAAAGCAAGTTTTATGTACTTCTATTGTATATAACAGTATGTAATTTTGGGAAACCATACCACAGATCAACAGTTTTCAGTTGGCTAAAAATATATCCCAGTGTTGTAAACATCCTTAGTGAAAGCTCTGTGTGTGTTTGTGTAGTGTATGTTTGTATGCATGTGTTTGTGTGGCTAAAAGACTCCATATTTGTTTCCCGTAAAATTGGTTTTATGATGATAGACAAATTCTGCATTTGTCAACAGAAGAAAGTAAAGCAACAGGCCTGTGTAGCTGGAAATTAAAGCTGATTGAGAGGCAAAAGGCACAGGCATGCTTGAGATTTAGGATTTAGAAGTAGTGGCATTTTCACATTGGCTTACAAAGGATGAGCTGGCTCGATTTGCTTATCACTTCCATGATTTGTAGGTTTTGTCTGTGATTTTAACCTTGAAATCATTAAAGGCCTATCAGTGGTAATATTCCACTTGTATTCAGATAGGAGCTCTGGCTACACCTAGAGGTGAAGTGATTCTGGTGAATTTGACAACACTGAAAAGTTCCTATCGTTTGGATAGAACCTCAGAACATTAAGAGCAGGGAGAGAACTTGACAGGAACAAGGTAGCAGGAGTCACCAAAGGAAAGACACAGTAGTCAAATATAGGGATTGTATTGGGTCACCACTTTTTGCTGCGAGGTCATCGTTCCTCTGCAGAGCTTTGAGTTTTTCTTAGCACAGTTTGAAGTCTGAATTTCTGAAGTGCACTGCTATTCACCTGTTGCTCGTTCCTTATGAGTGGCTTCATGAACTTCCTAGCCACAGTGCTGTGACCACTTCCCTGCAGAGCCTGTTACAGTTCCCAGCCACCCTCTGGATAAAGAACCTTTTTCTGATACCTTTTCCAACCTAAGCCTCCCCTGACTTGGCTTCATGCTTTTTACTCAAGTCCTGTCACTGGTTGTGAGAGTGAAGAGGTCAACTTCTGCCCCTCCACTTTCCTGTGTAAGGAAATTGAAGACTGCAACGAGGTCTCTCGTCAGACTCCTCCAGGCTGAACAGACCAAATGACCTCAGCTGTTCTTCTTGCAGCTTCCGCTCGAGACCCTTCACCCTCTTCACTGCCCTCTTTTGGATGCTCTCTGATATTTTAATGTGCCCAGAACTGCCCCCAGCACTCGCAGGTGAAGCTGCCCCAGCTCAGAGCAGAGCAGGACAATCCCCTCCCTTGCCCGGCTGTGATGCTGTGCCTGATGCCCCCCAGGAGAGGGTTGACCCTCCTGGCTGCCAGGGCCCAGTGATCATGTTCAACTTGCCACTGACCAGGACCTGCGGATCCCTTTCCATGGCACTGCTCTCCGACCTGTCATTCTCAAGTCTATGCACACCACCAGGACTTCTCCATCCCAGGTGCTGAATCCAGCACTTGTCCTGTTAAACTTTATATAGTTTGATTGCTCACCTCTCTCAGTTATGGGGGTCTCTCTGCAGGGCCTCTCTGCCCTGGAGAGAGTCAATGACTCCTCCCAATTTAGTGTCCTTGGCAAACTTACTTAGTATCCCTTTGAGTTCTGTGGCCAAGCTGTTAAGGAAGAGAACTTACATACATGAACAAGTATCCTCTTACTTTGTAAGTAGAGTGCTTTGTAGAGCTGCCCGTTTCTATTCTTATTCATTGTCTGTGGGTACAGAATACAGGATCTGATAGCATCTTCTTTTAAAAGTAAAAAACCTCCTATTGATTTCACTGCCAGGTTTGATCCTTAAGCAGTGCAAAATAGAGCTGACTTTTGAAACTGTACTGCTGTTCATCTTTTGTTGGCTGATACAAGGGTTCTGCTTTCTGCAGGTGTATTTTTATTTGAGAATTAGTTTTAATATATATTTTATTTTAAAAGGTAAATGGAGATCTAGTATAATAAAATAAGTTACCGACTGCAGGTTATCAGAATGTTAAGGTGTGGGAATTATGCATAGCACTCATTAGCAAGCATACATTCAGGATAGCCAAAGTGCTGGTATATATGCAGAGTAATACTCCTACAGAGGTATCTAGACAGCTTTAGTGCTGTAAATGTTTATTGTGTTTATTCAATATGTTTGGGAAAACCATATGGAAATGTAACCAGTAGTAGTGCTAGCTATCCTGTACTTAATGCAGGTTTTCTTTGGAGATGGTGTTACAGGCCTTCAGTTTTACCGAGCTCAATTTCAGAGGCTCCTTCTTTCTCTCCTGAATTCCCATAAGCATTTTGGTTTTCATGCATCAAGTAATAATAATAATAAAAAAAGTCTTTAAGTTAAAGCCTTTTTATTTCTCTTCAGTGCAAAAAAAAAAAAAAAAAACCGAAAGAAAAAAAAAGAAACAACCATAAAGAGTAAAGAGATTGAATGTTCTGAATGGTTCTGAGAGGAAGAACTTTTATGTAGTGGGAAAGTTATCATGTACTCTGCCAAAAAAAAAAAAAACCCTGAAAAAAAACCACAGTGAGGAACATTAAAAAGGGGGGAAGGGGGTAGAAAAATGATAGATAGCCCAGAAGCTTCAAAAGAAAACAAGTGGTGGAAAAGGAAAAACAAAGGGACATTATATAAGAATCACTGCAGCGGAGTGATTCTACAGCCTCCCATTTTCCCCAGCAGTTCTGATAGAACTGAAAAGGGATTTGCAGAAGGTTTTACAGCTGTGTGGTGTGTACTTTTGTCTACTTTCAGGTTAACTTTTCTTTCTCTTAACATATACAGTAAGTTTTGGAGGTGATGCCACATCTTTCAGTGATAACCAAGGATTTAAAAAATGCCAGCATTTATTTGCACAGGTTTATCTCATGCAATTGCTTTACTGTATATCTAGTTTTTACTGTATATCTAATAAAAAATTATATAGACCGATTTGGAACAAAAATGTTAGACTAAGAAAGCCAAAACAGAAACAAAAACTTCTGAAATCTTAGAAATATTTGCTGCATTTACTTAGATTTAAATAAGAAGTTCAAGCAAACTTTAAGAGCTGAGATACAGGTTGTAGTTGCAAATGCTTATATTCTAAAATGTGTTGTGTTTAGTAATTATGCACTGGAGGGGATTTATGGGTTCATAACAGGCTTTATTCACATAGGGGCAACACATTGTACCCTACAGGTCAAAAAACTAAGAAGCTTTGCTGTCTGTTTTCTGTTTTTTAAAAAAGAATCTTTATGTTGCTATCAAAATAGGTGTGTATATAAGAAGCTCATGTCCCAAGTGAAGAAAAAATGCTTAGTACTTACAAATTAGGTGAAAATATGTTGTGGCAGTGTGTTCTCTTCAAATTTTTCTAGATCAACAGTTACAGGCTACATGAGCCTTAGTGTTTCTCATGTTCTCTCACATATCTCACTTAAATATATGCTCCTCACTTGGGTGGAAAAAATGTTGTGAGAAACGTGCTTACATCTTTAATATAGTAATTGTTCAGTTAATCTCATTTATGGGGGGAAGGAGGCTATACTTCACTGATACCATTTAAATATCCTATACTGAGTTCTATATAAATAGCTACAAATGTGCACAATGGTTACATTACATGGTATATTTAACAACATGGCTAAATCAGAAAGTATGAGCTATGCCTTTAGTGATGGGAGTACTAACAATTGCATGCAAGAAGATTTTTTTTGCTCTGCAACCATGAAGGAAATAATTGCTATTCAGCACTATTCAGTTAGGTTTGCATATCAGTAGAAACACATGCACAGAGGCTCCACCTTTATTCCTAGTGCCCTAGCACTGATATGAGTCTAGCATACATTAAAGCATTAGAAGTTGTTACAGTTTTCACAACTTGAAAAGTGCATGTAATTTGCAACAGTGTTAATTTGACCACTGACAGATGTAATTGCCAAGGTGATGTTCAGGTTTTATGATTTTCTTTTATTTTAGACACAAAGTATCATAGGGGACATTTTACAGATTTGTTGCATGACTACTGCTGAGGTTTTAAATCTCGCGGGTTTTTCCTTTTTGATTCATTGAAGATATAAATACATAAAGCAAATGTTTTTCTTTCGTATTTTAGATGGAAGACTTTATTTGAAAACTACTGTCATGTATTGAATTTTTCCTGCTGAAAATACGTGTGCTACGGTAAAGAACATTGCAGTAAGACATTGGCTCATAAGGAGTTCTGTGGAAACAAAACGTTTTCAAACCAACTTCCTCAACTTCATTTATCAATGTTCTTCAAAAATGTAAAGAATTCTGCAAGAGTGTCCTCCTTTGGTTATGTCCTGTGGCCCAACCTGGAGATCTAGAGAATGTTTGTAAATGTACAGTAGCACTGTTCTCACAGCGAAAATCTGCATCTCTGCGCCGGACTATTGTATCCAAAATTACAGGCGGTCAGAACAAGGCTGAGTATTCCCTTTTTCAAGGAATGCAGACTCTCTCCTCTTCTGATGATTCTATATTTGAGCACATCCAATGATCCTTCCAGCGGTGTCCAAGTACACTTACAGACTGTTATACCATACCGAAACCAGCAAGACAGCTCAGAGATGAACTTGTAGAGGGCCTAAGAGGATTCTTATTTAAAAAAGAAAGGAAAAAAAAAAGGTAAAAAAAAAAATTGATACATTCAGTTTTCAAACTATGATCGTGAGTTTTCTTCTAAAGACATTTTTTCCACATGCTTTCCAAGAGACCAACACATATATGTTAGACTACATTAAGTGAAATGGAATTTTGTGTAAGTGAAAAGAAATGCTGAATGTAAACAAACTGTTTTACCATTCACAAAGTCTCTTTTCATAAAATAAAATTTAAAAAAATAATAATAATAATTTCTCATTGTAAACTGGCAGGGGTTTATGAAATAAAAGACTTTGCTTCTTATCAAAATGTTGGTCACATGTACAGTATATAACACAAATCACACAAGGAAGGTATTATGTATGCAGTAGAAATCTAGAGTTTAGGAAATGAAACTTTTAGATAATATTGTTTTGTCACCCTGTTGGTCAGAAAGACACCTTTCTAGTTTTAACGCATGCAGGCATGTAAATATTTGTCCTGGAGTCACAGTATTACTGAATGAGATCTTAAGCATCTGGTAACAAGTCAGAATTCTGTATCAGCCACTTTTATTTGTATATTGAGCCCTAGTTAGTGCACTGACTGGTGCACTTCTAAGAGTGGACTGTGGCTGAGCAGCAAGTTAAAATGCCAGAAATATTTTTATATGTTAATGTCATATTACGTCAATGTTGCTAAAAAAAAGAAAACCTAACAAACACTTGATGTATCAGTCCAATTCCACGTAGAACTGAGTGATACAGTTGAAGTCTATTGTCCCTCCCACCTTGTCTTAGGGATGGATGGTTATGTGTTACTTTCACTGTCTTTATGAAAGCTACAATATGTGTTTTCACCTTTGTGCTGATAACTGGAAGTAAGCTGCAAAACACTGCTTATTACATTACTAAAAATTATGTTCTTTGCTTTGCGTACTTTTGGGTTACCCCTTTAAAGACTGATTTTGTGAATCAGTGCTATTACTGTAAGTTTTGTGATTATGCTTTCTTCATCTAATGTTTTATGCATATAAAATATTATTTATTACATGGAAACATATCAAAACCTTAAATGTCTAAGATGCCTAACTTAAAGCAAATATTTCTTTAAAAGTAGTTCTGATTGGATATTAATATTATTTGTCAAAAAAAAATCTAATGTTTTGTAAACTCTAGCACTGAGCTTCTATAGTTTGTAGGTCTTCCTTGCAATACTGGTACACATTTATTTTGTGCAGTTCGTATTTACTCCACCACAATCCTTTTTTAACAATAGAAAGATGTATATACAAGTTCACATCACAGTAATTTTTTTAAAGAAATATTGAGCAATATTTTTCATTAAATATTGTTGTCTAATACTTTGTAGCGATGTTATTTTCTAACCATGATTCTTTCATTATTATCATAGTTGCTTAAACACACATGGGATTCTGTACTCCAGTTTTTCATATGCAGTCTTTAAAGGGTTAACAACTGTAAAGTTAGATGGACTTGTGGCAAGCTTTTGATCATTCATATCTGAAAGAGAATTAAAAGCCTACAACTGAAATATGTACTAGCATTTACCATTGCTCTGCTCCTTGCATAGAGTCACCTGTAAGTAGGTTTAGTAGTTTTACAGTATATTCTTTCAAGACCTTTGGGAATGCCTCAGTGTTTGGCTTGGTACATAAACAGAAGTGTTAAGGATTAAAGGGGAACCAATTTATGAGCTGGACGTTTAGAAAGAATCTTGCTCAAAATAGTGTAAATATTACAGAACATGAGATGTTACCGTAACTTGCAGTTTTTTGCCCCTTTTTAGTTTTACAGGTTTTGGGTTGGTATTTTGGTTTTGGTTTTTGATTTGGATTTTTTTTTTTTTTGCATAGATTATGAAGAAAAGTTGTCCTCATGTTATTGTTTATATGCTTTTGTAATCTTAAAGATATTAATGTCTAGTTGTTCTATATTATAACCACATTTGCGCTCTATGCAAGCCCTTGGAACAGAACATACTCATCTTCATGTAGGACCTATGAAAATTGTCTATTTTTATCTATATATTTAAAGTTTTCTAAAAATGAAAAAAGGTTATTACGAATTTTGTTGTACAAAATCTGTACAAAAATCTGTTTTTACATCATAATGCAAGAATTGGAAATTTTTCTATGGTAGCCTAGTTATTTGAGCCTGGTTTCAATGTGAGAACCACGTTTACTGTTATTGTATTTAATTTTCTTTTCTTTTCAACAATCTGCTAATAAAACTGTCTGAAATCTCCCTGTGACTTTATTTACAGTTCATCTTTATTAAATTTTCTGAAATGTATAACATCAGAGGAATATTTACTTTCTAATGGGAGGCATCTAAAAACAACATAAGTCAGCTGTTTGTAATGTGAGGAGAACAATGCTGAATGATTTTATTTAACATGCAACTGCTTCTATCTCTAATATGAATTACTGTGGTGAAAAACATCATAAAAGCACACTCTGTGGTTATTGTTTAACAAGCATATTTTCCATTTTTTTCTTGCCAGCTAAGCAAACTGCCCCCATCTACATGATTTATTTATGTACATTTCTCAGTTTATGAAGCTGTTATTTGTACCTTTTTCTTTTATATTGTGATATTCCCATGATTCTTATTTCACAAAGCTTTGTGCTGAACAATGTAAAGTGGACACATTGATGGAACAGAACAATATTATTCCACTAACTACAAAAATGCAGGGGTAATCCTGTCGGTTTTGTCTCAAATCTCCGTCACTTGATAAAAACAAACCTCAGGTATTTAAACATTTAAACAGGCATTTGGAGAAAGAAATAGTTCTGGCTTAGCTTATCTTTAGGTGGCATTGTAAGAAAAAAAAGAGGGTGCATTTTTAGATTGTTATTTAAGAACAAATTTGGAACTAAGTTGGTTTTGCTTACAGAAAATTCAAAAGTCAGAGAGGTATGACTGATTTTGAGTATTCTCCCTTATTGTCCTGTCTTACCTGGCCTCGGCTTGCCTTCTCTTCCCATCCTTTCTCTTTCCTTCCTTTCTGAACCATACCTACCTGAACACTTCTGCTTTCATTGGAGGGCAGACCCGTTTGGGACATCAGAAGAGATTAGCTTTCTTGGATAAACCCATTCCACTATTCCTGGGTGGCCTGGGGACTGCAGGCATGAGGCTGACAAGCTTCCTGAGTACCATCAGCTTGTTGCTGGCTGGCTGGTTAGGATTTTGGTTATCTGTATATAAGGCAATCACAATCTCCTTCTACCTGCCCTGCAATGTCCTGCATGTCTGAATTAGTAAGGATCCCAGCTACACTGTAGCCAGCTCCCCTGTTATAAACTCTGGCACAGCTAGAGCAGGGTAGAAAGTAAACTCATTAATCTCAGTCCAGCTCATGCTGAAACCCAAATTATCTCTACAGTAACAGACTAGCAACCTATCTCTGTGTTTTTAAGCATCCCAGGAAATAGTCTCTTTCACCAGAAAGGAGCTGTTCTCTCAGAAGTTCCACCCTACCTCCATTAATAAATAGCTGCTCCATCTGTGCAAGAAGATACCTGGCATTTAACAGGTCTGAGGTTGGATAGGCTGAGGTAGTCAGATGTTGGTACTCCTTGTGGCTTAAGTAAAACAAAAATATGTGAAAGCTCAGATCAAAATCAAGAAAATTGTTGCCCTAAACATATCTTGCCCTAAACTTAGTAGTAGTTTATGGTCAGATCCTGAAGAAATCTTGACTCAGCAACTAGACATATAAAGTTTTAGGAAAGTCCTGTGAGAACTGACAGATTCAAATGGGAATTGCTTTTTAATTTTTTTTTTTTTGTATTTTTGCAGTGGAAAGAGATACAAGGTTGGGTTTTGATCTGAAAGGTAAACCTCTTATTTGTTGAAGGTTCTATACATTCTTGAAAATTGCTTCATTTGTTATGTGCTTACATGTTATTTGACACGAGACTGCAATAAACAAAGACTGAGGCCAAGATTTTCAAGCGTGACTGCTGATTACAGATACTTCCAGTTTTGCTGGCCAAACTTCAGACATTTTCAATGCCTTTCTTAAAAGAAAAGTCTTAGCTCAAGAGTTCTGTGAAACTTAGTTCTTCAGTAGCTGCTAACTGATCCATAGGATACTGAGGAATGTATTAGTGCGCCTTTGCTGAGCAGGAGCTCATCTGGATCATGGTGATGATTCCACTACAGCAGTATCACAGCATTTCAAGCTACAGCCTCCTGATTAAAAAGCTTCAAAGAGAGAGGAAACAAGGAGTTTCTGGAAACTCTTCTGGAACTCTTAAAAGGAATGAAGTTAGAAATAAAATCTAGACAGCCAGAGTACTTGGGAACTTTGTAAATGTTCAGATAAAAGTCAAGCACTATGGAATACTAAGCAATTTGGGAGAATTCGAACATGATCAATGGAGAAACATGGTTTCTTCATCCAGATTAGAGTAACTTGGCATAGTCCAGTGAATTGGCTAATTAATGCTCTAAATTTGATTCATAAAAACACAGCTAGGTTCATCTTGCTGTATTGGCAAAAGGACATGAAAGCAGATCACCCCAACAAACAAACAAAAAATCACCAAAAACAAACAAAGAAACAAAAAAGGAAACAAAATAAAACAAAGAAACCCATAAAAAACCCCAAAACAAAACCTCCCACTGGATATAAAGGTGAAGAAGTCAAAATGGGAAGGGTGAAGCACTAGAGCAGTTTTCACAGAGAAGTTTCAAGGTCTCAATCTTTGGAGATTTTCAAACCTTAGGTGAGCACAGCCCTGAGAAACCTGATGTAACTGTCTGCAGTTATAAAAGATTAAACTGCTTGAACTTCAGAGGTCCCTTCCAAACTCAGTTTTTTGTGGTTCTAGAACTATAAGGCTAATTTGCATGATGTCCTTCTAGGCATAACACTTTCTGCATCCAGCTTAACAAGGAGCAAAATTTTATCCTATAAATAGCACTTGTCAGATCTAGAATAGAAATTGCTGGGATATATTTAAACATTCACAGCTTTTTGATCTTTCATATCAGGAGGCCAGAAGAATGAGCTGTACTAACAGCAAGATGTGAAAGAAGATACAGTAAATTAATACAAAGAGGATTAAAATGTCATTCATTTTAATACAGATATAATTAATTTCAATTGTAAGAATGGAAGCTGTAGCAAATTTGTCAATCAGTTCTAAGATAAATTTTCTATCAATAAATAAATATGGGGCAAAGTGAATAAATAATATGTCTAATAATATAAAGAAGAGCTGTTGTGGATAAAGGAAGTAAGTTGTTGTAGTTTTCCTGGATATACTGGCCAGACTGTCGTCAAGGAAATTGGAAATGATGAGCTAGAACACATTGATCCTCCTTTTAAAATACACTTCCTGTATTTATTTTCCAAATAGCTTTCTTGAATTGGGTTCTGCAAGGCAACCAACTATTTTGAACTCTATAGATTTTTACCATTCTGAGATACAGAGTACTTTGAAGCAGTAAATTTGGATTGTTGACTTCTCTGACAAGTAAGTGTTGTCAAGAAGATTGGGAGCCTGAGGTATGGAAAGGTTAAACTTGGCATTTTAAAACTGGAGAGACAAAAGAAGTGACTTTAGGCTTCAGTGTCTGTGAAGTTGTATTATGGTACAAGCATATTTAATTAGGACTCAGTTCTGAAGGGGTTTGTAGTGTTTTCGGTTTGGAGGTGCTAATTATTGGGCAAATTGCAAAGTAGGGAGGAGATGAAAACTAAAGTCTTGAGGAGGAAATCAGGGTAAAGGAATGAGGCTGCAGAATTTTGAACAGAGCGTAGGGATGGCAGAAAATAGGAGATTTCAGCTGTCAAGATGGAAGCAAATAGTGATACAATAAGGAGAAACTGGATTCTAAAGATATTCTTTAGAAAGATGTGGCAAGATACAGATGCAGCAAACAAACTCATTTGGTGTGGTCCTGGGCAAGCAGACATCGTTTTCAATTCAATTCAGAAGCAACTAATAACCATTTGGCTTCTGTTCACTGTGACCAAACTGATGCTGCAGAATCTGGTTGTTCAGTGATGGGATGATATATTAGAAGCCAGAAATAAGTTTCTACATGGATCTCTTGAACAATCTGAACTCAATTTAACAATTGAAGAGGACAGAGATAAAGTATTACCTTCTTTGTGAGCTGATCAATAACAAGCACACCTCTGGGAAACAGATGCTTCAACAAATGCCAGTATTACCCTTGGAAGCCATTTTAGTGCTGGAAACTGAACAGGTTCACAGGATGCCTTACACAGAACTTACAGAAGCAGTAAATAATGATAATAATAATAACTATTAATAATAAAGAAGCTCTAATTCTTAGCTTTTACAGGTAAAATCTTATCCTATTTGCCTCCAACACAAGCCTCTACAACACTGCAAGTGTATATATGGCATATATATGTCTTATAGAGGATAAGACTCGAGTAATGAATTATGGGTTTAAAACAAAATCACAGCAAAAAGTTAAACTAAGCTATTGACAAACTTGGAGAATAAAAGGTAGTGATTAAAGTACAGAATTAGCTCAATTATTTCAGGATTCAAAATGTGAAAAAATGAATTCTAACAGCATCCACATGCCTAATTCAAAATTATCATAAAATGCATTTTTGAAGTCTGCAATGCTTACTAAATGTTTCCATGACTCCTGAACACTCCTTAGGCACTGATGATGATGTGTCAGTTCCCTTTTGAAGCATCTAGATGCTTAGCATGAGCATAACCTCTTCTTGGAACCAAAAAATCTTAGTTCAACATAGTGATGCATTGAGCATTTCACTATATCAGAAATCTCATTACGTAACGTAGAAGAATAATTGAAAGTAAGGAAATTCACCGCACCAGTCCCAACTATTTCTACAGTTCCACAGCCCAGGAGTCCGACCACCCATATGCCCTACTGCTAGGTTGAACAACACACTCTACTTGTATTTTTCCTCCTGTTACTTCTCCCCCATGCGCATCAGGCTGTAACTATTTAGTGTTAGCCTTCTATTGATGGAGAGGAGAGGGAGTGTAAACCCACTGAGAATAAGAAGCAACCTGATTAGCACCCCCCATGCTCTCTTCAGAGAGTGTTCTTACCACTTGCCTGGAGAAGTGGATGGGCCTGGTGTCCTGTAGCTCCTGTCTTTTAAAAGTCCATTGAAAGTCCATCTACATGAGCAGTTTTATGTGTAAAAATGTAGGTTATGTAGCCTCTATAGGTTGAATTTGCCTTGCATTTGAGTTTCTGGTGTGCACTTAGGCTGCTAAAGGAGTTTCTTCCCCTGGTGGAACTTAGTCATGTGAAAGGATATCTTCTGGATTCTGTCACTTGCAAAGTGGCCTTAGCAGCTGGTGCTCTGTACAAGCCTAAGACTGGCCGGCAGAAACTTCATTGCTGGTAATACCATGGTGAGGGCATGCAGTCCTAGAAGTGCAACAGATTGCATCATGTCATAGCGTGGTCCTTCCTCCCTGCATCACAGCAATCAGCAATGGAAACACTCTCCATGGTTGGAACTGCTGCAGGGCACCATGTCCAGAAGGTCCCATAAATCCTGCTGAGGTTCAGGTTTGAAGTGGAGCTGATAAATCAGAGCTGGTTGGTGGGGTTTGGGCTTGAGTGAGGGTTTTGAATTGAGCATGAGGGTACTGAGGAGACATTTTACGAAGTTGCAAATTAATAGCATCAGGGATAGTCTGTCTTGCTATACTAAATCTTCTTTTTGCATACAATTTATGCTTAAATCAATTAGTTACTTACTGATAAGAATTTTTTTTGTTTATTTCCAAATGCTACTTGAGTGAAGACAGATTGTGATAATAATAACTAGTGTTTTTTCTTTTAGTTTACTGAGCCACTATCAGCATTCAGAAGGATTATTTAGGACTGTATAAGGAGTGTATTTTGGTGTGAGAGCAACAGCAGGCACTTACCTTGTACTCCTGCTAATCCTGGACCATTCTATAAAACTTGCATGAGTAAATGAGTTGTGTAACTTATTTTTCCAATAGTCGGCAGTTGTGTGTTTTATTCAAGTTTAAAAGTACTTCACCCTTTTAACAAATGCTGCATATTCATCTAAGAAGTGGTCATTAAAGAAAGTGCCACTATATCATTCCTTTGTAGTTCATTTGGGGTAGAAAGAGAAAACTGTACTTTGAGCAAGGTTTATTTCTTTTCCAATTTAGGTAATTTCTTTTTGTATCTAAGCTGGCCAAGTTCAATTTAAATCATTGTGTGAATTGTTGGTGAGAAGGATTTCTTTGAATCAGCAAGCATTTGGCCATGGTGAATGAGCTTCTGACAAACAAGGATATTAGTACCAGGGGACATCTTAGAAAAGTACAGTTTGTTTTTGTGCATCATGAAGAGTTTTCTGTGTTAAAAGTTACGTTTTCCTTAAATATTGTTCCATTCAAGGTAAAAAGGGTTGCTTGTTTCTTTGATTTTCATTCCATTCTTCTATTTTCTTCTATTGCTGCATGTAAAGAATTGAATTTAACAGGAATGCCGATAAAAATCAAAGTGTTCAAGTTTCATCAGTTCTTCTCCATTTTGCTTTCTCAACTCTATGACATTTTTTTAGTACTTTATTTTTTTTTCCTAGCTGGTATAATTTCCAAAATACACATTAGAAAATTCTTATGCATTTTTTTCAAATTTGATTAGGCTTTAGCAGTGCAGTAACCAGGGCAGATAGGACACTAACTAATTAGTCTGCAGACCACAGAGAGTTCAACACAAGTATTTGCTTGGCTGACAGAATATTTCTATTAGCTTCCTTCTCAAAGGCAGAGCAGGAGCTTGCAAGGGCTGCAGGAAGCACTTTGGCCACAGCTGATTTTATCTGCCATATTCTCTGAGTCAGTACTTTACCTGCTAACCCTCCACTGTCTGTGGTTCTTCTGCAGGTGTGCAATAGATCCAACACCCGCAAAGAGACAGAAGGTCAATGTGTACAGGACTGCTCACATTTTATTCTTCCCCAATACATTGATTTTACTGAGCACGAGCAAAAGTGCTGTCCTTTATATAGCCAATAGGATAGAGTTTTTCAAGACATGGAAAGACCTCATTACTTATGCAAGACAATCACCCTGAATGTACACAGTAGGATGTCCTAGGATGTGGCACAGACTATGTACCATACCCTTCCTTTGATTTTCGCAAAATGCAACCAAACCCCCCAAACAGCAAACAAGCCAAACATACACACATACACATACAAACCTCAAACCAAAACCCATCAAAAAACATCCCAAGCAAAAGAAACCAAAAACCCCAAAAATAACCAACGAGGCAAAGAGGTTGAAATTATCATAGTTTTGGGGGGGTGCAGCATCTAGGGTGAGTCAGCTCAGAAGATTTTGTGAACACAAAACTTCAGTTTGAAGAATGAGAGAGAATGATATAACAAGATTCCTCTACACTGTTTGGACACAGAGTTCCTGAACTTTGGTGATCACATATAATTTACCATATATTTCTTGCTTTAGCATACAATCCACACATGACTTCTCAGTCATAGCATATCACAAACCTCTCCTAACCTCCAGTCGCATTGAAATTTGCTCACAGGTCCAGTCACTTGTACTTGCTGCCATTGTGAATTCTGCTTTGTTATTTCAGTCTCTACTCTACTAGCTGCTTCTTTATTCAGATACTCACTGAAGATCTTGCCTGGGACAGGAAAGGAGGAAAGATTCAACCCAGAGATACCTGTCTTTGAAACAAGTATCTTCCATTGCAGCCAATAGGTCCAAGTCTCTTTGTACTGGGTGGATACTGTTCCCACTTCACTGTGTTTCACTGATACTTCCAAGGACTTTGCAAGAACAGTTAATGGATCTTTCCATTTTAGGAAGGAATGGGATGCTCCAAATTGAGACTTCTTTTCAGATATCCCTAGTTCTCCTTAAAATCGAGATCCTTCAGAGAATGAATTTCTGAATTGTGAAAGAAGTTTTAAGTGTTAAGATGAAGTTTCTTTGGGAAATACCTATTTATTCTGAATTGCTCTTGAAAAAAAAGTCTTAATTGCTAAAATTTGTGCACCATAGTGCCACGAGATTTTTTTTAAAAAATCTATTATTTATGGTTTTCCAGTGTTTGTCTTTCTTTTCATTTGTGTGTGTTTGCATTCAGACACATATACTGAAGTCAGGATCCTGTTTTGGACATTTGCAACACTCTGGTGGGAGTAACAACCACATATCACTCTCCCACAAAAAGATGACGAATGTACACTGATAGGAAGGTGTCCATGCTTTTCTATAGGGTGTAGGTATTTCTGCTTTTCCCTAGGGTGTGATTCCCTTTAAGTCCCAAGACGTGGATAATGGCATACAGATGGAGCCTACTGAACAGGAATCAAGCAGGTAGCATCTTTTAAAACAGCTGTTGATAT
The DNA here is from genome assembly GCF_009819885.2 of Catharus ustulatus. Classification (NCBI taxonomy): domain Eukaryota; kingdom Metazoa; phylum Chordata; class Aves; order Passeriformes; family Turdidae; genus Catharus; species Catharus ustulatus. The sequence goes on along the minus strand of NC_046222.1, from coordinate 70,696,706 downwards.
GTTCTGGCACTGAAGTGGTAGGAAGATTTATTAAACACATGTATACTTAGTTTTTCCAAGACATGTTTTGTTGTGTACTGGAATTTGAAACTGCATGGATATCTATTTAAAAATTCACTGGGCACTTGTAGTTCTGTTTAATCCCATGAAGTCCTTAGTTGCATCCTAAATGAGTTACATACCTCCTGAAATCTGCCCTTTAGAGGTGAAAGAATCTTGGACAATGGCCCTATTGTTAATCATTATTTCCAGTGTAATGTAACAAATGTTCTAACCTTGAAAGGAGGCAGGGGAGTAAAACCCTAGCCTACCTCCTTATCCTTTTTCCTTCCAGGTTTTATTCTTTTACAGCTGTAGCAGTACAAAGCAGCTACAACTAAGAATATGAATCACCGTTGCTATCGTCATTAACATAATGCCCGTGTGTAGATTTATCTGCAGACTTTCAGTTTGATAAACTGTTGGCATGTAAATATTTCCTTGAAGAAATTCCAGTCCAGCTGCTTTTGTTTACAAATCTATCAATGGTTAACACCATAGAATGTATTTTGCCAGTATCTGAATTATAATTACAACTTCTTTAATTGTGAATTCATTATAAAAGAGGAGGACAAAACTAAATAATAAATATTTTGCAGATTTTTGGAACCGTGCCAGCATGTTTGCCTGCATTAATTTTTGAAAATGTGAGGACTTACGCTTGTAAGTCTCCATTCCATTATTCTTTCTTATTATTTATTTGTACAATTAATTGTGAAGAAACTCTTTCTGAATAATTATTTCACTGTACTTATTTTGTCTTCAGAGGTTCTTCTGCTTATTTCTTGTTTTTGCTTCCTGACTTCTGCTTGATCGTTCTATGGATTTAATTAAGAGTTGTCTTTGATACACCAATCACAGTAACATCTAAACTGACCTGAATACTGAATATTTGCAGGTTTTCAAAAAAATATTTTGAGATAAAGATCAAAGAAACTCTGGCATTTCACTTGGCAGCAGGTTATTGGCTTTGCTTGTTGCTGTTTTGACCAGCGATGCAGAGAGCCGTGCTTTGAATTTATTGAACTCTCACTGGTTTGTATAATTGTTTGTTACAACTTAATTACAATTCAGTACAATTTTCATGGATCAGCTCTGGAGGCAAACTATGAAATTTATTATCCCTAAATTAGGATAGCTAAAAGTTAAATTTGAGCTACATATTATAGACCTATTTATAGGCAATGGACAAAATCCACACCTCAAAATAATAAATAATTTGTTATCAACCCTTGGGTGCCTCTTTTAGGATTAGATGAATCACTTGTGAAGGTACCTATTCGTCTTTATTAGTCGATGAGAGAGTACATTTTAGCCAACAGCTATGGCAGGAGATGAGGTTTGCTTGGGAATTGCTGCAAAAACTGTTGGGAAGCACTTTGGTTTCACTAGCAAGTCCCACCAAACTTCCAGGATTTCATATCCTTTGCATCTGTATCCTTCCAACTAGTTTTTGAGACCTCTAGTAACACTAGTAAAAGGGTCCACCACAACTGTATATTCCTTGTTGTTTTCCTCATTTTGCTTATGATAATCAAATAAGTTTGCGTGTATCTGCTGTGCAGAATCTGAAGAGCACTGTTGTCGGGGTTAGAATACAACATCTGGGTTTTTTTTAGGTTTCTTTGAAGACATTGGGGTAATTGGGAGAATTCATACAGGATTTGAATTTTTTTTTTATTGCCTTAATTGCATTTTTAAAAAGTTAAATGTTTTGAGATGTAAAAAGAAATGAATGCGAATAAATAATTGCATAATTATGCACTATTTTTGTCATGGTTTTTCATTTTCTCTGCTAGAAGTGAAGGAGTGTTTTTCAACAACATTATGTAGAAGTAAGAGATGATAACTTTTAAAAGTTATCTCCAGTTCATGCACTTTAAGAATCTCACTTCCACCTGATAAATCAGTCTTCCCAATAAAATACCCTGTAGTCATGCAGAAGCTTTTCTGGAACCTTCTATAGGAAAATCTAATTTTTTCAATGTAATTCTGTAAATATGGGTGGTTGTGATTTTTTTCTGAGATTAGGAAATGCATATTTTTTTTTCTTTAGCTGTATAGTTAATTTAGATTCTTTCTGAAATGCTTTCTTAGGTACCTGCACTGTGGTAGTGAGTCTTATGGCCTAAGCTTTGAATTTTTTATATCCTGAATTTCTTTCACATTTGAAGAATGTGCAAGGCTACTTGATTGACTTCACAGCAAGAGTTTCTATCAGGTATGAGTAATGACAACAAAAGAAAAATTTTCTACTTCAGATAGAAAAAGACTGACAGATGTACAACTACCTTTATATACAATGAATGGGGTTTTTTTTTGGTTTGTGCATACACAAGATACAGTTTCAGTGTATCAAGGAGTGTATGTTAGACCTCTTTTAGACTTATAAGTCATATGGCAGCTTAGAAGCTCTTGAAATCAGATATCCATCTCCTCCCCTGCTTCAGGATGCTGTTTTAATTGTACCACTCTCCATAAAATTATCTTAGACTATTTTACTGGGTTAAAACATATTATTTGTGTTTTCTTTCAAAAGTAATGAAATGTTACTTTTAGCCACTGCTTTATTTATTGAATCAGGGCTGAATGTATAGTCTTTTAATTTTGTTGCTATTTTTTTAACATAAAGTTCTCAAGGTTTGGTTATTAGTAATAACACTTAGAGATTAACTCTGTTCGGGTACAATATTGATTAACTCTATCATTCATAAAACCACTAGAAAATATTTAGCTATATAATTCATTGACTTTCCACATAATCAGCCTGTGAATTATATGACTAAACTTGATGGGCTGACAATGTGAATGATAAATTAATTTGGTAGAGTATTTTTGATATATTTTATCTTTCTCTGATACATTATCAAAAATGAAAGTTTGTCCATTACATTTAGAATATCTGTTGTAAGTAGTTGCCATCTAGTGCCAGCACTCATTGCTATTCACAGGTAATGGTGCAATACTTAAACTCTGGATGGCAATATGTTTTTCTCAATTTGTAATGGAGTGAGGTAATGTCATGTCCGTAATGGGAAGTAAATAACATGCTTTGACATGAATGGACACTTCAGGCAATCATTAAAATAACTGAGTGTGGTGGAGAGTTAGAAAGATGAAGATTAGGAGAGCTGCATGTTCATTCATTGACATCTCCAACACTGCGGTGTGCTGAATGTGTGATACTTGTGATATGGTAGTGAATCCATCTGATGGGACAGGAAATGGTTCTTCTGTCCTTCTCATAAAATGTTAACTCCTCCAGGAGAATATATCTTAAATAAGAAAAACTTTGCAAATTCTTGTCCCCAACATAGAGATTCATTTTGAACATTAACATGTCATTTTGTCATTGTGAGAGGGGATTTGTGCTGTTGTCTCTCCACAAGCATTTCAAATTTTTCAGTTTACAAATAAGTTGAAAGTGGAAGCTTTCTTACTAGTTTGGCCAGATATGTGAGAGCTCAGCAGGATTTCTTTTCAAACAAAATACTGCAATAAGATTTTACTGAACTATTCTGTAAGTGATGTGTGACTTTTAAATATTTTCCAGCAGAACCACAAGCAGTAATCTTTTTGTAGTTTTTTAAATGACTATGGAAGAAGAGATGACATGTGGGAAAGCAAAGGTCAAATTGGATCAGTACCTTTAAAATCATCCTAATGTTAAATATAGCCTGTACAGCTGAGTACAGGCAAGGTCTTCCCAGATGAGTATATTAGTATATTCTCTTTATAGTTTTTCATTTCAGTAAATAATGAAAAGGTGAAAATTAAAGATTTTTTTTTGTCCATGTTCCTGTGGTTTCTTTCATTGGATTAATTTATCACACTGTGTCTTTACACCTCTTTTTTTCGTAAAATGAATTTTAGTTCCTCGCTCTGCTGCAATCTTGGTTCAAGGTCCCAAAACCTGAAGTATTGGGTAAGATGGGCTTTTTCAGTTCACTTTTAAGGAATCATGGAAGCTGTGGCTTGCAGATTAGGTGAAATTCTTGCTATTGTTTGTATCTAGAAAATTAGATAATTGATCTGCATTTGAAAACACATCTACACCTCCCTGTAGAGCTTTTGGTGGAATTCTAGAATCAGTTTTATCTATGACTTGTAGCCCTGATGCACCCTCCTAAAGACAGTGAAGCCATCAGATAACAAAGGGATGTTTTTACTACTCCTTCACTATCTCCTTCAAGACTTTATTCCCAGGCTTCAGCCCTCTGTCTTCTGTGAGTGTGAAAGGAGCTATGTGTGAATACTTGTGATTGCATTGTGAGATTGCAGACGATTAAAAAAAGAGTGTAGTAGGAAGTGAGATTTACCTTTTGACTTCTATCTTTTCCATCTGCTATGATACTCACACACACACACACACACACACACATGTACATGCACATGCACACACACTTTAGTTTCCAAGCGCAAAGTGGTTTTGGTGGTGAAAATGAGTGAAACTGATCTTGCCAAGAATAATCGCTTTCCACCTCCCTTTCCTTTTCGCAAGCCTGTGTAAACCCTGAGCTGACACTGAAGGTGATGCCCACAACTTCCATTCCAAGTCCTGATCCGGCAGACATATAGCTAAATTCTCTTTCCTTTTGGAGCCAAAGGAGCAAAGTTATACAAAAGCAAAGTCATGCTGTACCATACCTCCTTTCTGAACAAAGGCAGAAAACTTCCCTCTGTTTGCTTCTGCAGTATATTTCACCCAAGGAGCAATTTTATGTTCTAGATTGTGCAGAGGACCCAACAGGCATTGGCTGGAAAAAACATGTAATTTACTTGTCAAGTGTCTTTAAGGTCATGCAGAGCTACTGCTTACCACACTACAGCTTAAAACACTTCCTGTGCATTGTCACCTCTTCCCAGATCTCTCTCCTATGAAGGTTGCAACATTGAGTCTGATTAGTTTTCTCTTTTACTCAATCTCCCCCACACCCTGTTCTTTATCCTATTTAAAATTTCTTGACAAACCATTCTTCTCCAGGTGCTTTGTATCTACTATGCATTTCTTGTTGCATTACCAAAAAACCAAAAAAATTTGTTGTTTGTTTGGTAGAAACTGCCTTTGGAAAGTCATGATTTTCAATTTTAAATGTTTAGATTATCTTGCTTCTTCATAAAACCAACCTTTACTTTTCAAAACTATTCAAACAACTAGGCTCTCAAACATTGTATTAAACAAACAACCAAAAAAGTTTCAAGTCACTACCTATTTATTTTCGAGGCAGAATGGATTTGCCATGAACACTGTCATGTTGTACAAAGTCTATATCTTCTTATAAGAAGGCAGGTAAACCAGATATGATGGATCATAAAACGTATTTTGGCATTAAGGTGGCTACTTACAAGACTCATATATCCCACGTTCAAGATTAATTTTCTTTGGCACATTTTAAATCAATTCATGGATACAGTAATTACACTATACTCAAACCATGTCAATCTATCACTGCTCTGAATCAATATGGTAGATGTTTTTCAACTATTTATAAATAACAATGCTCATATATGCCAAACATCTTATAAAAGCAACAGTTAATTAGAATAAAGAGCTTATTTGTTCTTGTATTGATGTAACTCATTGTCATGCTTTGTAGGGTTACCATGTATGTCTTTTTTTAAATTCAAGATTGTGTTGAACTTTTTGTTTGCAGTGGAGTTTTCCTTACTTGCCTGATTTCACTTTCCATTCTGAGTTACAGATAAGTATGTACGTTTAAATGTTCAAGTGAGTACTTCTAAAGGCACAAATTGCAACTCTGTACTTTTCACTGGAAATTAATAAAAGGAGACCCCCTAGAAAATGCTATACAAATTATTATCTGAAAACATTACTTTTATATTAAGATTATGTCTTGAATAACAGTATGAGGTTAGAGCAAGAAAAAAGTTAAGGAAATTGTAGTCAATATAAGTTTTCTCATCCACTTTAAAAATTAATTTTAAGGTGTTGCCTCATAAAAATATGGTGCCAATTTAATATTAAATATCTGTAGTGTATCAACTTCTAGATTTTTAGTTGCCATTTTATTTTATTCCTTTTAGTGTTAGGCATTTATTTCCTGACCTCTCACACTATCTACAGTGGAATTTTTCCCCAGGTAAAGTTACTCAGGTGCCTTAACAACTGGCCATCAAAGTGCAAAGGGGGAACTGAGATGAACCTGAAGTGTTTCATCCAGTTTTTCATATGAACTAAGGACATTCTGTGTGGTTTCAATACAAAACTATCAGTTACCCATAATATTAATTCAAAACCAGTCTTAAGTTCATGAACCTTAACAAACCTCTTGATGAACCTCATTTATGTTTGGCATTTCTAATGAAACACAATACCACAAGGGCTTCACATGGTTTTGGGTTTCACATGGTTTTGGGTTTCACATAGTTTTGGGTTTCTTTGCAAACATCTTTAACGTAATTACAATTACTTTCAAGATATAAAATGCCATGGAGAAAATCTTCATTAGGTGTAAACTGACAACTCTGCACCAAGTTCACTGTCAACAAACAGCATTCAAGATTTGATCCTTTAATTAATAAGCAATACTTGTCATTGACCCCAATTAAAATGAACAGAAATGGTACTGTATCATATCCTTTCAGTGCAGAAATATGCAGATTTATACAGACGATATGCGGGAATTGAAGTTTCATTTGGGCACCTAAAGAAATGAACTTTTTTACGTAGGTGTTATTATAACTGAAGTAAATATGCTGACACATTGCTCACTGTTATACATCCAATCACTATTATCCAGATTAATTATTTTTGCTTAATCTCTAGCATTTTTCCTGTCAGAACAGCATTAGTTATGCAAAAGTGGTCATACATTGTCAAACTAAGAGGCTCATCTTGATTATTCTTGGTTATTTTGAGTATAAGTACAATCCACCCTGACTGTTAGTCTGCCCTTGGGACTCAAGCAATTTGGCTGTTATTATAATGAGGTGTGGCTCATCATAAGGGTGATTATAATGGAATCTAAGGGAATAGGGAGTCAAGCCTACTGTATATTATCTTTCATTTTTAAAGACTGTACTTTGGAATAATGGTTGAGTATTGTAGCATTTCTGTTCATTGCATGTCTTCAGGGGTTGACATATCCTCCAATGGACTATTTTGATACTAATAGGAAAGCACGTTTAGAACATGAAAATCCCTGTATCTGTTCCTTCAGGCAATTTGTTCAGAGTGTAATTCATATCTGATGAATACTTGGTGACACTGAATGGTCCAGTGAAGATTGGTGCTAATTTTGCAGTAATGCTCTCTGTTGCATCTGTGGCTGAGTGGGAAGGTATTTTTCACCAGTTCATGAACATTTAAAAATAACTTGTATATTTGTGATCATAATATTACATTCTATTCTCTAATTTCTACTGGAGTTGCTCTAAAGTGGTTTTAGATCTGAGTTGTGATCTTCATAATCTTCTCACTTTTCTGAACAGGACTAGGACCAGAAACAACACAGTTCCTTTTAAATTAGAAGGTGTTATCTTCAGGGAAATGCGAAACTTGGAAAAAAAAAATGTTGCACTTTTTCTCCATTCTTTCCTGTGAACAACAGTGATGAAAGATTATTTTCCTTAAAATTGAATGCCTTAAATTGTCACTATAAAAACCAAACAAATAATCTTCTCCTTATAGGATAGGATATTAGAGATTTTAATTTTAGTTATTTGAAACATATGATGGACAGAATAACAAAAAAATGAATCAAAATTATTTTCTGTAGAGACTTTCTCTATATCTCTGAAGTGGACTGATGTTGAAAAAAAATTGCTAGCTATATCTAAGAATTCAATGAAAAGGTTTCTCAAGATGTGTGTGGAAACATAATTCTAGTGTCCATGTGTAATTTATCTACATGGTTACAAAAAGGATAGAGCTATTCTGACAAAGCTGCATCATTGCCTTCTTACTGAAAAAGTTCAGGTATAATTGTAAAAGCAAAACCAAAAATGAAATCAAAATCTTCATCCCTTTCCCTTGACTGGAGAATATAATAATATTTACTTGCTAGTCTACTCTTATGAATTAATCTAACAGTCTCAAAAATAAGGAGAATCCTTTTCTAATGTTTGCAGATTTTGTGAGTGTAAGAAATTCTATTTTCTTCATTATAATTTTGTTGCGGTTCTTTACCTGATCTTTTAAATTTGGGCAATATAAAAAGTGATGTTGATCCATTCAACCTAAAGATCTAAGCTTTGGTGACTTGAAGTGTTACAACAATAATAATAGAGACAATAATAATAGTGACACTCTGGAACAAAGTGAAGAAATACAACTTATATACATAGTCATTTGCTGAAATATGTACCAATGATTGTTTATGATTCAAAATAAGGCAGGTAAAAAAATACTACAGGTCAAATCTAAAAAGCTTTGTTTGAATCAATTGCTGCACATAACATAGCTGAATTTTACAGCTGTCTGCATCACAGAATACCATTATAAGATTGCCATTCAATTCCAATTACTAGGCAATGGCATATATAGTCTTTTTTTTTCCACAGAAGCTTCTGAGAAGAGTTGGTATGTCATGAGAAGCGTATTGAATATTTTTCCACAGTAGATATTTTGGAGAAATTTTGCTTAATGCCAGGAATCTAGAGTTTGTAGGATAAAAAATATTTTGCCATTCTTTGTCACAATTGGTAGCAATTGGTAGCTGCTTTTCATTGCTGAGTCAGGTAGAAAGCACATAAAATAATATCACGGGAAAAGCGTGGCACATAAAATGATCTTTATAAAAGCTAAACCTTTGGATGTAGCATTTCAAACTATAAATCCTCATACTCAACATTGCTCCAAGTTTCCAAATTATGAAGGAAATATATGCTTGTAAAATGGTATAAATTCTGCCTAGTTTTCTATCCTGAACGCTTGATTTTATTGTAACACTTCTTTTAGGTTTTTTTTTTTTTTGCAAGCTGTAATAATCTGAAATTTCTTGAAACTTGCTACCTCAGTTTCATACTATTCTTTCAAATTACTCAGTATTAATTACTTTGTTAGAAAATGCATATATATATAGAACTGCATATGTACATATATATAACTGCATACATACCTATATATAAAACTTAAATTTATGAAAACAACTGTAATATTTGGGGAGGTTCACTGCTAGGCAATAAATATATCCTCCAAATTACAATTCTCCCTTTCTGCAGTCCATTGAAGTCTCAGCAAAATCACAAACTGTCTTGCAAAAGTGCATACTTTTCAGTCTATGAATGTCTGATATGATGGGAGACCTTGCAAATATGTTTTATCCACATTGTGTTCAAAGCACAAAATACCACCACACAGTCCACACTAGAAAAGTTCCTCTCTGGCATGTGCAGTGTTCTGTTGCCATATGCTAATAGCTGTCTTTTCTCTGAGCTTCTTTCTGCATGGATGCCCCATCAAGGCCCCCATGACATGCCTCTGTGTGGACAGTAAATATCTTTTTAAGGTATTGGAAAGCTTAAAGGACTTGAAGGCTGGTGCTCTCTAGAAGTATGGGAAGACCTTCTAATTTAAGCAGTGCTCAAAAAGGGACAATATATTTCATACTATATAATGTCCAACACAGAGTGACAATGTAGACCTCCATGTAATATGGCAAAACTGAATGACTTTTGAGTGTCTGGATGTTTAAAGTGTAGCTGTATTTGAAAGAAATAAAAAGTGAATTTTAAAAAGGCAAAAAATCCCACCTAAAACAAAACTAAAAACAAAGCAACAAAATACTGCATAGGGTAATTTCCCTTAATTTCAAGGAGACAGTGATTTAAACATCTTTCTGAACACGATCAGAACAGGTAAGCAGGACATAATATTGAGGATGATGTAGTAAAATGCTGTTAAAAGTTCTTAGCTTTAATGACTGCTAATAGTGGCTCTGACACTGCCAGGATAAAGTCTTTGGAAGGATATATTAATTCTCAATGATAATTTTCAAAACATGTTTGGTTTGGATTTGAGGTTTTTGTCCCACTTTATAGAATTTCAGAGAATTCATTTTTTCTGACTCCTCCAATATTCCAGTTTTGTTAATGTGCACGTGAAGAAATATTTATCAGATTATATATTTGGGGTGGGAAAAGAATCTTCCTTTTTGGTAATCTGAACAGGGAAGGAATACTTCAGCTGGAAGGAATCTATGACCATCTAGGCCAACTGCCTGACCATTTCAGAGATGATAAAAATTTAGAACACATTATGAAGGTCATTATCCAAATAGCCTTTAAAGTCTGACAGTTTGGAGCATAAACCACATCTCTACAAAGTCTGTTGATTTTTGACTACTTTCTCTGTAAAAAAATGTTTCCTCCCATCTAGTCTGATACTTTCCTGGTACAGTTTGGAATATTTCCGTGTGTCCTATCACTGGTTCCCAGGTAGAAGAGCTCAGCACCTCCCTCTCCACTTTCTCCCCTCAGAAAGCTGAAGAGAGCAATGTAATTGCACCTCAGCTTCCTTTTCTCCAAATGAGACAAGCTCGAAGTCCTCAGCTGCTCCTCACAGGACCTTCCTTCCACCCCTTTCACCACTTTTGTTGCCCTTCTCTGGATGCACTTGAATACCTCCCATCCTTTTAAAATTGTGAGGCCCAGAAGTGCACTCAGGACTGCAGGTGAGACTGCACAAACACCGAACACAGCAGGACAATCCCCTCTTCTGCTTACGCTGTGTTTGCTGCACCCCGTGGTGCATTTTGCCCTGCTGGCTGCCAGGGCACACTGCTGACTCCTATGATCTTGCCATTGACCAGCACCCCTAGATTCCTTTCTCTAGGGCTACACCCCAGTCACTCTTTTCCCAGTCTGTATTCACATCTGGTCTTACTCCAACCCAGGTTTTGTCACCCTGGTTTACATTGTTTTTCTAGATAGACTAGGAAAAAACGTGACTAGATGTCAGTTATGTAGGGTAATGCAATTTTCAACACACTAAAAAATTGTACAACTGTATCCTGTGCCTGTAAGCAAAAAGTGAAGTACATAATTCACTGAGGATAAAAAAAATGAAGCTGTTGTTGAAAGCATTTGGAAATGTCTAGTAACTTTATATAATGCACCTGTATCGTGCCTCACAGTAGAACTACAAAACAGTTCCAGTATGAACTTAAATAATACTGCTTTTCCATAATTGGCATACATAAATAGAACAAATAAAAGCAATTAAAATACCTCTTCTCCTTTCCTTTTATTTCTGAACTTAAAGAAAAGATCTGATGATTCCTTCTGATTGCATTTCCTGGATTTATTTCTCAATAATGATGCTTTTGGGAGCAATTCTATAGGGGATGAGATTGATCACCCATCACTGCTGCTGATGTGCTGTTTAACCAAGCTGGTGAACCATAAACTGTCATCAGAGAGTGTATCAGACTAACAGTGTGTATCATGCAGCTCACTCTCCTGTGCACCTAACAATGATGATCATTCTCTTAGTCCATTAGACAGAACAAGGACCTGTTAAGCAAAGTCCTAGACTGGCACACTTTGCATAACCAAAAAAAAGAAAGCAAACCCTGTTAGATGGGCTAAGTGGTGACATAAATTGAACCCATAGGTTATGGAGCAAGAAGTCTAATGCTTCTTGAGTTAATAGAACTTTGTTACAGGCAGGATTTTTAAAGTTGAAATTGAAAATTTCTTTGATAGTAGTAGATACGCTCTAAAGAAGGGCGTGCATAGCTCTTTGAGCAGTGAGGAGCACTTGCTCCAAAATACCGTCAATTTACATTTTTTCCAAAAAAATATGAAGCACTTCTGCCCAAAAGAATTTAAAGGAATAAACGTTTGTATTTTTAATTTTTGTTAAATTTCATTTACCAGGTGTTTCAATGTTGCAAGCCATATAAACATGATTTAAAAAGTTATGATTACTAGATAAAGTTTATGATCCAGAGCCCCATACCTATGAATTTTTAAGGACAAAACCTCAAGGGATGTGCCCGGATCGATGAAGACATACATAACCTGGTGATTGACATTTATGGTCTTTTTTAAACTTGTGTGCATAATTCCTACCACTGACTTCAGTGTATATAGTCACATTTCTTCCTTTCATGCTTTTAGTTTTCTCCTCTCTCATGCAATTAGTATTTGGAAGATCAAAGCTTAAATTCGTCCTGGTTCTTCTTCCTTGAGTTGTTGAAGTCTGGTGTTTTGTGGGTTGTTTGTGTTTGTTTGTTTGTTTGTTCTCTTTTTTTTTTTTTCCTTTCTGAGTGAATTGTTCAAAGATCTAACTAGGAATATTCAAGGAATAGTCATGAGGCTTTTGCCCCAAATTAATACTCCTGAGTGAGTTGCAGGTACTAATAGATATTGTGAAGTCTTCTCAGGTTTGCAGAAATGCCTGCCCCAATTAATACTGCAGTTGTACCCTTGAGGAAACCCGTATTTCACCTAAAATTTCTTTTAGGGTTCTGAGGGTGGCTTTGCCTCCTTTTTTTTCCCCACCTCCCTGATCCTGACAAATCACCTAGAAACATACTTGGAAGTCTAAATATAATCAAAATTTCTCTGTTTCACTCCAGGCGTTTTTTTTTGTTTCGATATATTGACAAAATTTTTGATATTTGCAGCATGTGACATGAACAACTAAATTAGTCAGTGGGGAAAAAACATACTTCAAGGGAAGGACTCTTCTATGTTAAGAAGGTGATCATCTCACTGGTAGAGAGCATCTATCTTGTAGAGTGGCTATACCTGATGATGCCCAAATTCAATTAGACAAATCCAATGCCTTCTGTCCAAGCTTGAGTCTCTTCAGCTGTGAATCTAAGTTCAGTACAGTTAAAACAGAAAGTCTACCCCTTCCTCTGTGCAGCCCGTTGTCTATTCATCCCTTTTGAAAATTTTTGCATGAATGCTGCTTTATTTTTTCCCATTCATCTCTCACACCTGGAAGGAAATTTCTATAAAGTCTACTTTACTTGTAAAGTCTGTTCATGGTTCTCTCACAAATTTCTGCTGGACATATTTCTTTTCTGTAATTTCTGTCAAAAGCTAGGAATTTGTAGTAGTGTAGTCCAGCGGATGACTGAGACACTTAGGAAATGTTGACATATGTTTCCAAGTGTTTCTCCTTCTGTATCCATGCTGTGGCTTTGTTTTTACTGCAGGTACACGGAGGCAGTAAAAGCACTTTTCGTGGACAGTCCTTAGCACACTGGAGCTTGCACTGTCTGTGAAACCAATTAAGCTGGCAGCAACAACAAAATTGAAATGATAACAATAGTCACACTAATAACATGTAAAAGTACAAGTAAACAAGAAAAGGTTTAACTAAGAAAAAATAACTCTGAAGAGACTGTTTTCTGTGTGTATCACCTGCTCAGAATTCACACAGCTATGACAGAACTAGTAAGTTTCAAACAGAAAGTTAAATCATTGTACTAAAACTAGGTAATAGCCCCACTACACCAAGAGGTTAGGAAAACTAGGTACTGATTCCAGAAATCAGTATAACCATTAGAGCCCTGAGGGCACTACCAGCCCTGGCTGTCCCTGCCCAGCCCCTCCAGTGCTCCCCACCTGCTGCTCATGTCCCAGGTCCTCACTTCAGCCCTCCAGGGCTGTCTGCCCCAGCAATGCCACAGCAGGGCTGATCTCCAGCTCCATATCCCTGCCCCTCCTGGCCATGGGGCCCTCTGAGTTGGCCCTACACAGACCCACATCCCAGCTCAGCCTTGGCCCCTTCCCATCCACACTGAGGTCCCCATGCCTGTGGCTGGGGTTGTTCTGGTGCCCCCTGGCTGTCTTGCTCCTGGACCTAACGAACCCCATGGGCAAACACCCAGCTAGCATTAGCACTAACAGCCCCTGGATAATCTTGGATGTAATGCTAAGCACAATATCCTTCAAACCTATGCAAATTCATATCAAGGTATTTGATCATTCTTATGCACGAGGAATAGTAAGATATTTTCTTACGACTAGGGAAGGTCAAAATTGTTGAAGATTTTCATTAGGAGAGTCAGGAAATAAAACCTTTCTACCAATTCTTTCTCCTTTGTTGCAGACAATACAACTGTAATTCCTAATTTCTCAGAAAATAAAATATTTAAATTGTTACTTTTTGTGATACAGTTTATTTTTTGTTGTTGTTGTAACTAAGCCTAAAGCTAATGTAAAAACAAACAAAATGTTCATATCTCTCTTTGCAAGACTGAAAATCAGAGTTTCTGACCACGGTAATGCAATGACTATGCCTTACATGTATTTCCTCATGGTTTGGTCTTTTATATAGAGTGGAGTCCACAGATTTTGTAAAAACACTTGACTGAACACAGATTCCTAATGTTGTTCTGGATGTCCAAAGGTTTCTGAAATCTCAGCAAAAAGCTGATTTATACAACAGGAAAACCACAGGAGACCTGTGTACTTCTGCAGTGGCAGCTGGAGGTAAAGAAAATACCTGGAATAAAGGAAAATACCCAGGGTATTTTACCTCACGCTAGATTCCTGTATTTAAGCATGTCAATTAAGTTTTAACTTGTTTTTTAAAGGTTTAGTTAATGATTCCTCTTGTTACTCAAAATAAAAATAGAGATTTTTACTTATTTGGTCTATTTGTTGTTTTATTTGAATACTATCTTGAATATAGCATATTTTCTCTTTCCTTTTTTTCTTAGAAAATACAGACAGTGTATGCTGACTGACCAGTCACCTTAATTGGCCACCTGTTACTGATGGAAGAGATTGGTCTCTTCAATCAACAGTTTATAATGGAAGCATTCGCACTTTCTCTGTTTACTACAGAAGGAGCAAAGGAATTATAGGATCATAGAATGTTTTTGGTTGGAAGGGATCTTAGTTCCCTCTGCCATAAACAGGAACAAGATGAGGTTGCTCCAAGTCTCATTCAACCTGACCTTAAACATCCCCATGGATGGGGCATACACAACTCTGGGCAATCAGTTCTAGTGTGTCTCCACCATCACGGTGAAGAATCTCTTCCTAATGTCTGATATAAACTACCCTCTTCCACTTTAAATCCATTTCCGCTTGTTCTATCACTACATGTCCTTGTAAAAAGCCCCTCTCCAGCCTTCTTGTAGGCCACCTTTAGGTACTGGAAGTCTGCTAGAAGAAGCCTTCTTGTCTCCAGGCTGAACAGCACCAACCCTCTCAGCCTTTCCTTGGCAGATTGGTTCTCCATCCTCCTGACATTCTTCGTTCTTCTAGCCCTCATCTGGAGTTGCTCCAATATATCCATGTCTTCTGACATTTGGTTGTAGCCCTCAGAGATGGATGTGGTACTCATGTTGGGGTCTCATGAGAGCAGGATAGAGATTCTCAGCCTGCTGACCATACTTCTTTTGATGCAGCCCAGGACAGAGTTGACTTTCTGGGCTGTGAGCTCACATTGATGGTTCTTATTGAGCTTCTCATAAATGGACAGCCCAAAGAAGGTCCCCACATCCTTCTCCTCAGGACTGTTCTCAATCTAGTCTCTGTCCAGACTGCATCTGTGCTCAGGATTGCTCCAACTCACATGCACGACCTTGCACTTGGCCATATTGAACTTCAGACATGAAGTTCACACAGGCCTACCCACAGCCTGTTAAGATTCCTCTGGAAGTATCTCTGCTCCAGAATGTCGATAGCACCACACAGTTTGGTGTCATCAGCTGACTTGCCAAGGGTGCACCTGATCTTACTGCTTATGCTGCTGACAAAGACGTTAAACTGTTCTGGTCCTGCCACTGGAACATCACTTGTCACTGATCTCCACTTGGAAGTTGAGCTGTTTTCTAAGCTCTTCGAGTGTGACCATTCAGCCAATTCCTTATCCACTGAGTCATCCATCTGTCAAATCCAAGTCTCTCCGATTTAGAGACAGGGATGTTGTGTGGTACAGTGTCAAATTCTTTGCACAAATCAAGGTACATGGTGTCAGTTGCTTTTCTCCCATCCTCCAACGCTGTAAAGCCTGTTTTAGAAGGCCACCAAATTTGTCAGTTCTTGGCAAGTTGCTTTTTCCATCAACTGGAAACAACTTTTCCAAAAGGGTCTGTGCTTAGGTTCCCTCAGTGCATAGTTGTGTATTCTGAAATAGTTGTGGCAATCTATGGAAAACAGAGTAATGTCATTTCAGCAGTGTATCATCCTGCATCAGAAACTAAAGCATGCAAACCCAAATTGATTTGTAACAGGTACCTTATTAGAAGCAAACATCAAGAAAACTAGAATCAATGTTGAAACAAAAATTTGTCTTGTAAGCAATCCTGAGTGAAATGTGTTGACACAGCATCACATTCTGTAGTCCCATTTTTGCATGCTTTTCAAAGCGCAGCCATCTCGATCTGGGAGAGATGAATAATTGACTGATCACTGCATAATTCAACGTACTGTTGTAAAAATTCAAGGTCTGGCAAATTTGAAGCTTTTCTTCTTTATTGAGGCTGAGGTTAAAGTTTCAATCAACCTTGAAGAAACATTTAAATAGCACAAGGATGCATGATTTATTAAAGTGCATATTATTCTTCCATATATTCCCTCCTTCTTCATTAAGCTTCCTTACATAATGTTTATGTGAAGTTTATGAAGTGTACCTCATAAGTTGAGCAATGATTACCTTAAAAGATAGCATTAGAGGTCAGTCATCTTTTTTTTTTTTTTTCCCAAATGAAAAGTAAAAGCCAAAAAAAACAGAGAAAAATGAGTTTGAAAATAAAAACAATATTAACCCATCTTTAATAAAATACTTGTATACTTAAATGGACTATTTTCCCCAACTCCATTTAGGAAAAGAAATTTCTCTAATAACTACCAGTAGCAGTTACTTTTGCACAGTTCATAATGGTTAAATGCAATGTTCAGCAGTTAATGGCCTTTAGGATATATTGAATTCCCTAGTTAAATTAGTTGTCATTGTCACTTAGAAAACAATCTCATGGAAGTCAGTCAAGTCTGCTTCACTTTCACGTCATACTGCAGTTCGAGGAATAAAAAGATTAAGTTAAAACATTTACAGTCTTGTTGCACAAAGTTATTACCATTGCTTCTTCATAATATTGCCACAAAATCTGACGCAAGTCAAATTCTTATCAAAATTCCTATCTTCAACACTTTACAGGTCATTGTTGAATCCCAAAAAAATTTGGATTGGCTTTTCATTATTTCATGTCTAACATTTGTCTGGAGCTCTAAATTTATATGGTACCGTCAAGCACCCAAAAAATTTTCTAAGGGCTTGTCCACCAAAGGAGATTAGTGTACCATAAATGAGGATGTGAATTTGCAGGAAACTGGTGCTCCATGCTTGCTCCTTTTTTTTTGGATATACACAACATGGGTTATGGATGCCTTTGTGGGAGAGAAAGATTTAATTTGCATGATTAAAAGTGTTATTATGAAAGTTACTGCTGAATACTTTGTGTGCTGTGAATTTATGCACTTTCCTGTGGAACAAAGCTCTCTGTATGGACAGATCCTATGATCCTATTTCTGAATAGACTTACATGTATATGTGAACAGCATTGCTATTGTAATTTGCATGCATTGAGATTACTAATACACGTAAAATTTCTGCTCTGTATTACATATGCAAAATCCAAACTGAATAAATAAGCAGACCTTAGTAAGTTCAGCATTGGGAAAGGGAGAGTAGTCACTGAAACAAGGATAACTTGATGACATTTTCTGCTTGGGGGTTCATTAAGAATAAATATGAGTGAACTAACTTAGATCACACAGGGAATTTGTGCAACAGAAATCTGACTAAGAAGAAAATACATATTTTGATGGAGGAGAGTGAAGATATTTGAAAAAAGCAAAATCTTCTAAAGTGTAGATACATCATTAAGGAGAGTTGCGTGTTTATTGTAGCCATTGTGTAAATAAACATTAATTTCTCACAAATTTGGTGTAAATTTGAAAGATATATCACCTTGAAGGCAGATGAAAATCACCTGAAAAACAAAGTACAGTGATATAGGAAGGACCAGAAAAAATAAGAAGGTAACATTTTGATTTGAAATAATTTCCATTAAAGGAATGATCAAGAAAATTAACTCAGTTGAAAAAAAAAAAAAGGAAAAGAAAAAAAGGTGTCCTAGGAAAGTACTGCTAAAAGGCCTTGTTTCAGGCATAAAATATAGGCAAGAGTCATAAGACCAAGATATTTTGGTTATTCTGGTTTTATTTCCTTATTAGGAGCTTAGGGAAACAAAACCCTAATCCTTCTTTCAAATCAAGGTTTTCAAATATATAGGTCTTCAGCATTTTTAAGTGC
Organism: Catharus ustulatus; assembly: GCF_009819885.2. NCBI lineage: Eukaryota > Metazoa > Chordata > Aves > Passeriformes > Turdidae > Catharus > Catharus ustulatus. The sequence continues at coordinate 70,678,417 of NC_046222.1, read as the reverse complement.
ACCATCTATCCTATAAATAGTTCAGATTATTTGTGTATTTTTACTATATTTGTGCTACATCTAATTATTTTTTGATAAAGACAGAACCTTTTAAAATTTTCATTGATCCATGATTAAAAGATTAGATTCTGTAAAAGTAGGCAAACCAACGAAGAGCATTTTCTGACACTGACTGTTACAGGAGAATAAAACTCAGTTGCAAATACATCAGAAAGAACATTTCTTGTAACTTTTGTAGTATTGTTCCTAATGCTTTCATTGTAACCTAGATACCATTTGCTTAGTTTAGGCATACAGCAAAGGATATTATACAACACAAATGTTATATGAAGGCATGTATTTACCTTCACAGAATTCTGTAAATACATAGGTAGATGTACTATAAATGTATTTCAAGATTGCATATTTATATCAACTTTATAGGTCTTTTTTTTGAGTTGACATGCCATCAGATCGGGGCTTTTTGTATTAGGAATATCTGTGAGTGCTGATAAATCAATCTTTGGATGTTATTGGAGTAAATTGGATGGGAACAAGTCTTTCATGACTTACTAGTTCCAGAACATAACAACGCCAACCTCCAAAAGTAACAGAAAGCATTTAGAAGAATTTTCTTTTCAAGACTGGATTACAAACACCAATAAATTTACTCAGGTATGGGAAAATATATCTATTAAATTAACTTGGTCTACATTTTCATAGCCAAACCATGTTTGGTGTATGTATAATTACAGTCCATTCTATGATATACAGGTTAAAACTTGATATTGCATTGGTAGTTTTCATTTGATCACTGACATGATTCATTTGGAAATTATTCCTCTTCAAAGTATGAAAACACCACATATGTAATATTTTTATTTTTATTATATCTATGTGATTCCTTTAATATGGAAGTATGTTTCCACTGTAAACACAGAACAGTACACAACAAACTCAGTACTTTAATCGATGGCATTTTCAAACCTTCCTTACAAACTCTGGAGCATACATAATTTTCATAGAAATGTAATTGCTGGGGAAAAAATAGAACAATGTATACTCTGCAATCTTTATTGAAATAGTATCTCAATATTTTCTTCATTTAAATAGTTTGTGATGACCCTGGTTATTTAACCTTTAATTTTAGCTCTCCTACTACATGAGGAGCATCATATCATTGAAGATTCTGATTACCTCCCAGACCCTTAGGTGTGCTTCTTGGGATGTGACCCAAAGCATCTTGCCATTCTCAGGGGATTTGTGGTGAAGCAACACTACTACTGAATAAGATTTCTAGCCTTGGAGACGTGCTGTAGTCAGTTACTGATCTGTCTAGTAGCAAATATAGGGTGACAGCTAAACCATTGGCAGTATGCTATTTGAGTGAAAAACAATACAACAATTTAAATGAATGCCTTGTATTTGAAACAATAATTTGGTTTTTAAAATATATTACGTTGCCTTAGTAAATATTATGTTTTGAGATTTTCCTCAATGTGACTTATCATTTAAGTAGTGTAGAGTTGCACTGTGCTTTGCAAAAGAAGTGATAATGATTTTCAGTATTTAATGGATAACATAAGATAATAATCATTCATATCATCAAGCTACGAGTGTTGGCATAAGCGTTTTTGCACATCATGCACTTTTAGGGAAAAGATGATCCTTTGTTATGAGCTAAAAGTATCTGCTCTAAGTAATTGTTCATAAAATTTATATCTTCTAGCTTTCAGGAAAGTTGTTGGACATTTCTGTACTTTACTAAAGTCTGCTAGAGTAAAACGTTAGTGATAACTTTTTGGTGTAAATAATTGCTTTGTCAAAGAACTTCAAATTCTCCTGGCCACTAGATTAGCCTTCTGCCGAATTCAGATGAATTTCCACAGGTGATTGTTGACTCAATCTCTCAACAAGGCTGTTGTTGAGCCTTTGTCTTTTTGAAGAACAAAACAAGACACACCCACACTCCCTCCCCCCACACTGTCTCCCTTCGCCAAATACAGGCCTCTGTTTTAAAGAACACCTGTGATGGGGAATACTCTGTGGCCTGTTTGAAACTGTTCCAGTGCTTCACTTCTTAAAACATTTACTTTAAAAATCCTCACAGTGCAAGCAGCTCCAACATTTCCTGCTGGAGAGTTCTCTTTGAGTAAGTTCTCTTTCTTTGTTTATCTTGCCTTTGTGTGAAAATGGTGATCAAGTGATTCGTTAATATTTGGCATAATCTGTACAAATTGTGAGGTGCGAATTTAGCCCTTCATGTTCATTTGGGGGAATAAGATAGGATCTTCAAGGAGGGAGACTAGGGGGTCACCAAGAGGGCAAAAGTTACTGCACATTTAAACTCATGAGAGAAAGCATGCCCTCTGTAAAAACTATGTCTTTATTCTTCTGTGTTGTCTCTGGTTTACTTATTTTTTTGTCAGATATTAACACTCCTAAAGAAGGGATCAAATGTTCAGAATTTTTTTAAAAGTTCAGGTTCTTAATAGAATACAAAGCTCATTGTGACTCCAGCTTCAAGGTTCTCTGCAATTTTTTCAGTCCAGAATTAAATATGACCATAAAAACCAGCAAAAAAATGAGAATAAACAAATAGCAAGTATACTAAAATTTGCAAAATGATGGTATGAAATAATTATTGCAGAATGCAAAATAAAATATAATTTCTTCCAAAAAACTCCCAGTGCTACATCTACCTTTTATCAACCCTTATAATGAAAAGAAATTAGTTTTCATTTAAGATTAACACTGAAGGAATTTGACCTTGCTTCATCTATAGGGGAAAACATTTACTCTGTACAGACCAAACAGAAAGTTTGATTTTCATGTACAGAGTATTCTGATTAATCTGTTTGGTTGATCAATTAATCAGATTGATGATCAATCTGATTTTAAACAGCTGATGATGTTGGGCCTTCATCACTTTTCTGTACAGACTATTCCAGTCCTTATAGCTGAGGTTATATTACAATAACTTTTGATAGACAATTACAAAGAATGGATGTTTTCTAATTCCGACATGAGAGGAAGAAACTGAAAGACTGCAACTTTTGCAATAAATTGTTTTCCTGTCTTCTATATCCTCCAGCTATTACTGGTTTTCCAAACATCATGGTTATTTTTTGGAAGGATATCACTGTGCTCTTTCATTCTTTATATTGTTCTCCTAAAGCAAAGGAAGTGCTTCGTATTTGGAAGAAAAAGTACTATATGAAGGGATACATGTAAAATTTAAGTTGTGAAAAGTACGAATGCTCACCTTTTTATGACTGCCCACAAGAGAAGCTTATTTTTTATCAGAAATAAAATACCATAGTATGCCTTCAGGGTGGTCCCATATTTGTTCAAAAATGTACATCTCTGTTGGCCTGTGTACAAACTCTAAAAGGCATGTAAGAAGTGGTATTTCATCCTACCCTTCTATTCTTTAAGATCCCTGAAAAAATTGATATTATCTGCCTATATTATTTTGGCATACATATTCTCAATGATTTTAGTACCCTACATTACTTGCTGCAGGGTTATAGGTGTGTATATTCCTAGAAATCCTGTGTTTGTCATCTTAGCTCACCTGGAAGTAGAATAAAGATTTTCTTGCATGAAAGAATAGGTATGTTTTAAAAAAATATTGAAGAACTGTCACTCAACCAATAATACTGCAGTGGCAAAAAGTAACATATGTGCTGTTATCCAAATAAAATATTTTTATCTAAAAGGTTGATTTTTTTTTTTCATAATGTAATCCATTGAGAACTGTAAAGCTGGTGTAAAGGTATTGGGAATCAGGCCACAATATGATTGTTGTAATTTAGATTATATTCAGTCCCTCAGGACTTGATTGTGCCTCTAGGCACAGCCTTCAGCAAGAAGTAGCGTGTAGGTTGTGTCATCCCAAGAGGTTGTGTGCCTTAGAAATACACCTCTGAAGTACAATTGATTCCTTGTTCATACATGAATTCGACTTGTCAGGAGAGTTGTCTTATTCTCAGTGTTCTTCATCCAATTCTCAGTGACAAAAGGATCTAGCAGTTGTGGACAGGTGTGCCCGCCTAAATTAAGAGCCTAATACAGGAGAAGAGCTAGACTAGACTGTTTATATTGTTCAAAGGGAAAAAAGAAATTGGAAAAGTAACCTCCAGAAAGAAGACTCAGTCCACATAAGGTCTGATTTGCTTTCTGGAGGTGACTCTCATGAAGAAATTCCTGCGTTAACAGCGGGAAGGAAAAAACGAATGTTGCTTGAAGCACTAGGAGACTCAGAATGGTCTTTTGAGCAGAAAGCTGCAATGAAGCACGATATTTTTTTTCCTGTTCCATATTAGCTAATATGATTTACCATGAATTAACCCTTTCCCTAACATGGCAACATTTGGGATTCTAGTATCCATTTGGCTCCAAGCAGTCCCACAGCACCCATGGCTTCATCATGTTACAACTGATTCCAGTAAAACTTCCTCGGAGGCTTCCTTTGTTATACTTAGCAACTAAACTGCTGTGATCTCAGAAATTCATCTTACACATGTTGTACCTTTCTTCCCTTTCTCTTATTGTACTAGAAGAGAAATCCTAGTATGTCTTTTTAGCTGGCACATGGAAAAGAATATTATTGGATGTACAGTGCCTGGCAGGGATAGACTTTCTTCATACAGCCAGGATGGTGCTGTGCTTTGAATTTGTGGCTAAAACTGTTGGTTACACAAATGTTTTGGCAGTTGCTGAACAAAGCTTGCACATAATCAAGGCATTCTCTCTCTTCAAAGTTCACCCAGAGTGAGGAGATTGGCCATGCAAAAAGTTGGGAGAAGATGCAGCTGAGAGACCAGACCCCAACTGATCAAAGAGATATTCCAGACCATATGGCATGATGCTCAACAATAAAATATCAAGGAAAAGAGCAGAAAGAGGGAACAGTGAATCTAATAGAGAGCATTCATAACTCTTCCTTTGTATGGAGTTACTGCTTACATAACATTAAAAAAACCCCAAGAGAAATCCAATGTATTTTTTAGTTTTCCTATTTTCACCTAATAGAATTCCAAGATAGAATTACATTTGAAATTATAAAGTCAAATTGCAAAGACTGAAAATTTAAATATTGCTAGCATAGATATTCGATTTTGTTACCACATGGTAATTATCTTTATTTCATTTAAAAAATCCAAACAATGTTTCTGAATATTGTTTGAACTCACATAAATTTTAAAAATAATTTTTAATGTTTGTGTTCTGCAGTATGTAATATATGGGTAGCCATCGCATAATCCAATGATCAAGACTAATTCCAAAGGAAAGCAAGAGAAACTTGCTTTGCAGTCTCACGTGAGTCTCATGTGCTATTTCCACCTGCTAACTAATCAATTCTGGTACTATAAATAATTTTCATCTGAAAATATTTTCATATTTATATGAAATAAGCAAATGTAGCATGCATTTCACAGTTCAATTAGAGAAGACAAAATATGCATTGAAGCATTGGTTATACTTCCTTTTCAGATACCAAGAAGTACACTTGCAGAAAGTGGAGGGAAGGAGGTTTATGACCTGGTGCTGAAGATGAGGGTAACTGAGGCTCTTGTTAGTAGAACTGCTTGGGCAGGTTAAAGTGAAATTATGAGAAGACACTGAATGCCCAGTGTTATATATATATACACATATATATCTATAGATAGATAGATATGTATATGTGTGTGTGTGTGTGTGTGTGTCAGTGTGTGGGGTTTATTTAAAAAAAAAATTGGATGCAATGGAAAGGAAGTATGTAACTGTTTTGGTTATTATCTGTAGAAATATGACAATATCAAAACAAAAATAACACTTATAACACTTTAGCAAATATATAAGGCATAGAAGGAAGAAGAAAGGATAGGAGTAGAAAGTTCTCACCGCCTGTGGATCTTTATTGTTGCAATTTCTGTAACAGCTGATCTCTGGGTCACTTTGTTCTTCTTTATCTGTGAAAGGCTGGGAGAAGCCTGCGAAACGCAAATTTCAGAGGGTTAATATATACTCAGGTCCAGGTGGGAATGCCCACATACCTTCCCTTGGCAGGAAATTTTACACTGTCTGTTGCAGCACTGTGGATCATGTGCAGTCTCTGGTGGAAGGCCTCAGAAATGAGTCTGGAGACTCTTTAGGGATCTTTGATGATTTGTGACCCCTTCTAAGACATGACAGCTGCCTCTCATCTCAGCATGACTGAGCCAGTTATGTTCCATCAAAAGGGATGAAAACCCTTGGGCCTATCTATGTGTGAATGTTCTGGTACTTCCCTGGGGAGTGGGGGAGTTTTACACCTGAGCCATTTCTGTAAAAGGGGACACTGGCATGATGAAAAAAAAGCAATGTACCATATTAGAGGATCTGCTTCTTGTTGGCCTCTTCCCTTATCTGTCTCAAAACCCAGTTTGTCACTGAACAAAATGTGTGCACACCCTCTCTTCACCTATGTCTTGAACACTGTCAGCAAAGCACCCTTTGCATTTTGAATGGCAGACCATCAACATTCCTCTCTCACAAGGGTCCCTCCAAATAGGAGGTCCAGGGAATGCTTCATCTGGTACCTTGGGGAGAAATGCAAGTATCATGATGAAAAATGTGCAAGCAAGAGTCCAGTCCTGTTGTCAGACCTAGACAAGTACAACCTAGAACATGTGCAGAATACATTTAAATCAATGCCATTTTGTCAGGGCACAGAAGTACCACATGGATTGTACCTGGAGGTCTGGATCTGGTCAAAAGATCATGAGATAAACAACTGAAAATGAACAAGCGATGGCATGAATGAACTGGAGTTGGACTTTGATCTTCATGGAGGCCTTCCAACTCAGGATGCTCAGGATGTTCTGATGCTATGATTCTAACAATATAATCAGTCTCCTTAGGAAAAATAAAAGCCCTTATTGATTATAGTAAAAGAAATGAGTTAAAGCTACTATGAAAACGCCTTCTTATTTCACAAATAAGAGTAGGAAAGAAGGTGATAAAACTGTATAGTTCTCTTGCCATGATAAAATGTGGAGCTAGTAAAGGAAAATTTTCTTTTGTTTTTCAAGGATGCATTTTATGAGGAGGCTTGTATTTTGTATCTGGGCTCAAAAAATCTTTTTGATATCATTTAAATTTCAGTGATGGATAAATAAATATAAAAGTACTTTTAAAATATGAAAAATACCAAATAAGTTGCTGTGTGTTTGTGCTTTCATTGTATTTTCCACAGTTTCAGATTTCAAAATAAATGACAGAGTTGTTAATAGGCTGTAGAGGATTTTTTCCTGTCCTCCCTTGATTTATTGCTGCTGAGTGTAAACTGATCTGGAAACAAGTGAGAATTCCCCTGCGAAATGTTGTAAAATCCAAATTCCTTGCGGAGTGGAAAGAAATATTTGAGCAGAAACAATCATCCCCACGTGTATAAGCTTTGAATAATAAGAGCCTGGTTTCTACATTTCTTTTGTTCATGATGTATCAATCCAGTGTGAAAGGAAACATAAAAACAGCACATATATAAACCAAATGTGCAACAGCAAAAGCTTTAACAAACCTTAATTATTCAGGTGGTTAAGGAACAAGCTAAATAGCAGCACTAGTGCACTGTAAATCCTTGTGGCTGACACAGAAGTGGTTATGACAGCTTTCACATTATCTCATTGCAGTATCGAGGCAGTAGTCGCAGCTGGCTCATATGTCAAAATGTGTCAGGACTTAAATGGTAAAACAGGAGTGCAACAGCAATTGGCTTTTCAATCAATAATGCAATCAATATATTTCACAGATATTTTCCCATATCTAAATTACTCTGCAGAGATGAGGTAGCCTGACTGAGTGTTTATAAATCAATAAAACACACAGCTAAAGGACATCTGCTCCTGTTCTTTCACTTCAAGGTGCAGTTTGCCTTTTATTTTGAACTCTTTCTTATTTAAAAATGTACTTTTGAGGAAAAACAACTCTCTTTTTGCACACAAATCAGTTTTGAGTTGCATTCTGACTATAGACTATTTCTGTTAATAATTGTGTACTTCAATTTTAAATAGGTGTAGGGGACAGTTTCTATTGGCAACAGAGCTGAGAATTAATAGCACACATTTCAGATTTGCAATGCACATATAAGCAGGTATTTTATATAACATTACATTATTTTTTTGTGAATACAGTACATGCACACAATTTTTAAATCCCCCAACCTTAGGCAACGCAAGGTTCTTTTTTTCCCTGCAACAGAATTCCAGAAGATTCTTGGCCGTATTTTGTAGAACAGCTTCTTCTCAAAGCATCCTGGATCATCTTTCACTAATCTATTCCATTTTCAGAAGCAGACACATGAAAGGTGATAGCTTGTTATGATATTGTTAGATGAAATTACTGAATTTACCTTCTGCACCTTTGTTTTTGTTTGTGAAGCAATGACTACCAGCAAGAATATGATTTTCAACACTTACCATCAGAATAATTCCATAAGACCACACCATTTTCTTTTTATATGTATATGACTACAATCTATGCATATTTTATGCTGATGCATATATACAGTTATGTGCTACAAAGATACAGTACACGTGAAGCACTGTAGTGCTGGAGTTAATTACGAGTTAATGCATATAGGTCTTCATTATTGTTATGTGCACTACACGTTTTATCTATACAGTGTTAAGAATTGAAAAAAGGTATCCCGAAGTGTGCATTTTACTGTAAAAAGACTTACGATATTTTAGCCTTATTCTTCTTCTGATTGAAAATTATATCAGGCATGAAAGAGAGTCTAACAAAAACAATTACTTCTTTCGCGTAAGACAGCCACATTCTGTCAAGAACTACATAAAACCAAACAAATTGCATTTCCTAATCTAGGAGTTCAATTAAAAATAGATTGTCACTTTGGTGAATGACATATAATCTTATCATGTTATACCTTTAGCTCACGTACTGTGTTATTCTCTCAATGTATACAATCTCTTTGACAATTGTGAGATCCATCTCTGGATTGCAACACAATCATAACACAAGGCTCGGGACAGAATGGTTCCCTGATTCACTTACCCTATGTATTTTAGTAAGATTAGTTTTAATGCTACACTTCTATAGCATTTTAGAGGATTTAAATAATTTCATGCCATAATTTGAATGTGTCTTTACTGAAAAAGCTCCAGTGAAATGGATCTGAGATCTCAAATATCTCATTTCTAAATTGGCAAAGAGATTCTGTCTTTGACTTAAAGGGGAAGACACTTTTGGCCTCAATATTGACCACATACAGCAACATAGAAACAAAATGTTGAAAATATTAAAGGAGAAAGAAACAAGAGAATTGCCAAATATTGAGATACTTTAAAGGATGTTTTCAGTCAGGATGAGGGTAGGGTTTTTTGTTTGACAGCACTTTATATCTAAGGTACCACTGTATCCTTTTCTTTTCAATTCAATTAAAAAAAAATCTACCTTTTTAGAGATGCATATGAATAATTTTGATGAACTCTGAAATATTTCTCCTGTCTTGATAGAACAGCCTCATTAAAGTATTAAATTAATGCAAAACAGAGCAAGAAAACCCCTTTTTTTCCTCTTAGTTTGCAAAAATATTAAATGAACATAATAAGTAAAATCATCATAAAATGCTTTGAGAGAATTCTCCTTTAGTTTGATAAGGCTCCTGAATGACTGAAACTGCCAGAGTTTTTTACAGCTTTTGAAAACTCTTTTATTGTTTCAGTGACTGAGCTCTGTGGAATCCCAAGTCAGAAATTCCTACAAGTGTCATTAAAGCCACTCTCATTCATTACATGTAAGTGTCAGAAATATTTTTAGAGACCTGAAAATCTATTAAACTTCCAACTGGAAATGTATCTTAAGCTTCAAGTCAAACTCCCAGCAACAATAAAGTGACTAATATGTTTGTATTTGAGAAGCTGTAACACGAGAGAACACTTCTGGGAACTGGAAAGTAAAACTAGTTGAAGAATGCCCCTGGTGACACAAACTTTATTTTAAGTAAGAGCTGGTCAAAATGCAGTAGTTGAGCTTTGCAAAATATACCATCAGCATCACAGAAAATGATCTCTTTTGTGAAGGTTGCCCATAATATTATTCTGGGAATGATCATATGTATTGTCTTACAAATTATGACCAAAAAAAGAGTTGTAGTTCTGGAAAAATACTTGAAGACCTTACAAGTTGGTTTTGTGTTAGTGTAGGTGTAAAGACACTTCTTCATTATGCAAGGCCAGCTTTTTAATTTGAAGGCTGTGTGCTTTGGGTTAATCAGAGGATCTCATGTTTTCTTTCAAATTATTCTCTGTCCTATGTGGCATTACCTGGGGAAGGGAAGAAGAAATTATTTCACTAAGTAAAAGAGTATTACTGTAAAGCGTTGTTATAAATATGAAGCTCTGAAATTCAGGAGGTAAACATGACAGTCAATTGTGGACATGTCTATTTGCTAATTTCAAAGACATTGGATTCAGATGGGTGCAAAAACAGCAGTGGAAACAAGGAGCTTAAATGCTTTTAGGCATTCAAATTTAGAAACAATTAAATAGGATATATAGATTAAAACATTTATAAATTACACTTTTACTGAAACTGTCATCAAGTTAAATAATAACCAGGATAGTATACAGTCAGCCCAGGTTCTAATTTTGTTCATACAGACTATATAAAGAGTAAAGGTTAACCTGTAGACTGTAAACTATATTCTAATTATAAGACTACATAAATCAATAAGCCCTCCAGGGTATAAATAATGGTAGAGGAACACAGCACATGACAAAGCAGAAACCAAGAGCAACATAATGATTAAAAGGCCTAACAGGATCTTAGACTGAACAAAGGGAGACATAATGTTGGCTTGATCTAGCTTATTTTGTTGACCAAAGCAGAGAGTTTGAGTGTGCAAAAGTGTAATCAGCAAAATAATCTAAAGAACTATCAAATACAGTTATTTTCTGCAACACGGTCTTGTAAATCAGGTTATACACCAACTCCATGGTAAGTATCACTACACTGTATGGAAGAGAAAAAAATTCTGTCCTTGGCTAGATAGTTTAGGCACCTTATTTATCTCTGAATAAAACCAGCTTTTAGTTGGTTTTGTGGAGGAGGGAGCCTGTATCTCTGTATTATCTCATGAGAAATTGCTAAAGATGGAAAATAATTTGAGACTGAAATATGAAAGTATCTTTATTGTCAACTGCTTCAGGAAGATCTAGGCCAAGCTCAGACACCAAACACAGGCATCTAGAATTGAATGCTTTTGCAACCTTAGCCTATTTCTCCTGGATTCAAGCCATTGCCAAAAAGCATAGATTCCCGGTAAGTCTTATATTTTACCTTCCATCTCACATGCATGTCTGAAAAACCTGGGACATTCCAGAAGGCTATGAGTTGTCTTTGTGTGGGTAATTGAACAGAAATCCTCTTTTCCTGGTGCCTGTTATAAAACCTGTGTGAGGTTTCATAAGGAAAGTGAGTTAGGCACTGAGTTGTAAAAGCTGCTTTTGAAAAACTATCCAGTATGAAATTTGGTCCTCTGCAATAGCGAAAAATCAAATTAAAACAAACTTTTTACTGTATTTTTTGTTGTTGTTTTTAAAATCTCCTAAGTAAAAGCATCTGATAGTAAATTTATTAGAAACTCTTATCAAAATGATACAGGAAACCATCCATTGAATAGATCGCAAGAAGATGTACTTGTCCAATGTAATTTGATAAATGTGAAGTAATCTGCCAACAAAGTAGGGGACAGATTAATGAAAAATCCATAAGGTGTATAAGGGTTTTTAAATTTTTTTTAATAGTATTTACTTTGTTACTATGAATAGTGAAAATTAACACAAAATATTTGTACTTTTCTTTTGATAACAAGATCCTTAATGACATACAAATAATTCTTAATGTTTTTCTTCCTTAGAATATAGAGTGATTTGGATTTCCATTTAAGACTATATCCTTTGGAAGTAAAAAAAATTTATTTATGAGAACAAGGTATGAGAGCTTACAATTTTATGCTGAGAGATACAGATTAATAGAAGAGTGGAACACAGCTTCTGAGAGTTTTTTTCCACACTCTCAGTCCTAAATTACTGAATACAATGAGACATGACCTTTCAGCTGCTAGGTGCTCAGTTTTAAATGGTTTGTTGATCTGTACAAAGAATGCCAGCTATTCTGAGATGCCAAGGCTGACTTCACATGGTAATGAGCATGAACTAAGGAATGTAGCTGAGGAATACATAGCCCTCTTCCTATATAAAGTTCCAGCTAAAGGAATATCTTTGCAGAAAAATGAAGAAGCCTTTGAATTGAACATTTTTTCTTGCACCACTGAGAGAATGCATTGACAAGAGGGTTCCGGGGGCTAAAATCATTTTAAAGAATTGTGTAATAGAATAAAAGAGGAGCTTGCTCCATGGGGGGGCACTATATCATGAGATAACTTGTGTTGCCCCAACTTGGAAAATGAATTATACTTACTTGTGGGATTAAAAAAGTTATTTCCAGTAATAAATAAATAAAAAGAAAACATTTCACAGGCAAAGAGGTAAAGTTGTTGACCAAATATTAGAGAAATAATTTTTTAAATGAAAATTAAGATCATGCATATGCACATGTGATTAATGCATAATAAGGAGATCAGCCACTTTTCCTGAAGTGTTAGAAATTGTTTGTGAAACTTAGAGTCTCATGACTGTGCGCACTTGTGCACCCAAGCAAGCATTCCTCTGTCTTTTGGATGCTAAAGGGATTCACCAGATGTACAAACCAGAGGGACAGGATAGAGGGCATTCCTTTTCCCAAACAATAAGAAATGCCTTCTAAAGGCTGAGGAGATATGGGCCCCATCTGCTGCAGTAGGAAGGTGTGGCAGATGTGCATGTCCTTTGGCCTTGGAGAGACAGAATAGATGCCATCCCCAGGGACTTTACGTATCTCTCTTTAGACAGCTAAATCCTGGCTAGCTAACCATACCATCTATTTTTCACCAAGAATAAATATTGAAAAACAACTCCTGACTCGGAAGGTTAAAGTTAGGAAGTGAAGACATCACTCCATATTCTGAACTTCCAGTAAGAAGACAATGGTGGAAAACACCTGCTGGTCTAAAGAACAGGAGAACGTTGTAAAGGCCTCAGAATCTTCCAAGATTAGTATTTCTAATGCTATTTACCCTTGGCTTGTTTTAGAGCACTTTCATTATAAAACTGTTCAGGACACACAATAAAGTAGATAATACCATGGAATCATGGTACACATGGCAATAGCTTTTAAAATCAAAATTCCACTGACTTTAAAAAAAATCTTCTGGTACTAACTCATTGGAAAAACCCAATCTAGATACCATTTTATAGGGATTTTTAAAAATACAGTAGAATTATACATTTAAATGGTTTTTTTCATTGAAGTACCCCTAAATTTCACTTTGGGGTTTCGGGTTTCCTTTTCATAATTATTAATTTAGCTGTTATGATAAGAGCCACGATCAGTCAGATCATGTTCCTGTTGCTCCAGGAGTTGAAATCACTGAGAGTAAAGCTTTACACAGCCTAGGTCCAAGAAATTGTCCTAACGTGTTTGTACTCAGACAGAGTAACTGTCTGTAAAATAAGAATTTCAGCTGCAAAAGGGAGCTTCAGACATATTGTTAGAAACGCTGTTATTACATTAAAGGTTTGGGATCCATTAGGTAATGAATGGATTACACTGAGTAGCTAGAGAAGATTAATTGGATATTGTTTGTAAATTGCTTTGCACATAGTAGACCTCATATAAGTGCTCTGTATTACCATTATTAATGGACTATTTTTATCTGTAGTGGATATCTTGCTTCACCATTGTTTATATACATAAAAGAAAACCATAATACTTTTCCTTCAAACCAGCATGCTGGACTTCAAAAGAAATTACTTTTAAGCCTGAATAGACTGATTAATGTTAATCATGAATGAGGTGATACGTGACTGTAAAAAGAGGAAAGGATGCATACAAAAATGTGTTTTAAATATCTAAAGAAAGATCTCAGCAAATCCTGTGTTAATGAGAAATACTCAGGTAGATATCAGCAACTTAGAAAACAAGAATCTCTTAAAACTCCAGCCAAAAGCTTTTGCCATATCTCCTTGATTACAGTAATTTCACAGCTATAAAGCACACCCTTTTGACTAAAATTTTCTCCTGAACCTGGAAGTGCGTCTTATAGTCCGATGCGCCTTATATATGGGCGAAAGTTTGGAAATTTGCCAACCTGGAAGTGTGAGCAGCGAGCCGCGGGGGGAGCTGGCAGGGCTGTGGCTGCTGGGTAGAGGCGGGGCCTGGGGGCCCGCGGTGCCCCTCCTGCCAGGTACAGGCGGGCTGGGGGCTCACGGCACCCCGGCCCGGCACTGCGCCGCGGTGGCAGCCAGGGACGGAGCCCGCCGGCACCCGCGGCGGCAGCAGCAGGAGGGGAAGGAGCTCCCCTGCTCCCGCGGAAGTGGCAGGCGGGGACGGGAGACCCCGCCTCCCCCCGAGCCGCGGGGATGGCAGCACGGAGCCCCTGCCTTCCCCCGGGCCACGGGAATGGCAGCACGGAGCCCCTGCCTCCCCCCGGGCCGCGGCGATGGCAGCAGGAGCCCCCGCCTCCCCCTGAGCCACAGGGATGGCAGCACAGAGCCCCTGCCTCCCCCTGAGCCGCGGGGATGGCAGCACGGAGCCCCTGCCTCCCCCTGGGCTGCGGGGATGGCAGCACGGGGCCCCCCATCTCTCCCCTGGGCTGGGCTGCCTGAAGGAGGGAGCTCCCCCGCCTCTCCACACCCCTGCTGCCTGCAGGGAGCCTGCCTCCACCCGCGGCGCAGCAGAGTAACCAATTTGTAACAATTGCACAATGCCGGGTTTTACTGCTGGGTGCTCGACTCAGCACCTCGGTTTCCACTTCTGGGGTTGGAAATGTCAGAAAATTATTCACATATTAGCCGCTCCTGAGTATAAACCACATTTCCGATGTGGGAGCAAAATTTTAGTCAAAACAGTGTGGCTTGTAATCGTGAAATTACTGTAAGCAGCTCCATCCCAAGTTCCCTTGCTTCAAACAAATACACGAACAAAAAGTTCTAAACATGTAAAATACAGGCAATGTTTTACTCCTTTTCCATGATAAGAATGAAAGCATTTCTCTACTGTAAAGGCAGAGAGGAACAGAAAATAAAAGCCTACCTTAAGAGAATTTAGGAACAGTCTCTCAATTTCATCTTTCATATTAGCAATTCAATTCTTAATTTTACTTTTAACTTTGTCAATGGGATCAAGCAAAATATATTGTCATTTTGCTTTGTTAAAGAATTAGTTTGAGGAGAGGAGAGAATGGGTACTCTAAATGGGTATGAAAGACTCTACTTGGTGTTAATCAATGAAGACAGCTAAAATAGCTGGAGGAGTGCAGCATTTAAAAAATGTGATGTTTTTAGTGCTTTATTTCCTATTCCAGTACCGTTATTTTTATCTCTGCAAAGACTGTCTATCACAATATTAGTGTAGTATATATTGTTTTAAATAGCTAGGAAGAAACAGACTTGATGCTTGAAGGAATTTATACAAACGTGGCAATAGGTGGTTTGTAATGGCAATATTACAGAAGGGTTTTGAAAAAATACAAGAAAGAAAAACTCTGAGATTATAGTATTACTTTTCGTCTGAACTGGTAATGTTTTTGGATCAGTGGTAGATAAACAGGCATAGAGTTTAATTGTATTTCTCGTAAGTTATCTTCACTTGCAGATTACCTAGACAGAGAAAAAAATCTTGACATAAACAGATATAAGATGCGAATTTAAGTATTGGAGAATTCAGAAGAGGAAGTAGAAAACAAAACTGCAGCTTTGCTTTCCTTCAATGATGGCATTGAGAATGATGAGAAATTCATGTGACATATAGGAGGACAGAATTAGATCTGTTCTCTTGGATGTTTTGGAAAAAAGTAACATGATTTTTGAGGATTGATGTTACATTTGGGTTCAGTTTCAAGTAGTCACAGAGTTTACAAGTTATGGTTATTTTTACTCCATTAATTGAGACTCAATCATCAAGACAGACCCTGTGTAATTCTTAATACATATTTGCCCAGAAGAAAGGTATGTGTTAAAAGGTAGAAAATAATTGCTAAATTCAAGAAACTAAGGTAAAACCTCTGAAGATCAGTGCTTTATTTTCTATCACGCATTTTCAAAGAATTTGTCTGCTTGTGACATCACTGATTTGTCAGAAGTATGGCACTAGTTAGTAACAGAATTTCTACTTAAAACATCTGTTCCAGGAGTTAAAGGAAATGTTTAGTGGAAAGGAACTTACAATATGCATATAAACTCCTAATTAGCTTGATCTATGGACATGTTTGGCACTACAGTCCCCATAATAAAATTATTTTCCATAAATTAAGTAAACAACAGAAATTTTATACCATTATATTCTCTCAAAAGTTGTAGGAATGGTACCAAAAGAAATTGTTAACTTTATTTCCTTAAATATATTTTATATATATAATGCTTAAATATATATTTAAACGGCAGGTTGCTGACAAATTTATATTCATTTATATTTGTATTCAATAAATTAATATACAATGAAGAGATGAGTGCAAATAATTAAGTTTACCATTCTTGTTATTTTTTTTCTGAAAAGGATTATATAAAAAAGGGGAAAGGCTTTATCCTTTATATTTAGATTAGGTATTAGGAAGAAATTCCTTACTGTGAGGGTGGTGATTCGCTGGAACAGGTTTCCCAGAGTGGTAAATGTGTTCATGTATACCAGGGAACCTCCCTAGAAGTGTTGAAGGCCAGGCTGGATGGACTTTTAGCAGTCTTATCTAGTGGGTGGCATCTCTGCCTGTGGCAGAGCAGGTGAGGATTGGAACTAAATGGTCTTTAAGGTCCCTTCCAAACCAAATCATCTTATGATTCTACAATCAGAGAATTTTGGTGGTTAATTCAGGTGGGTATTAGAATAACACAACACAGATGGATAAACTGCTGTGAGAAATTCAAGCATTCCACTTCATTTCAGAATGCTAGATAGTGTGCTTTGCTACCATATTAACTATTTTGTAGACCAAGGTTACTTGGATCTCTTGAAATGAGACACATACAGAGACATATTAATAGGCATTTACTATCTCTTAGTCCACCACTTCTTCAGTCCTTCATTAAGTTTAATGAGGAACATAAATATTTGCATTTCCCTTAATAATGCCCTTATAATAGCTCAATTTTAATTTTTTTTTCTGTGTTCAACTGCTTTTTCTCAGCAATGCTGTTATCTTATTTTTGCGGTGTGAAAATACTTGCTAAATAGAGTTCTTAAACAAAACTCTTGATAATGTTTTTCTATACAAAATATTCATGTCAGGAAATAGAGCATATTAACTGCCAGAAGTTTCCTTCCTTTTGGCTAGTATTTGTGAATGTCTGCTATATTTCACACATAGAACTCTTAACAAAATAAAATAATCTAGACAACTTGTCAAATATGCTATAAATATTTCAAAAGAAGTATAAGAAGGGGATGAGAGATGCTATGTTAGCTAATCAGTATAACAAAGTGAATGTTCAATCTGAATGTCTTAAATACCAGTTGAGATGCAGGAAAAAGTATTTTTAGGATCAGGAGCACAGTCATATTGTTTGTATGGATTAAAGAACACAAGGTTTTCTCACACTATTTTAAAGAATAATTTTTAGACATTTCAATGGGACATCAACTCATATTACTGCAAACTTGCTAACATGGAGAACATTGAAAAGGAACCTTATTTGATTTGATGGCTTATTACTTGTTTTCACAAAGGTGCTCTGAGAACACAGCATATCACATGAAAACACATAGACAATGCAGACTTATGAGAAGTTCCACAAATGATCCTGAGAAAGAAGAATATAGTCTATCTACATCTAGCCGTTGACTGTAAATATGGCATCACTGACAGGCAAAAAGTTAAAGAGTTTTTCTTAGATATTAGCAAAAGATAGGTGTGGGCAGGGAATAATTCTCAATGGAATATGGAAGGAACTTCCCTATTACAAGGGGATGCATAAAACCCTGTATACTCATTTGAATTTCCACTGGGTACTACTTGGAAGACTCGTGTACCAGGTAGTGTGCCCCAAGCACATCCTTAAAGCAGAATTACCCCTTGCTCTCCCCCGCCACCTTCATGCTGCACACTTTTCTTCACACTCTGCAGGCGTAACATATCAGTCACTGCTTTCAACATCCCCACACTTTTTCCACGTGATGGCACTCCCTTAAAGAAGCAACATTTTTGAGAAGAATGCATGAATCTTCTAGCATTTAACATAGTACCTGTTGGAATAGTTTTCTTGTAAAAGTATCAAGATTGCCCACTCGCTGTCTACACATCTCTTGATGATTTCAAATTCTACTTTCAAGATTGAGAATTAAACATATAAGTTTTAATCATCTGGCTCTTAAACACATCTATTGTTATCTGCAGACTATTTCTGCATCATCTGATTCAAGCATATATGTAGTACTGAATACTGTACAGAATGAAACCTAAAAAGGAAAAATTTCTTACCACAAGAGTAAAAGAATTTTTCTAATTTCTCTTTTCTCTATACAGTCTTGTGTTAAGAACCTCAAAACATGGTGGTGTTCTGGAAACCTGAATTGCTTTCTGAACATGGAATTTTTCAACAGAAAAAGTTATGCTCTTGAATTCAGAGGCACTTTATATTGTTAATTAATCTCCAATTCCTCTCTGAACTTGGTAAAATAAAGAAGGAAGTAGTGGGAAGAGTCATGTAGATTATTTATTTTGAGAATAAAGGTGAATGCTTAGGAGCTTAATAGGTGTGGATTTTCTTTTCCATGAGGTCATAGAAATTAGAGTTCAGTTGTTCAAAAATAGGTAACTCCCGCCAACTAATAGGACTGAAGACTTCTGAGTTAATTCCATCCAGTTGTGAGACATGGCACAGAATTCAACTACTCTGCAGAAGATGATGAGGGATCTTGACTGAGACCATAACCTGCAGTACAGCTTCATGCTGACACCTGAATTTATATATCTCTATGTGAGACAGACACTAAAAATTCAGCTATAAACAAATGAAGACCTTAGGAAGTCAGCCAGTGAAGCCTAGAAAGCATTTCAGTAGACCAGCTTCTGGTGTTCACCCGAGGGGAAACTCTTTAGGCTCCATTTACTCTATTGACTGTATGTTGACTGCACAGGAACCTTAGACACATGGCTGACACCTGGATATTGACATATACATGTCCATATTTAGATATCTTAATCTGAAGATGCACAGATAAAGATAGATTTGAAAGGAGGAAGAAAAAGGAATTCCAAAGGAGACGAGAAAGATCCACAAAGTTTTGAAGAAAATTAGAGATGGAAAAAGAGCACTATCTATTACCATCTGTTAAGGGAAGGAACTAATTTATGTATTTTATAAAAAAATATGCTGTACATGTTGCATAAACCAGTGTCAAAAGGGTAAATGTGACATATTGATATAAAGTGTCTTTGTAGAATACTTCAAACAGATCAGCTGACTAAAGCAAGATCAGAAATTAAAAGAATTAACAAGGCACCTAACTGATATCAGAAACTGGAGTAAGTTGAATTCTATAATTGATGAATTAAATAAAGATAGACTGAAGTATGTATGAAGACAAGTGAAAACACAGAAACATGAATAAGATTGAGAAACTATAATTAAAGAAAGACTTCAGAAAAAAAAAAGAAAAAAAGTGATTTTATTATTTGAAGAACATTACACTGTGACATACACACAGATAGGCATTATCTGTTGGTAGCATTCTGTCATACCAAGGAAAATTCAACTCAGCATCTTGAACAGAAGAGAAATGAATATATATTAAATGAAATGTGATTTAGTTTACTGGGAAAAGATTCTGCATTATTTAGGAAGTTGATAAAACAAAATATAAGTATATGAAAAAATAAAAGATGAGTAATTGAGAATTTCTGAACAGATTAGACTAAGCAGATGGAGAGTGAGGTGGTTTGGCAGGTTAAAGAATACATGTAAAGAACAAACTTAGGATGAAAAAGGCTATCAGTAAAAGGAAATATATTTGAACTATACAATAGAAAAGCAAGCAAAGTTTTCATCCTTTGTGATGTATGAATATTTCTTGTTTGTGGGCAGTTTGGGATTGAAGTAAAGTCAATGGGAGTCAACATACTAACCAGCTTGTGGAATTGGACAGATGGTGTATATTGTGTGCAGTTCATATTTTATTTAATTCTCTGGCAGAGGGAAAGAATTACAGGTCAATATTTGTCAGAAAGTGCTGCAGCTAATGAGAAAGTAAAGGAGAATAATGTGTAGGAGCTTTTTACTTTCTTTTCACTTGGAAAGCAAGTGACTCTGTTAATTAAACAAATGCAATCTATCTAAATAAGAGGTTTTCAGGCAATGAAGTAACCCGACCCATGTATTTCTATCATGTTTATCAATCTCACTGCAGAAAACTTTTTAGCTCTTAGTAAAAATACTGAGAATATTGTCACTTTGTAAAGTTCTGCTTATCTTAACAGCAGCGAAGGCAAGCAGTAGCACAGGTCCTTGGGTATGTTTTTAGTCTTGAAAATGAGAGTGTCAGGCCATCACAGGGAAGCCACAGGGTCTCATTCTGTGGATCGCCTGTGGGCTTCATTTTCTGAAGAGCTCCAATTCCAACCTATGCAAGTGCATAGATGTTGCTAGTTTTTCAGGGTGGCGATCCTCAACCATATGAACATCGTATCTTCTGCTCCTGATGGCAAAATAAGTGTTTCAAGTAAAACTTGAAGTTAGCATGCTATTTGAGTTCTATTTCAACAAAATTCACCAAAAAATGTGCCTAATAGTCAGTCTACTTCAGTGAGGTATCAAACTACTATCAAAAATTTGTGTGCCTAGGAACAGGCCCATCACAGTAAACACTTAAAAGTTACTCATATTCATGGAAGGAAAAAAACCCCAAACTTAAAAATCATCAAGAAGAGAAGAAAATAATTTTAGAATATGTTGATGATAAAATTAATTTCTTTATTCCCCCAAGTTATTTTAAATGAACTCATTACTATGAAATATTTTGGTAAGCTCAGGAATCTCATGTGAAATTCTAATAATCTATAATCAAAGTTTTGAGTACTCAATAATTATTTTTCACTCAGTTTTTCTACTTTTCCTTAATTTACTCTCTTAGTTGCTCTGCATGTAAACCCAGGAATTACATCTAGGACACCAAGCAGAAAAAGAAAGCATCACCTTCTCACATTATCTCTCTGCATGAATTAATTTCCATCTTCACAAGAAAGGGTTGCACATTAAATAACCGAATTTTTGTAGAATATACTGAAACATTTCTTGTTTATCCTGGTCACTATTGATACAAAACTTACTGATTGATTCAAAACTGTATATTATGTTATGGAGGATAATCTCTCCACATCTCTCCACTATTTCAATCTCAATCTTGAACCAATTGATTAATCAGTAATAACTGATGATAATCAGGGTGTAAGTAAATACATTGTCTCTTGCATTCAATGTCAGTTTTGATCACATCAGATTTCCTTGTCCTGTGTCCTGTTACTGAATCAGCCAGCATGTATTTCTACATGTGTAAACTTAGATAGCTATCTTTATATTTTGGTCTGATTTGACATGAATGTAGGAAAGTATCTCAAAGCAATCATAATTATCTATTCAGTTTGCATAACAAATCAGTGTTTTCTTCCTTCCTTCCTTCCTTCCTTCCTTCCTTCCTTCCTTCCTTCCTTCCTTCCTTCCTTCCTTCCTTCCTTCCTTCCTTCCTTCCTTCCTTCCTTCCCTCCCTCCTTCCCTCCCTCCTTCCTTCCTTCCTTCCTTCCTTCCTTCCTTCCTTCCTTCCTTCCTTCCTTCCTTCCTTCCTGCCTGCCTGCCTGCCTGCCTGCCTCCCTCTTTTTCCCCCTTCTTCAGAAAGGTCCATTCTTGATGTCATGGCTTGGGAATGGTATTCCACAATTCAGTGCTCCCAATGAGACTGCTGCTTGCTTTACTTCCCCCCTCCTTCTGCCCCTCCTCCATGATGGGATGGAGAGGAGAAATGGAGGCACAAAAGGTATAGCTTACAAGTTGGGAAAAGAGACGTTTACTGGAAATAGCAATGGGATAAGAAAAATGAAGAATAACAGCAACCATATTAGTAACACAAGGGTACAAGAGAAAGGAGAGAGA
The DNA here is from genome assembly GCF_009819885.2 of Catharus ustulatus. NCBI lineage: Eukaryota > Metazoa > Chordata > Aves > Passeriformes > Turdidae > Catharus > Catharus ustulatus. Next base: position 70,656,215 of record NC_046222.1, on the reverse strand, counting down.
TTCATATGCAAAATGCTCAGAATTGGCTTTAGCCAATTGATTCCTCTGCCATGCCTACTCAGCTGGAAGAGACCCCTACTCCCTGGAAGAGATGCCCTTGCCTCTGCTCCTGGCAGTGTAATGAGGTATGGAATAACCTCCAGGTCCTAGCCATGCCCCTTCCTGGCTACTGCAAAAATTAACCTTGTCCTGACTAGAACAGGGCACTTAATTTAGATGTACTTTGGTGGTCGCTAAACCAAAATGCACATGATTTTTCCTCTTTGGGGTGGAGAAATTTTGATGAAATGTATAAGAAAAAACTTTTTGAATATTTTTGGGTGATTTTTTTTTTTTTAATTAATGGTAGAATTCAGCTATCCTGCATGCAGAAGTAGCCTTTAAGGTCAAAAATTAGTAGCTAACAAATCTAGAATTCTCTGTCTTGTAGGTGTTTTCTTCAGAAGTCTCCAAAGCTTTTAGGCAATCAAGAGGACCTGGGGTTTCTGTTAAAGTCAATGAAAATCTAATTGGTGCGGTCAACTTGGCATGGATTGGTTGATTATACACAGCTCTTTAGTTCCTTTTGAGATAACTTGAGATAATTGGGACCTCAGCTACCATTTCAGATGGACAAAGGTCTCCCATAGGTACTGTATTATATCTTCCAGACTAGGTTCTATGTCTGATATACCACAGAGTATCTTTAGTATTATTAAAAGCTGACAGTAGACAGGAGTCTGGCTTTCAGAATATATTGAAAATAATTTCTGAAACAAGGGGGATAAAGGGCAAACCCCGTAACTGTTCTCGCACAACTCTAGAAAATAAACTTGGTAAGGAAGTCACATCCAGTTCAGAACGAATAAATTCTTTACAGAATTTCTGTATTGCTTTTGAATTGTACTCAAGACTGTGGGTGTTGTACAGGCTGGTGACTATAAAATCCCAAACACAATGAAGTGGGTCATGTGCTGTTAAAGCTATTATTCTTTGTGCCTCTCAAACTTTCCTTTAACCAAAACTTAATCCATTTTAGAAATGCTAATGTGATTTTCCTTCCTTTTAGACTTTTTTTACCAGTCAAAACAGCATCTGTTGATTTATTTACAGCAGTTTCTTAGTGGAAAGAGAACAAGACAAAGAACTGAAAATGAAAGACAGGCATTGTAGTGTCCATATTCCTTGTCTATGATTTTGTCCATAATTTTGAATTCTAAAATCCCACAAGGGACTGTTGATAGTATTCATGAAAGATGTAAATATTTTTAGGCAAATCTGGCTGTCTGATGACAAAATTACTATTACAAAATACTGTCTTTGAAAAGTGATAATTCTGAAGAAGGTAGAAAAGAAGTCATCTTTGGTCATTCCAGCTAGAAACAGAGCAAGCCAGTGAGTTCAGTCTCGAGCCATTTTTAATGGTTCATTTTTAAAGCAATGGAAATATGTGAGTAGTTACATAACCTTGGTAAAATTTTTATGTGGAAATTTTGTCTTAGCTTCTTTTCCTTTAGCAAAAACAAAATGAGAATATAAAAAATAAAGAAAAGAAAAAAGGTGGCCCCCAAAATAAATGAAACTCAATTTCACGGCACATTATCTCTCTCAATTCTTTCCTCTCAGCTTTCATTTTCATTAAAATCACAGACAACCATAAATTAATAATTACTTCAGGTTGACTAAATGCAGGCCACAGTATTTAGCTCTCGTTTTCCTACAGTGGCCCTTCTTGTTCATGCTGGAAAAATGTTAATTTAGATAATGTGGCTTGCCCCTTGTCATATAATTCTGTTTTGCAGTTTCACTGATCTATAATGGTCTCTTCTGATTAGGTAGTATTAACTTTATCTTTTGTTCAATCAAGCTTCACAGTTTCCTCCGACTAGATAACTATTGTGAAATATCAGATTAAATGTTCTATTGTCTATATTTCTGTTATATTTTCATTCATCTCTATGTTGTAACAGTGTTCAGCAACATTTATAATTTCTTCCAATAATAAATTTATTGGCCACTAGCCCAAGCCATATGTGAAACTTTTTTTGGCAAGATCTACAATATATATATATATATATGTGCATATTCCTCAGTATTACTACTTTAGAATTTATGCACATTTCAAATTAGTCATTTTATCAACCTACTTTCCAATTAAGAATGTGTGAATAGGTTCAAATAAAATAGAACCTCAGCTTTCACCCAGAGCCTGAACCCAGTTGGTTTCTGTAGTATAGTTCACTTATCTATATTTTTTGGCAGAGAATTCTGGTAGTGAATGAAGGAAACTGAGACTTACAGAAGCATTTATTTCTAATTGGTGATTGACTTGTTACTACTGCCATTTTTATGAAATCATTTAACTTCTTCATGCCACAACTTACCCATTCTTAGAAAATATTCTGTTAAATTAATATCTCGTTGCCTTCAAGGGAAAACAATGGCTATGACCTCCTCTGAAACTTGTTTCAATACACAAGTGTTTATAGAAAAACCTCACACAAAACAAAAATTTAATTCCACTGTAAATATGACATAACTTACATTTTTATTTATTAGTGAACAACTGAAAGTTTTAAAATGCTTACATTGTTTATAGTGTATTTTCATGGTAAATTGCAACAGAATTCAGCTCTTTGCTCTTCTCAGGAATCCTCTAGTGGTAAGATTCTGTTTCTTGCAGAGTAAAGGTGACATTTCTTTCTGTGTGAAGTTATTAGATGAATATCACTAGTGTTCTCATCTGTGTGAGAATTCCTAGATCCCTTTTGCACCCACACCTATCTAAAGTAAATAAATCATTGAAGTAATTTTACCTGCAAATATAAGTGGGCAAATATGATTTCAAATTTCATATGGATTGTGGGCCCTATTTTAATGAAGATTCATAAAATGTAATCTAATCAGTAAAATTTATTTTAGGTGAGTTCTTATTTATGTTCACCAAAACAAATCTTCTTGAAAAAAGACATAGGAAATTACCTAACTTGACATTAAAGACCATTGCTAACCATTTGAAAATGATATGTAGCTTTTTCCCAAGTGTCACAGTTCTAATTCCCATGACATATGTTCTATAATAAGATATACGTCCTCACAGTATGAAATAAATGCATTTTTCCAAGTGAATGGCATATTTTCTTCCACCCTTGAAAATTGCTTATATAAACATTCTGGTAACAGGCTATTGACATATGGCCTAATCTAATTCCTAGGCTTTTTTTTTTTTTTAGTTTGCTTTTAGGGAAATAACCTGAAGTCATTAGTGGAAGTTTGAAGATGAATAAGAAGAATTGGCCTGCAGAATAATTTTTGTTATATAAAATTGTTTTATATCTGTCTGGCGACCACTAATACATCTGAAGCTGTGGTGATCTGCTGTAGATTATGATTTAAATTAAGTCAATACTTATAATTTTAAAATAAATTCCGTATGACCAATTACATAATATATGAATGCTTCTTTCCTAAACCAATAAACATTTATCACTTATCACAGCAACATACCTAAATGGACCAAAGCATTTTCCATCATCCAAATGATGCAGCTCAACAGTGATACACCTGCTCCATAGGCTTAATTTTTGGGAATCTCTAGGCATGCACACTGGAGAGATGTGAACTAGTTTACAGAGTAATACGTGAGAAAATAAGACCTGTCTATGTCTGTTAAATTAGTAATCATAGTATGGATGTCATTGGCAAGTCACTTCACCTCTGAAGTCCTTCACAGTTATGTTTCCCTTGAAACAGGAAGATGAACTGACTTGCTCAGTGACAAGTGTATCCCCTTTCTGCAGCCTGTGATATCAGTATCCAATGTAGGATTATTCTTCAGAAAATATAGATGTCTGGAGCATAAATGTCTTTATTTCAACTTGTCATTTAGATTCCCCACATAACCAGTAGAGAGGAATAAGCGCTTCTCATCATTCATCTAATCCTAACGCAGCCATTAAATATAGGTCAGAGGAACCGTAGTGCCTGTTTCTGAGCACTGCCTCTTAGCAAAATTTAGACAAGTAGCTCATATGTAGATGTCTACATCATAGACAGCTGAAGTAAACACATCCGCAAAACCTTTGCTCTACATACCCTTAAATCATAATGACTACTGGATGCTAATGTAAATGTCTTAGTGCATTTTGCTGGTATCTACAAAAGTTTCCTGAGGAGAGGGAAGGGTAGGCAGGTGGAATATTTGAGAGGCTCTTGCCCATGCAGTATTAAAAAATATAACAATAATTGATATTCCTTGAAAATTTATTTTTTGAGACAGAAGGAAGAGCAAAAAACAAAAGTTGTCTGACAGATATCACATGGCAATTTTTAGGCAATAAAAGACAAATTATCACAGAACTAAAGTTTTTTAAAATACTTGCAGTGAAATTATTTTAATTAGCATTTCTTTACGCAAAAATCAGGATAGCATTTTCCCTTCCCCAATAATAATTCTTTTGTTCAGCCCCAATTCAAAAATTGCAGCCAGTATTAATGCAAGAGAATTTGAAAAATGGAACTGACTAGTTTCCATTTGACTGAAATGAGAACAGGATCTAGCCTTAGGCAACAGGATCATAACTAGCCAAAAACAAATGCCATTTTTAAATTTCATGAAGTGATTATTTGCTGTTAAAAAGTCAGTATTTCCCAACACATATAAGACAGTAATAGAATCTGAGCTCTCAAATGACCTTATGCTTACAAAGGAAATAGCTGTAATATATCAGCCATTCCTGTGATCTCTGCAAATAAGGCTCTATCAGATCTTGTTTGAATTAAAATAGTATAAATTAGTATAGCACTACTTCAAATTGGAGTGTACCATAAACTTCAACAAGCCTGTACTGATTCAACTCAACAGAAACATGATTTACTAATTGTACAGTGATGGATCTGACTCATCAAATTTTCAGTTTGACTGATGTGTCTCTTTGCAAGTATTCCTTTCCACACCACTCTAGAGTAACAGTCCAGTGTAAAATGGGAAGGGAAGGGAAGGGAAGGGAAGGGAAGGGAAGGGAAGGGAAGGGAAGGGAAGGGAAGGGAAGGGAAGGGAAGGGAAGGGAAGGGAAGGGAAGGGAAGGGAAGGGAAGGGAAGGGAAGGGAAGGGAAGGGAAGGGAAGGAAGGGAAGGGAAGGGAAGGGAAGGGAAGGGAAGGGAAGGGAAGGGAAGGGAAGGGAAGGGAAGGGAAGGGAAGGGAAGGGAAGGGAAGGGAAGGGAAGGGAAGGGAAGGGAAGGGAAGGGAAGGGAAGGGAAGGGAAGGGAAGGGGGAAAATGCAGATTTAATGTGCCATAGTAAAATTATCCAGTTAGTTAACTATATACTACAGTATTGAATGCATTTCTTTTCAGATACAAAGAAATAAAAATATATTAATATATTAATTCATAAAGATAGACTAAGATAAGACCATATCTAGAATATTATCAAGGAAAAAATGCAGAATATGCTTTTGTATGTTAGGATTATTGTTTTGTAAAAGAAAAGAAACAAAAAAATGACCCACCCACAAACAAAGAAAGCCAGAACATTTCTTTCTGCATGTCTCGTGACATGATAGAGTTTTGCTAAATTTCCTGGCTCATGCTGTGTATATCCACAGTGAAATGTTACCTGAAGGGAAGTATCCCAGGGATTGATATATTTTATCAAAGAAATCACAATTGCAGTGAGTGTGTGTCATTTATGTATTTTATGCCAGAGTCTTGATACCCTGAAAGAGCTGGTTCTGGGGGGAAAAAAGTGCTCTAGCATTTTAAGCGTGCCATTAAATACTGTAATTATATACTTCAATTCTTTACTTCTCTATGGATATATGTGAGTGAACATTCATGCTTTGAAGGTTTCTGGTTTTTGGGAACACTGCTATGGACTGTGATGCATGATTTTCTGTAAAGACATACCTTACAATTAAATGTTTCAATTACCTGAAAATTTACAGAACTGATAGAGTTAATATGATTAGGGATTTAGTAAACATTTTTTTCAGAATAACTGAATCAGCTAGCTGGACAATCATGGCATCTAACTTTGAGGAATAATTTGCTAGGACTTCACTTTGTGTTTTGTTTTCTCTGGAAAGATTAATGTGATTGTGTAACCCACTTTTTACTGTGTATTTTGGGTCTCCTCTGTCTAATCCAATTGTGATGGCCTGAGAGAAAATGTTTAGCCTTCCAACGCAGCAATGATGAGATTGTATCCCAGAACTACCAGCCATGAAAACTCCCTTTGATTTCAGTTCTTGAGGGGGGATAGTGAAACATTATTTTTTCTAATAATCCATGCCTTAAAGTAATGCAAGGTGAGTGTTTCTTCGATCAAAATGTTAAATCCCCACCCTTTACAGTTAAAGTTTTGATTTTCTGATCACAAAAATATTTAAATCAGGTATATGTGGGAAAATAAAAGTAAGGTGCATATCTAGTTTCCTGGATAAGACAGAATATATTTATGGAACTACGTAATTTTGGCTAGGACAGTGAATAGCATTCTTTCAATATTCTTCACACTGAACAGTTAAAATAATACAAAATTAAAATTATACAACTTAGCTGTATTACAAGAATATAAATACACTTTGTTATACATTTAGATATACACCTATAATCTTGGAAATTATTTTGTGGTTTTCACTAATTTCTCTGATTTTATTTTTCTAATAAGAAGGGAAAAAGTAGTACGCAAGGAAGAAAGAGTTGAAATTTCACAGAATAGATCTTTGACTGTTCTCACCTTCTGCCAGTCTCACAGACAGGAACAAGCATTTTCAAAGTATTTAGACCCACAAATACACATTGCACTCCAGCTATGCTTCTGAGTTGTTCATACATGTACTATTTTTACATCAATGCCCACTTTTTGCATAGATTAGAGACTTTGAGATGATCAGATCTAAGAGTCCCCTTTAACACTTCAAGTTTAAAGTAAAGAGTCTAGACTTCTCTGTAGCTGGTAAGAAAAAAAAAAGAAGAAAATCCTCTTATGTCTTCTATTGCATCAATCACTGCTCTTCTTTACTAGCTATTCCCTTCAGAATACTTTGAAATGAGATCTGTCTTTGGATTGTCCTACCTGCCACAGTTCAAACACCTTTCTAAAGAGTGGCAATAAAAAGCTCTAAGTGCAAACCTGGCAGAACAAGGAGTCATTAGGCCTCTTAGATACCGTGAAAGTGGTGATTGCATAAGAAACTATATAGATAGATGAAAGCTTTGGGAAAACATAGCGTGTTAGCAGAACTGTAGAATTTTATTCCCTGCATACAAATAACTTTAAATTTAGAAGTCTTGTGTATGCAAAGAATTCAAAGTGGTGTTGCAGTCCTAGACAGTCAAAATTTGTCAGTGGACAAGAAATTGCATTTTTGCATGTGTAAATCTGCCTTACATCTGCATATGTATCGCATATGTAGTTACTTAAAATGCACGTAGAACTGTTGATTCCTGTCTATTCAGAGAGAATCGTCCATGCATTTAGGTAATAAAACTTCATCCTGTGATTACTCTAAATTTTTGATAGTAGATGACATACTGTCATGACTCGGAATTAGTAGATAACTATTTATGGCATTTTGTTTGTGAGGTGTATGACTACTGAAGGCTTTTCAAACTTTCTATGATTTTTAATTGGGCTTCATCTGAAGAATTTCTAGAAAATCAGACAAGCCCTGCTATTCTTAGACAGTGGAAGCAATTGGTTTTTCCCTAAGATATTGACAGCATCACACTATTATCTCATGTTCAGCACCAATTTAGCAGAGATCTGAAAAGTGAATAGGTGCTTGCACCTCAGCTTCAGTGGACTTTCACTGGAGGGAGGAGAGTTGCCATGACTCAGCATGCTGCTGCCCCCTCTTGACAATTTTTATGTCTTGGGGCACTTTATCAGTTCACAGGGGTGTTGAATGGATGGATCATTCATTTGGGATCATTTTGGAAGCCTTGCCCCTATGTTGCCTTCCTGATTTAGTCAGTTAGTTTTACTTCATGGAACAGCTCAACACCCATAATATAGAAATACATTTTCAAGATAGTAATTCAAAGGTTTACAAGATGCTATTGGGAAAATCTGGCTACAAAATATTATTTGTGATACATGATCATAATTTTTTTACTCAGAAAAATATATGTATATATATGTCCTACAGACAATAATAATTTTTTTTCTCAGAAACATATATTATATATATCTCCTACCAACTACCTTCAGTTGATACCCAGTTGATACAATCTTTTTCAACATCATCCTTCTCCCCAAATTTATACCTCCATAATCCTAAATTCCACACTCATTGTCCTGTCCCCAGTCTCCTCTTGGGTTTAGAAATGTTCTCAGGTGAAACAAGCAAAGCAAAGCCTGTGGAATCTGTAAACACAGTATTAAATTTCTTACTCATTATACAACAAAGTGGGTTGTCCTTAAAACTTCCTTTTATGTTTATATGTCAGCTGCTGTTGAGGCCTTTTATTACTCAAAATCCATCAACTTGAAGGTCATGCTTTTATAGACCGTTGATGTCACTGCCTTTTGCATTTAGTGTAATGTATGCTTGAAGATATAGTGAAGGCAAAAGGGCTTTTGGTTTCCTTAGGGAGTCCCATGCTATTATGTCCATGACTAGATTCACACGACATTTTCTTATAAAGTAAGAACTTTATCTGTGGTGCATAGAAGTGGGATGACTGGAGTTCTGGCATAACATGCTTCATATTTTCAGATGTTTTCATTTGTTCTGAAAAATAAAAACCATTGAATATCAAGAGAAGCTAACACATGTGGACGGACCTCAGAGAAAAATATTTTCTTTACAATCTAAATTATTTCCCAACTTGTAGACATACTTATTTTTTTAGAATAATCTTGTGATGTGCTCTGCATTTTGATGTGCATAAATAGTGCATTATCTCTGTTCTTATGTGTTGCTTCAGTATTTAATTTGGGAAAAAAGGATAATTCAAGAGTATAAAAAGATTTAAAAAATCTTCAAAATCCAAGTACATATTATTTTCTGTTTGTTGCTGATCATAGCTGTCAAGGCAACAAGAGAAATCAGTACTTCCTACAAGTCATTAATTTCTCCTTTTCAATGTAAAACTATGCAAAATTGAATATTGAAACAAAAACATTTAAAATGGAAATAACTTTATCTCATGCTAGGATGTATCTGGAGAGAGATGTGGATTTGAGGACAATATTCTAGGTATATAAAACTATATGTAAAGGGGTGTGTGGTAAGACAAATGAGAAAAGAAAAAAAAACATTGCAATTGAGACATAGTAGAGACACATGAACTCTTTGGATTATACAAATTAAATCTTATATAAGCACGGATCAGAGACAAACCATACCAGTTTCAGTGTAAAAAAACATCTTTCCCCTTGTAAAAATTTCAAAGCTTGCATGATTGAAAGTCAAGAAAAAAACCCCAGCATTTTTCAGATCTTCCTATGTTTAACCTCTGCTTCCGATGGACCATTTTGTTTATTGTTAAATATAAGCACAACTCTTGCATTAAACAATTTCTTCCAGGTCTGTAAATTTATTCATAATTGGTAGCAAGAACCTTACCTCCTGTATTTGAGAATTACTTCTGTACATATTTGTCCCTTGGGGCAAAACTAAAACTTGTGACTGGAAGTGAAGTACCACATAACAGAGACAGATGGGATGCCTTACCCATATCATCCTCAATCAGGCAGATAGGAATCTTATGAAGTTCAAGCAAAGGGAATGCAAAGCTCTGCACCTGGGGAAGAAAAATGCATTGCACTAGCACATGCTGGAGATTAACCAGCTGACAAACACCTCTGCAGAGAAGGATCTAGAAATCCTGGTGTACCCTGAATTGACCAGAAGCTATATAAATGTGTGGTAATGTAAAGGAAACACATCCCCCCTAAGGAGAAGTGATCCTGCCCCTCTACTCAGCTCCGGTGAGACACAACTGAATTGCTGGATCCAGTGCTGGGGTCTCCAGCAGGAGAGAGAGCTGCATATCTATGAATGAGTAGTCTAGCAAAGAGTCACAAAGCTAATTAAGGGACAGGACCACCTGTCTGAGGAGGGGCTGAGGGACCTGGAATTGTTCAGCCTGGGGAATGATTCTTCTGCAATATGTGAACCTTATTTTTCATTAACTATTTACTCATATTTTTTAAATCAAAAGAAAATCCTTTAGCTTCCATAAGCAGGAAATTAATTCCTACTTACCATCAGGCAGATATCTGCTCCTGCATTGAAATAATATGATCACTGTTGTGTCTTTTAGGACAGTTAAAAAATTATTGTCAAGTGAGATGTTTTGCACTATACCTGCAAAAGAACAATATAGCTATCCTTTCAACGATTTCATGAACTGGAAAAAAAAATAAGACACTCCTGAAGTCTTTAAATTGAAATTGTTAAAGAATTGCCACCTTCCTACATGATCTGCTCAAACTGTTATTTTCTTCCCTGAGCTGTTGGATCTGCAATGTATTTTTGTCACTTTGACCTTGGTTAATGATTGAAGCATTTTTTATTTTCTAGAAAACATGAAGTCATCATTCAATTCTCTAAGTAGTTTTGCTGTTGTTGTTGTTTATTTTAAATTAACGTAATGAATAATAACTTCACATAAACCAAGCCTGAAAATCAGCAATGCTAGTGTTAGAAATTGTCTCTCACGCTCTACACTAAGGCACAGAAAGCTTTCTCTCATAAACTATCCTCAACCATAAAATATGGTGTTACATTTGCACTTCCATGAAAAATCCCTGTGGTCTTTCCTGAATCAATTGTATCCTCCCCCGAACATGCAGCAGCAGACAAAAATGCTATTATAAGAGGATATGCATCCCAAATGACAAATACATATAAATAGTACTCTATTTAGCCATTTTATTGAGTGATTAATGAAGATTTAGTTGGATAGATAATAATCTCTGATATTTTGCATGGAAAACATTTAAGATTATTAATGTTGCAGTATTTCACAATTATTTTGTTAATTTTGAGTAAAATTTAAATTACTGTGAACAATATTGAATGGTAATTTGAGCAACAATGGCAGGTTTTGTTGAATATTGCCTGTGACACATAAAAGCTTTTGTTAGTCAGTAGAGAGGTTGATAACCAGTTTTTGACTTAATTGAGTTAACATTGTGTAGGAAAAATATCTTTGGACAAACTAAGTGGAATAATACCAACCCAAATTTTAAGTGTATACACATGAACAAAATATAGTACCATATTTTTTCAAAATAGCTTTCTTTGTGGTTCTGCATGACTTTTTCTATAATGTCAGTCACTGCTATTTTTGAAGATACTCAAATAAAAGTTGCAAAATGCTATTAAAATAACTTATCTGTGAGGAAAATATTTTTGATTCCCTCATCAGTTTAAGAAGTGCTGATAATTTGTATGTTGCAAAATTCTTTTAAGTTCTTATTTATGGGGGTTTTTTCTTAATTTTTGTCATAGCATGGTATCACAGATAAAATGGTAAAGACATAGAAGGTTCTGGAAAACACTGCATAAATCTCTAAAATAATTGCCACAACTAATCAGTGTTGCCAAGATTTTCATCCCCATTGCAGAGGTGTCTACTTAATTTATTGTAGGTCATTTGTAAACCATGGTGATCTATGAAGACAAAGCTAGGCCTAAAAGCAGTTATTTCCATGGAAAGTGAATTTTCCCCCTGTTCCATTAATGTCAGAAGTCATTTCTTGTAACCATTTCCCCACACTGAAAAGAGAGATACATTCTCCCCTCATGACAGGAGACAATGAACACTCCATGTTGAAGATATTACTTCCAAATTCTAAGCCTCTGTTCCTGACCCAAACAAATGATTCAAATCGATAGAGACTACAGTCATCCGGTCACCTGCAGGACTCCAGTAGTTTTCAGCACAAACTGGAAATCCTAAACATCAATACTGAAGTCAAATTCACCAAACATGTTCAAAGCATGTTCAAAGTTGGGACATATTCAGAGTTTGGAGAAAACTGATCAGAACACCAAAATACAATTAAGCAGAATCTCATTGAGGTTTTTTGGGGGTTTTTTTGTTTTTCGGTTTTTTTTTTTTTTTTGGCTTTGGATTATTTCCGAGATGGAAGTTGAAGTGAAATTAAACCCATCCATTATATTATTTATAATTATAGCAAATAATTGAAATTATGTAATTAGAACTACAAAATGTGAATGTGTTAGTACATATACTAGTACTGTTTGACTGAAAACAAGAAAGGATGAATATGCCCTATTCTGAAAGTAGAGTTCCCTCTTATTACAGCAGGAGATGAAGGTTAGAACAAGAAAGCATCAAATTATGCCTTGCTCAAAACTCAGTCATCTCCTTATACATTTGCAAGGCTCTTAGAAAAAAAAAATAGAGATAAACAAAAAACCAGAATGAGAACAAATATCACTATTTTATAGTATGAAAGCGTTTTTTCTCTTATTTTACCCCAGTGTACAAACAGGACGCTTTAGAAAAATGAGTGTATCCAGCGATTAATCATAAGAATACATTTCAGGAAACCATTCTCCTAGCAAAAACATTTAAGCTTTCAGAAAGTCCTGCTGATGTTGTGTACAAGACAGTTTTTACACATAGAATAATTTCTTTAAAAAAAAGAGCAGAAAATGCTGAAATATTGAATCCACTCAATGCCCTAGATAGAGACCTTTTGAGATGTGTATCTATTTTCAGAAAATGATAGAAAGAGATGGAATACAGCAGATGTTTAAATCCTGAAAAGACATCACGAATGGTACTTTTTCTTCAGCAATGCTCCGATGGTATATATCAGTTTGACAGTGAAAGGCCACTCTAATTCCCTCTGTAATAACCTAGGGAATGACACTTGCTCAGAATGTCAAGTTCTGGAAACTTGCTGTTAATTACAATGCTTGCCATGATATTTTCAATTTTATCAGCGTTGGTAGGAGATTTTGCCTGTTTCTCTGCCATACAGTAAGCACTGGAAACTGACCCTCTAGTTTATGCTATGCCCCAGCATACACAACTCACACCTTTAAAGTGACCTTTATGTTCCCTAGCAGGTGTAAGATTATATAAATTATGACTCCCAGTGTATTATCAATCAAAAAGCTACTTGTCAAGCTGCTTTTTTGTTAACAACAAAAAAATCAAATCTATCCTCAGAGGCTATAATCCTGTATAGGAGAATAAAATACCATGGGGTCTGTTCTCCTCTCAGCGCACATACGTAAATCTCATTCCTACTCACATTAATGGGGAGTTACACGCGTGCATCAGGAGAAGAATAAATCTGCAGCAGAGCACACAGGAAACCATTCAGTGTGAAATGTTTTAAGGAGACAGATAGGGGAAAACACCACATGGAAAGAGCTTATAATGCATTTATTCAGTTTTACTTACTACTGCTGATGAACTTTTTCAGACTGAATGCTGTACATTTGTGTCATGTGGATTTAGAATGCTTGATAAAATGTATTAGCAAGTACATATTAACTGTAGCATGATTCAGGTGGGATTGCTGTCTCTAAGTTCTGCATTGCAGATTGATGGTTATACAGTCCAAAATCTTTTAAAGAATTCATGTCTAATGTTTTCAGGATTCAGTTTTAACATGTTCAACAGTATTTTAAAACTCTTAAGGTCTTACAGTCTCCCCTAAATGTTTTTGAGTCTTGATTTAAAGTAAACCAAGGAATTATGTGCATCTGCTTCTTCAAATGCATATTATTCCAAACAGGGCAATCAGCACAGAATGGAATGATTGGATGCTGCACTTTGTAACCTCAGGCACATACATTCTCTGCCTCTCCAAGTTAAATGTGGTGTACATGGTCTTTGTACAGTCATATCTTATTAGGAATATTATGAGAAGGAGGCTTTGTCTGGACTATTGTAATATGTTAATCAGTCCTGATGGGGCACAAAAAGTAGCTGTACATAAATGTATCAATACAACTTCCTTAAACACACCCAGGCTGAAAATCCAGCTTTCTATAATCACAGTGGCTGAGTGGCCACTAAATCATCCAATTATCCTTGTCCTTAACAAAGAACTTAGTAGACACAGGACTTTAATAATGCATGTATATACATATATATATATATACATATATATATATATATGTATATGCATATCTATATCTATGTGTGCGTATATATATATATGTATATGTATTTGTGAATTCGTATATATATACACATATAGAGTATCAATGTATAAAGTTATGAAAATCACGTCAGAAGCTATTTAAGACGCCATTTTGTTGACAAGGTGGCTGGCAAAATGAATGCCAGAAATGCATGATAATTGCAAGTAAAGCAGGAAATTGTCCAAAGAGTGTCAATGTTGCCAGAAGTAAGTTCAGTTTCTTTTCTTCCCCATCCAATTAAATTCAGTTGTATTTATGAGATTATGAATTGTAAAGTAACTGAAAAAATAATGCAGCTTGAAACATTTTTTTACGATTTTGAATAAATTAATACATTCTCGTGTTATTGTTGTGGTTTCAGTTTGATTGGGTTTTGTGGGGTTTTTTTTCATCCAAAAGAACTTAATCCTCTGTGAAATGGGTGAGTAGAAATTTCAGTTTAAAGGCGTAATTTTCACATGCTGACAGATGTATCAACCTATAATTTAAACCCTACTTACTCTGCATTAGAAATATAGATCTAAAGTATTTACTAAAACAGTTAGGGCAGTGAGATAATGGAAGGGGTATGGTAGCACTCAAATAAATAAACTGCAGCAGCATCTGCTATAGACCCTGAAGGCTTGATGAGAGCAAGTATGAAATATTCCTGGACCAACTATCATAGAGCTTGAAATCTCCAGGCATGGTACTCATGGGAAACTTTTGCTGTGCAGCCATCTGGTGGGTGACAAGCACATCCAGCCATGAATCACCAAAGACATTTCTGAGTTAGATTTGTAGAGGACAACATCATGATTCAGGCAGAAGGGTTATCCAGAAATCGGAGTCTTTGTCATTAAGGAAGTGTTGATAGAAAAAGAGTCTGAATATAGTATTTGTTCAGATACTTGGATGTAAACTAAGTGGTCAATGAAGTGACTTGTAAAAAGTATCAGTAATATAAGTGGAGAATAATGGAGAATTAAAAATAGTGGAGAACTAAAGAACAGACAAAATCCTTGGCCTACTCAAAATCCACTTGTGTTTAGCTGATGATTTGAGTAAAATCAGATTTTTATTTTTATTGGGATAATGGCAATGAGAAGTAGTTAAATATGTCTGTGGAGGAGAAACTGACATATAAGAAGTACTAAGATTAAATTACAAGAAAGTATTATTCTAATAACAAGGGAAAATGAAAGAAACTATAAAAGGCCAGAGTGGCTTTACAATAAAATTCTTAAAGGTTAAAAGGATCCAGACAGCAATAAATGTAATAAAAAAAATCAGAGCATAAGATTTTTTTGCAACTCTCTACAATCTCTATGATTTAGAGATCCTCCTCCAGAGACCTTTCTGTAGTCTGATTTTGCTATCTTTATTTCTTATCCAGAAGAACATAAATAAAATGCCCTAGCTAATAAAATATACAAGGATTGCAGAATTTTCAGATAAATTAGGCTTTATAAACAATTTTTTAATAAAGAGTAGATTATTCCACAAGTGGAAAAATATTCTGTATTTCACAACTGTAGAACAAAAGGGTCAGGGACTGAAGTGAATTTCCTGAAAGTCCTAATGCTTCTGACACCTCCAGCTGAGGTATCCGAGTCAGCCTTACATGCTTGACAAATGATTACGTGGGATTTCTGCCTATGTCCATGTCTGGGCAAGCACTTGTAGGACTTTGAAGTCATGAGGGAGGTCACATGCTGAGTTAAAGCTGATACCCAAACTCCTCTCATTCATGCTTTTGGTACCTCAGCTTTTTATTGAAATACAGCCCCAGGAGCTGACAACAACTTCTTGTTCGGCATACCAGTGGAATGGATGGCTTAGAACACATTCTCTTTTCCTTGTGTAAATTGTTTTTATCTCAGAAATAAGTTCTTATAAGCTCTTGATATTTTTTGCATATAAACTATTTCATAGCACTAATACTACACAGCGGTGAGTGCTGTAAATGTGGATGCAGACCAGTCTTTTAAGTAAAGACTAGAAATTGTGACGTACTCCACATCCAAACCCCGTAATTTGTTGTCTGTGGTGACATTTTTAAAAAGCAGTTATGTAGAGGGCCTTTTAAAACCTCATTGTCTATCCCCTTCTCTAACATGTCTTTGAGCTATAGGAAAGTTAGTTTCAAACAGAATGAGAAAACATTTTTTTGATCTTTCAAAATGTTTTATTTGAAAACTTTTTCTTTTCTGTTGCCTAATTCAGGCAATACTTTCACAAAAGATTTCTAGTCACAAAGATATTCTAGTTGAATAATTTAATTTTCTTGGGACTATGCACATGAATAATGTTCCTCTGTGCGAAGATACTTAATCTACTTATATAGTATATAATTTATGTTTTAAATTTAATATACCAGGCTCACCAAATTTCTCCATGAAGGTAAACCCAGATAATCCAAGATACTGTATTTTTATAATTGAGTAAAGGCCACTTAAAATAGAACTTCTAATTTAGATTTAATAACTCTATAAAAGATAAATCTAGTTGCCATGTAATAAACAGTAATTAATTAGTTAATATCAATTAAATACTAAAAATATTAATTTACATTTAACATCTAACTACTGTAATTTGCTATAGCTATCTTATTAAATGCTAATTAAATTCCTAAACATTCTTACAAGTTTAATGCATTAATAATAGGAACGTAAGTACACATTTACTGTATCTGCAGTTCTCAGTTCATTACATGGCAACTAGATTTATCTCTTTTACACTAATTAAATATACTAAGCAAACCTCAGTAACTTTTCTTAACACATACCATAACTGTTTTATTAATTTCAAATTAAATGCCCATTTAAGATTTCTAATCTACAGCTGCCCTAAACAGCTTCCTGCTAACAGAGCAAAGGTTACACTGATGTTATAACTAAACCATGTCACTTCTAGATGTTGGTTATATGAGAAGCAAGGTTTTCTTTTCTCCTCTGTTTTAATTTAAGAATGATGGTTTTTTATTAATTCTCTTTTCTTCTTCCCAGACAGAAATTGTCTTTTCTTTCTCACACTATCCCATGTCAGCATAATCCTATTTCCTTTCTGTAATCAGTTTCGCTGCAATTTTTCTATCTGCAGTAACCAGTAGTCTACCTTGGTTATTGTTTCAATAGTCTTGAAATAAAAGGAAAATTCTTTCCATATGTACAGTTAACATTGTGTTATTTAAAATATCTCTGGTGCTCACAAAATCATATTAATCTTCAGCAAAATCACTCAGCACCATGTAAGGTTTAAGCACATGACCATATAAACACCTGTAAGCAAAGAAATTCTGGTCAGAATGTCAGTCAGGCTGCTATGAACATGTCAGAGTAGCATCCATAATAGGATTTCTATGGGAAATGGAGGGAAACACTGCAGTCACATGTATCAAATTATTTAGAATCATGGTTCTTTTCACATATGATGGAGGCTGTCATAAAGACAGGAGGCTGCTGTGCAGCAAGAAAAGCACATTAGCTATTAACCTTCCCCCAGCTGATCAACTTTGTTTTGCAATCTTTCCTCAGAACCATTAGAATACCCTGAAGAAATAACTTTCCAATTAAAAAGGATCTCAGAGAACAAAGCCATTTTATCTCTGACTCCTGGTGTTCTTTATTCCAATAATTTAAATTGGAATTGATTTTTCAATTTAGCCGTTGACTTGCTATGGACACACAGCTGAAAAGGCCGAATGGAATTGCATGGCTGAAATATTTGTCTTTGTGATGCACTCCTCATAAATTCACAGGAGTCTGGTTTTTTTTTTTTTAATGCATTTTCTTTTTGCTGCTACTGCTTTAGACAACAGCTTTTTAGCTCAGCATGAGCAAACTGAGAAAACACGTCCAGCATGACCTCAAGGGCCTCATACCCAGTTCTTCATAGATCTATTTAATTGTTACATCCCCGAGAAAAATGAATAGATCCAGTGAAGTCAAAGTGATAGCTGTTTTTCAAAGACTGAAAATGTGTGCTACAATTTTGGTACATATTTTTGATTTTAATTTTTTAAAGTAAGAATTTTTAAAAGTGAACAAACAGTAATAAAATAACAATTTTTAAAAGTAAACCCCTACAGTCAGTAAATTTCACTATGTTCAGTAAAAATGTGCAATTACATAAACAGTTGAGATATATTTTCTCATTGTTCTAGTGGCAGACTCACTTAACACAGTAGCTGATTTACCTGTGGAACAGTTTTGAATTAAGCACTCAAGTTATTAAGGAGTCTTTTAAAAAATGAAGGTCCAGTTGTGCCTGTAGTTCAGCCCAATTCTAGTGCAACCCAACATTTATCTAGGGATAGAGTTGTAACAGTTTGACTGAGGATAGAGATGGGAGCTAGCACTCAGAATTTCGTAATATCAGCATCTTTGCTTCCCAGTGTTTTGTGAGTAGTTTTCTTCTGGACAAACACAGGTGAACATCTGATGCTGAAAGTAGAAGCAGAGCTGGAGAAGGAAAGGTAAGAGAGTAAATTTCAGGTCCAATTAATTAGTTATATTTATCTGTTATGGGGAAGGAGAGTTCTGCTCACAAAGAAGACAGAGGCATGATTGTTAGTTATAATTTTTTCTTTGCGATCTTTCATTCTTGGTCTTTTATTTGTTTTTTTTCCTCCAGGAAGAAAAGCATCAAACTTACCGGTATTTGAAAGCGGCTAGTCAAAATATTATTCTTGGACACTTCTCTGCTTCAGTAATTTTGCTGTTTTAGATGGGACATTAACTACATAAAATTTATGGCTAGTCAACTGTGCAGAAGAAAACACAGTAAAAGAGGGAGAGTACCATATTCCACTTTTCATAGATACAATCAGAGAAAAAAAATCAGAAAAATAAATAGTGTTGCTGAATTTTTAGAGCCAATCTGTCTAAATCTCTCTCCACCTGGTTAAATACTTCCAAAATATCAACTTTGGTTGATTTTAGAAAAAGTTTTTTTCACAGTATGTGTCCCATTGTCTTTGGGAAAATTTTACACTGCTTAGTGAAAAAAGATCATGATCACAGCAGCACAAATTATTCTGGGTTGGAAGGGACAGGCAAGAATCCAGGCCTTGAGTCCAGCTCCTGGCCCTGCAAAGGACATCACCAAAATGACCAAGAGTATTGTACAAACCCATCTTGAACTGATTCTGTGACCACTAACCTGGAGAGCCTGTTCCAGTGGTTAAGCACCCTCTGGAGCTTTTTCTGCTCCCCTTAGGTTTCTTTTAGGTGTTAGAAGATTAGATGTGTGTAAATGAGAAACCGTGTGTTTCTGGGATCTAGGTCAAAGACTGACCCTGACTTCTTTTTCCCCTTTTTTGACAATAACCTCTACGTCTGTAACAGGATGTCTCCAGTTAATGTTGAAAATTCTTCATCAAAGGGGGATGGCTATTGGAACATGAATAAACTTTTGAAGGAAACTATGTAGAAACAAAAAGGACTATGTTATCCTTTGAATATTAAAATGTCCTTAATACTCTTTGACAATTGTATGAAGTAGCGAAGATGAGAGAAGGAGGAAAAATACATAAGGGAATGGGCAATGATATATCAAAAGCCTGTAATTACTAAACTGTCAACAAACAGTTAAGTAACAAAATTGAGCTGGGATTTTAGCAACCTTTTTAATTGTCAGAGCTGAAAGATATCTTGGTTCTTTTCCAACATGAAAAATGTATAAGCATTTTACTTTTAAAATAGATTTTGATAAGTTTATAAATTTAACTGTGTATAACAGTCTCTTGCAATAATATTATCTTGGAGTTAAAAGTTCATTCTAATAATCTCTTCCTGCTTTTTTAAAATATATATTAGGGGTCATGGGAATATTTGACTTATTCCTGGTTCCTTGATTCGGTTATATTCCAAACACATTTAGATAATACCCAGGTACATGCTAAATTTTCATCATCCTTGTCCAGTTTCTTTTCATGAAAAGCAATCCCAGACTCACAAACAGAAGGACAGTCTTATTGGTAAGGTTGACTGACGAGATGACCAGGACTTCAAATGTTATGTAGCTTGCATTAATCAGCAGAAGTGAGTGCAGACTAAAGAGTCTTTCGAAAGAGGCTTGGATGTCAAAAATAGCATCCAAATTCCCTCAATTACTGGAAAAAATAAAAATGGAAATGGATTTCACATACACATATAGATACTTACATAGACACAGAGAAGTATATATGCTCTTATACCTTAAAATACATCCTTTCCATGTGGTCTGCTGCAGGTCATCTATATAATAAAATGGCAAAAGAAATGAAAAGAAGATATTTTGAATTTATTATACCAAAAGCCAAGAGCAAAAATATTGTCCAATTGGGCTACTTAAAAACATGTTTAGCTGCTGAACAGGGGTCTTCCTAAAGTATATCTGAAACTGATTTCTAACCCTTATTTACAGATGAAGGAACAGACCATTTCAAGACAGGGAATTATTTGTTTTAATTTTTTTGAATGAAAAAAAAGAGAATGAAAAAAACCAGCTTATTACACAAAAGACTGAAGTTCAAGTTGCTTCAAAAACACAGATGTAAATTGTCATTCATTAAATGTTGTATTGTAAGCAGTCAGCGTATTGGCAAAATCAGTATTTCCCTGTACAAGACACTGTATTGGAATTATTTTGTGTTTTATAATAGTTTTAGAACAGGTTTGATCCTTTAATTTTAGAGTCCTTTAAAATCCTCTATTAATTCTGTTAATGTTATTCATTTATTACAAAGGAAGTGATTTAGAAAGCTAATAAAAATCTTGAATGCATTTTTACATCTTTGTCTTAGGATGGCACTGCCTTCAAGAGCATGTTTGACCAGTCAGCTCACGGAGCCCATTCTTTTCCTTCCTTTGTACAGTCATACTCTGCAAATTTTATCTCTTTTTAAAAATTGTGGGAATATTCTGCAACTGATATGTTTAGGCAGGAACATTTTTTTCTTTTTCTCTTCTCTCAATTTTTCCTTCATGATTGCTATTTTTTCTTTGAACTGCCAAAAGAAAATAAACTAGTTTTTAATTGGGGATTATTTTAAATATGCAGTTCTAATATACTTTTTGAGACTTGAATTGATTTCACCATTATGACTGAAGTAATAATAACTGCAAAAAATGCAGAATGGAGTTTAAAACAACAACAAAAAAATGATCTAAGCATTTAACTGTAACTGAGCAGGTTGAAAATACTTACTTGTAATGAAAAATTATCCAAAAATATTCTCATCATATGCAGTTAGAACAGACTATTCATTATGTAAGTGCATATATGGAGTTTAATGTCCCATACATCAGATTTCAGCCTGATATATTATTTTAGACTAATGAAGTTTCATTGACAGATTATATGAACTAAACCTTTGACTTTGTACACAGTTTTGAAAATGATCTTTCCCAAATTACTGCTTTTATGATGTCAGACACTTGGCCATATTCATTTTCAAAGGTAATGAATAAATGATGCGACTGGTCCCACATTTATATCGTCTGTTTTGTTCTCTAACATCAATAAAACCCCCTAATGTAGAAATCACTGCATTTCTATTAATTTGTATAATCACATTTCTGTGGGAAATGAAACCAAAATAAAAGTAGGAAAAAACCCCCAACAAAACCTACCCTCAACAAATACTGCATAGTTATCATGTTATTCCACACAAATGTCTTGGCTACACTCGCATATCTCAAACATTGTCTATCTTTAGCTATTATCTTGAACTTTAAAATTATTTACCCTTTTCATATCATTAAATGCCTTCATAAAAAGTCCTTCCTGACTTTCTTGTAGACTCTATTCAGACTTGTAGATTCTATTAAGTCACCCCAAATCCTTCCTTTAGCCTTTCCTCATATTCTCATATTCCTCTGATCATTTTTGTGGCCCTCCCCTGGGCTCACTCCAGCAGGTCCATGTCCTTTCTGTGTTGGGACCCCAGGGCTGGATGCAGCACTGTAGGTGGGGTCTCACAGAACAGAGCAGAGGGGCAGAAGCCCCTCCCTACCCTGCTGCCCACACTGCTTTGGATCCTGCTCAGGTTTCTGGGCTGGGAGTGCACAGTGCCTGGTCATGTCCAACCTCTCATCCACAGCACCCCCAAGCCCTTCTCTGCAGGACTGCTCTCCATCTGCTTTTCCCAGCCTGGGCGGAAACCAGGCATTGCCCTGACCTGGGTGCAGCACCCTGCACTTGGTCTCAGGAGATACCCATGGGCCCACTTGACTTTGTTCAAGTCCCTCTGGATACCAGCCCATCTTGCACCACCCCACACCAGTTTGGTGTCATCTGCAAATTTGCTGAGGCTGCCTTCATTCCCTTTGTCTGCATTGTTAATGAAGATGTCAAATAACACTTGTCCCAATACAGACCCTTGAGGGACACCACAAAGGATGGTGACCCCCTACTGAACGTTCTCCTTGAGGAGCTGGAAGTTTGCTTTCCTAAAGCACAGGGCCCTAACTTTACTTCTTACCTGATCCCTATCCCTCAGGACTGTAAACTCCAACAGCGCACATTTAGGAGACACACTGGATAAATCTGTTTGGAATTATACACTAGTGCTGAACACACTATGATCGTAACCCTGATCAAGATTTTAGTAGCAAATTATCTGAATGGGAAGTTTCAACATGGATTTAGTCTGCCCTAAGTTTTTATGGAGCTTCATTCATTCAAATGGC
Source organism: Catharus ustulatus (assembly GCF_009819885.2). Lineage (NCBI taxonomy): Eukaryota > Metazoa > Chordata > Aves > Passeriformes > Turdidae > Catharus > Catharus ustulatus. Next base: position 70,633,432 of record NC_046222.1, on the reverse strand, counting down.
AGCAGTCCTTTGTGTAATTGTCATGTGATATGTGAAATTTCACTGAATTTCCATTTCAAGTGCATTTTTATATTTTTGTTACACATACTAAGCTTTAGGGCCAGTGGAAGAAATCACACATGCATAACATTCATTGTGGCATGAACAAGCAGATGATGTTAATGTGTTTATTAGATTACTAAAGATTAAGGAAACACTTTTTTTACTGTGAGAATGACATTCAAAAGCTGTCTGGACATGACCTAGGGCAACAGGCTCTAAGTGCCCCTATTAAAGCAGGGGACTTGAACCAGATAACCTTCAGTGCTCCTTCAACTTCAACTGTTTTGTGACCCTGTGATTCTTTCTTTACACATAGCCCCATAATATGTGTACAGATTTTTTCCCATGTGCTCCAGAAAGCACTACCTATTGTATAATTCAAATTCTTACTAAGAAATTATAGTACATAATGATATCTGTAATTGAGTTTAGCAGAAACTTTCTGAGTTCTTCAAGCACACAATTAATGTCTTATAATATTTTGCCCTTCAAGTTTTTATAGCTGCTACTCTATAGCCTAACGCATTTATTCATCCATTTAAAATGCTTTCTCTAATGCTTAGATATGTTTATTTATAAATTATTTCTGAATGTGAAAGTTAATCTTCTAATAATTTGCTATGGCAAATCACTTAGTAGTCCAGGTGATTTTTATTTTCTAAAAGGATTCTTTTTTTTTTTTTAATATTTGTGTGGAAGGGTTCTTTTGCATTGCCTAATTGGATCACAGTAAGAGTGTTTTACTAAAATTTTCAACACAGAATGTTTTTAGTGGATCAAAAAACTCTGTGTGTGGGGTGTGTGAGTATGTGGGCAGAAGGGCTTCGAAAGCGTATTATCTGAAATGAATTACTAATTGACTGCACTAAATATGGGAAAGTTTTCAGTGTTTTTCACTTACAATCATTTCTCAAAATGTATTTATTTGGGGACCACTTATTAAAGAAAACTGATTCATTACCTTACCTTGCACCCTCCCCAAATAGTTAAAGCAAAGAGAAAATGAAAATAAAGGGAATTTCATCAACAAGTTTAAAAATTCTAACCTTGCAGTGCATGGGAATCTCAGAGATCATTTGGTCTTGAAGTTGCTGAGGTCTTTTGATTGTATTTAATCTGCTGAAAGAGGATGGGGGAGAGAGCAGTTAGCATCTGATTACCAACTTAACTATCCTCCTTGTCACTATTTTGGATGCGTCATCTAGGCATGTTAAGATGGAAAGTTTTCAGCAGTATGTATGTGAGCCAGTCTGTACAAAATGGTCCTGTGGACAGTGATCACCCTCTTTTAGTTAGCAATGTCAATGAATTTAGCTCATCTCTTTATGCAAAGAGAAGCAATATAATTTTATTTGCTATATAAAATGTAGCCCAAGGGTTCCATTGGGGTTTTGTACTTATCAAGCCTGAGTTTACTCTTTGAAGATGTAAAGAAAAGGTGACTCTATGTGACCAAATAATACATGATAGAGATTATTTTGGCTGGATTGCCAGAGGTGTCACAAGTTTTTGGTGATGTTTATATGCAAAAATATCATTTATACCAAGGAAGAGGAAATCTGAGTCCTAACTGGCTTCATTTCTAGCTTCTAACAATTAAGCCTATCTGAAACAAATCTAGATGATTTTTGATTTTGGAAACTATGTATATTTTATTTTCCCTATCTTATTTATTAGTATATACAAAGACCCACCTCTGGACACCCCAATTGCTCATTTTTTAGACCTTTGGTCCAAAGGCAGGGAATGTGGGAAGGCTGAGGGAAGGTGAAGATGCTTTTCCTGAAATGAAAGCCTGATTAGATATGTGCTATCTCCAAGATAAAACTACTAAAACCAATTTTTTATCACGTGGATCAGAATGAACGAAAGCAGTAACAGATCTTCCTACTGGACTGAGAAAAGATGAACAGTGAAATGGATTTTAAATAATTTTAGACACTATGATAGCAAGCCAAGTTTATTTTTTTCACACAGTGCATTCAAAGCATTGGGGTTATTGTTGGGAAAGAATTATTATCTCATTTTGTACGTCAATGAGAGATAATCTTTTGCAGAACTGAAATAAGTAATCTGTTGATAGCTACAAACCATATTGTTAGACTGGGGTAGAAATAGTATTTTTTTCAGCTGAGGTAGACACAGCTAGAAGAAACTGAGTCTATTCAATTCAGTGCATTTTAAAAAACAGATGAGCACAAATTTCTTTCTGATGTAGTTGTGTATTTGGTGGCATGAGGCATGATTGTTCTATGTCATTCTGTTCTACGAATTGCATTATGAAGTAGAAACTAGAACATTGCACCATAATATTTGTGTGGAAGAGAAAAACTACTTTCATAATTTGCAGGGGAAAATGATTAGTTTTCTGATGCTGATAGAAAATGTAAGAAATACTGTACTTATGTCTGGCACATCTAAACTCATAACATCTATTTGCTTTGCTTTGTCAAAACATATGAAAAATCATTAAAGTGTTTTAATAAATGTCTGGTTTTCTTGCTCATTCATCTTATAAATATTAATTAGCCATGGATCAGGCAATTAAAGTTTAATCAATTTGCACTAATTAGCACCACATACTTGCATAAAAAGATAAAACCAGCTCCTGCATCTGGCTGTTATTTGCAGTTTTTGTCAAGTGCTGATGAGTTTCATCTTGAAGAGAAGATTAAGAAGAAAAGAGGAAAATAAGAAAGTAGTGTTAATTTTATTAAATCTTCAATCAAACCTTCTGTTCATAAGCTTTATGGGACAATACCAGGTAACATTTCACTTTACACGAAAATAGACATGATTGGGCAAAAATTTAACACTTTTCTGTGACCACACCCTTCTTAATTATAACTTGTAAGAAAAAAAAAAAGCTCTTCTTTGCAAAAGTCCAGGTTCTATCTTACAACAAAGTAATTTTATAGTCATATATCTAGAGCTCAGCACCCAAAACTTTCATAAGGAAAGTAAAAACTAATTTTCATCTAAAAATATTTTTGGTTCTCACATATGTGAGTGGAAAAAAATTCTGCAAAGTCTAATCTTAACCTTGATGATTTTAAAGATGGGTTTCAGTATCTAAGTTATTCCTCTTTCCAATGGAATGAGAAAACTTCAAAGGTCACTTTCCATTATTTTGCTAGATGTTGGACCATAGGACAACTAGCTCAAATGATACTGAAATTAATTGATAGATGCATTACTGGAAATGTGTCTGGCACCTGTAGGGAAAAGGGGAAAAAAGAACTTTCTGCCCACCAGGAAAGACAATTATTTGCTAATACTTCTTGCAGTTATTACTATTTGGTGTTTGTGCTACAATATTTATAATCTAAGTTATCCATTCAGCAAAACTAAAAAAGTAAGAAGCAAGGTTACAAAATTAAAACATGCACACACACACTCACACACACACACACATGCTCCCAATGTTTCTTTTCATTCAAGAGGTCTGGTTTTCCCTTTCACTGAGAAACACTAGGGTAAATCTTATTCTAGAAAGCCCAAGTCAACATTAGAGGATTATAAAAGTATTGGATCTGGTTAAGAAGCTTATGGTATCCTTTAATATCCTTACGTGACACTGTCATGTATTTAAAAAAAAACGCACTCTGGCTGTGCAGGCCAAATCACTTACACGGTGGTCCTTGAACAGAGAAAAATTCAGACATTTCACACATCAGTTACTTATTCCTAGTCTGAATCCAAAGAAGAGCACTGTGCCGAAATGGATAGCTAGATTACAGCTATCTACGTGCTGTTAAATAAAAATTGAAAACTGCATGTTTCACTTACCACAGACTTGTTCAAGTCACTGTTCTGTGCTCCTGTTGGCCATGACTTAACGTCATTAAACTCGTGGTTGTCTACTAAGGGAAAATTTGAGCGTCAGCGTTCTGAGTCTTTGGTCTTTCACTTAGTTAAATGCCCTGTAGAAATGGTCATGGTTTTTATAATGTGGCTCTGGTTTTGGCTTATGGATTTGGCTGAATGAATCAGATTGCCAATCTACCAAACAGGTATTTTTGACTACTTCCATATAAGTGTTTTCAACTTTAATAATGGGAGAAAACAAAGCATTTGTTACAGCCTATTTATGTAACTGAAAATGTTTATAGGGAGTGAAACATGTATTTTATCACCAGCGGAAATTTACTTTAAACTTTGCAGGTATAGCCAAGCTTTTACTAATGATGTAACAGTAAAAAATTCCAAACAAATAACCAAAACCACACAACACCAATCAACCCATAGCATGAATCATAAAGAAGATATGCACCATTTACATAGGGATTTTCATGAAGTTTATGCAAGAAAAGACTTGTGAATGATTATTGATATTTTTCAAATGAAGTATGTATGAGCCATTAAAATTCTCATTCCATAGTGTACAAGCCATTGCTCTGCTAAACACTCTTTTACCACATAGACTATAAATGGAGCAGAGGCACTTCAAAATGTGTCATTTTTCAATGTTTGTTTAAAGATCTGACACATATGACACACAAAACCACCTGGTAGAGGAAAGTTCAAATTGCTGATGTTCCATAATAGGATATTGTGCAGAAGATCTATTGTTTTAGAGTCTAGAAAGACTGATTTTGACATGATCTCTGAGCACTTTCCCTAATTGAGGTACTGAAATGAAAAATCATTAGTAGAACAAATTCCTTCAGATGGATAATTTTGGCTGAGTGGTTTCTCCTATAATGTACCATATGTATACATACATTGAACGAGGCCTTTCACTGAAACTCAGTGGAATGGTCTACAGTAAACTTTGGTGGGCTTAGGAAGAAGACAAAAACTATATTTGTAAATAATACATGAACCTTTGAGCAGTGAAGACATATTTACTGAGATATATTTACTAAGATATTTGGTAGCTCAAGTGTTTCTTAAATTTTAATGTCTAAGAAGCCTGCAGATCCTAATTAAGTGTAACCAGACCCTATTTTATCGTCTTCACACACATGCCATTCAAGGTATTGGGAACTAAATCTTTGTGAGCAAAGGCAGAGGCATTAAGGCCAACATATGAAAACATTCTCATAATGTACTGCCATTATCCTTTCCACTCTTGTCTTTTTTATAGTCTGGTTGAATAGGACATAACTATAGGTCAGCATATCAAATCTCAACTCAACATATATTCTAAACCAGAGTTTTCATACAAATATGGCTTCATATCCCATTTACAAGGAAACCCTCAAAAATTGTGCTAATAGCTGATATGTGGTCTTTTTCAAATATTTTGAACACCTGTCTTTTTGCATGTTTTGCTTCCTGAACTGCCACTGTGCAATTCCAAGACTCATAAAAATTATTAAAAAAAAAAGCAAAGAAAAATCACTTCAAGGTGGAGCGTTCTTTAAATACCTATTTCTTTTATAACTTTAGCTACTCAAAAATTTGGACTTATAAAATGATATTCAATACCATTGGTTCAGCTTCATTAAACAAATGAATACATTTCAAAGACTGCCGTAGTAGTTTCTCTATTCCCATTGCACTGGGAGACACCATTATGAGTTCTGAGCTTCAGTTGAAAATGAGGGAATAGAAATCTAAGAGAGAGAGAGACTGAATTAGATTCTTAAGAGTGGGGAGCCCAGCATTTCAAGGTAGTGTTAAGCATGAGGGTTTGGTAATGTGCTGACTTTATGTAGCTCTACGCAGCCAATCCTTATGGCCAAAGCAAGGAAAGGTTGAGTTACTAGCACTGTGAGCCTCTCAAGTACTACTGCTTTGGAATAGCCATGGACAAAAGGACTTGAAATTGCTGTCCTGCTTTTGATTTTTTCACAAATATGTTGGAAACATAAATTTATATAGTATGTATTAATTTCAGAAATACTGTCTTGGGTCTCCTGTGTTGCAGACCGCTTGTGTAAGAGAGCACATACCTAGAGATCCATGAGTCTTGTCTGTTAAGCATATTTGCCTGCATCAGTTTGAATTTATAGCAAGTTGTTCAATTTTCTGGTGAAGGGACTGTGGGAGAAACTAGAACAACACTTGTGGAAGGTGTTTATGGCAGACTAAGAGTTAGAGGAGGAAGGTTTTTTTAAAGTAGAGGGTATTTTCAGAAGTGTTTTGGTGGATAAAGTCATTAAGCTGAAGTGTTGTTTAACTCATATCAAGGACATTAGTGAGAAATTATAGGGTGTCTTTTAGGGTTTTGAAAATCAGAAGCAGAGAAAATAATGAACATTATGTATGTTTTGCATGCACTATACAGTTCATGCATTACTATTTGACAGTTTAAATCAAGTCCTTTTGGATCCCTATTGTCAGAGTAATTAAAAATCTGCCAAATTTTCTCTTTCCTGTCTTCTTCACACAGGTACTGAAAAATACATAACTATTATACCTTATCATAGTAAAATCTCTCACCTACTTCCAGGGACTTCCTTCTACTTTTCAGTGTTTTAATTTTTAAAATTGTTTGGAGGTGTGTGTGTGTGGGGGGTTTGTTGGTTGTTGTTTTTGTTTGCCTTTTTTGTTTTTTTTTTTTAAGGAGTAGGGGATTTTGGTTTTTTGGGGTTTTTTGGGGGTTTGAAGGTTTTCAGTGTTTTTTCTCAGAGTTGTTTTTGTGTTACCTGTCTTTTTTTGTTCTAATTTGGTGTTGGTTTTTTATGAGGTGGGTCTTTCTTTAAAAATCACTACATTTTATTTCAACTACCTTTTTCTGGGGTAACAGGTCCAAAATTAGTCACTAAATGTCACATTATGAATCACCTCCTGTCACTGGTGGTGGTACATGAGTAATTTCATTGACTTCATTGTGAGTAACAGTTACTCACTATTGTGAAGTCAGCAGTCGCTTTCTGCTACTACAGGAGGAATGCTATGGATGATGGGAAGATAGGTACCCATCCAGTTTTTCTTCCTTTGATCAAGATCAAAGTGTGCTTTTTGAGATTGGTGTTGTGTTAGATTAGGCTGCCTTCTTTACTATTCCAATTTGCTATTCTGTTTTTCTTTTTGAGTGTATAAAAATTTAGATGCTTTTGTATTGACAGCCATTGCACTGAGAAGATCAATTTGGAATTTTGTTGTCATCTTAAGTCTGTAGGCATTCTTTGTAAAAGCACATAAAGATACAATGATTTCCTACTTAATCTTGATATGTGCCTGTAGAAAGTGAAATGAGCACTCAGACAAATGAGTTCACTCTTGGAAGCCTTACTTCACTATCAAGGAGACAAGTAAGAATTGTGCCGTCTACTTTGAGTTTATGCACAGTAGGCAGTAAATATCCTGAGTCTCATCTGTTTTGCAACAACAATGGGTGCTTGGAATGGAGGGAAAAGAAAGTGGTGCACAGCATCTTTCTGCCACTTGCAGGAATGTGACTTCCAGAATCAATAACAGCCTTTGTCTGAAGATATATTGTGAGGTGAAGCACTGTAGAAATTGAAGAGAGATATGGAAGATTCATTCAAACTGCATATAATAGCACAGATAATCATGTACAACTTCACTTCCATAGGTATTGGATTTAATAATTGGATTTATTGGGACTTGTTTAATAAGATACCTTCTAACTTCTCCAAACTCTAAGTGTAACAATGTTGGTGATTTAAGTATAAATTTTTTCTCAGAAATCATTATTCAATGACTAATGAATACTTTGCTCCAAAGGACATGCATTCTAAGGACGACAGATGGCTCAGCACAAAACAAAGAGGATGGTACAGAAAACAGCTAGAGGGTGCTCATTGTAGTTGGAATGTATTCATCCATTCTGGAATTGTGTGAGGGAAGTTTGTGTGAGGGAAAGATATGAAGGAAGTTGCTAAGAGTGACACTTGATTGAACAGATGGAGAAAAATAAAGTGCAGAGATAGAGTTTGGAGCCAAAGACTTATCATTATGTCTGAATGAGAGTCATAGTCAACTTTAGTCTACATATCACAGGAGCTAAATTTGAGTTTTCTCAAGTATTTTATCTGAGCTTGCTTAAGTGTCATAACACTTTCATCTTTTGACTTTCATAGAGTTCCCCCTCTCCCTCCCCCCAATTACTTTCTCCTGCCACTTACCCACTGGAAAAGTATTCCACTAGGCACAGAGGTGCTTTCATTGACGAAATCCAGAAATCTTCCAATGATGACAAATTCAGTAAAAAACGTGTTGTTAAAAAAATCAGAATATGAACAGAAAAAAACTCAGCAAGTTAGTTTAGTTTTAAGGTAGAGTTACTTGAATTAGACTACTACTCAACACTTGCAGATTGGAACACAAGATTCACTTTTTATAGATAACCCTAATCCTTCAAGTATCCGTGGGGATTTATTACACTTACTGAAGTGAGCCCTGCCCTATCTCTGCCTCATAACAGAAGGTATTGCAGCAGTGCCTGCATTTGCATGTGACAAGAAAAGAGCTTGTCACAAGGAATACAGCTTCGGCAAATCTGAACTACTGTTTAAGGAATGCTAACACTGATGTAGCATGAAGCTCAAACACAGCATAACTTCACTCTTTTTACTTGGTCTGCTTAAACCTCGTTAGACTTTTAATTCCAACAGTACAGGAAGGAGGATACTGATGTGCCAAAGCCAAGAAAATACCTTTGTAGATAAACTAAAGTAAATAAATATGATTTAATTTTCCTACTAACATAATATGATTTTACCTTTAAATATGTATTACCAAATATCACAGGTGAAATTGACATCTAATCTAGAATTTGCATGAGGCTCTGTATGCAGCACCAACAGATTGTCCAGAGAAGTTGTGGGATTTTTTTTCCAGATCTATCCACATGATGCAAAATACCATCTGAGAAAAACAGATGGTCATGCCTCTCCCATCTTGCATTTCTATATATGAGCTTATAAAAATAAGATCTGTAGACAAATTAGCTAGAAATGTTTCTTATTTTATCTTGACCAGTGGATAAAATAAAGTCTCTGGAGTAAAACTCATAGCAATAACCTAGGATTCCCTGTACCAAACTGCATGTGCTAACTAGCAGACAGCTCTTTCTCCTTTCCCCTCTCCGTCTCCCTCCCCCCTCCCATGATATCCTGAAATCTTTTCTGCATAGTGACACAGCTTCAACAAGAGGGGTGGAATACATTTCCTTCCCTCCCACCTGCCCTCTCTCCCAAATGATTAGAGCACTTTTCAACAAAGTGGGAGATGTGGGTGTCCCTCCCTACCTTATATACACTGAGAATACATTAAGTATGAAATTGCCTCCCAGGGGAAGTGATGGAAATGCCACTTGTTCATTTTTAAACTGAATCTGAAAAAAGCTTTATAGGAAAAATTCTGCTGTAGTGAGGAAGAGATTACATGACCTCTTTGAGAAAGATTTTATTTTCTAATTTCCAGTATCCTGATACAGTGGTTTACTCCCTTCCACTCTGTCAAATTTTTTTCTCATAGCATTGTGTTTTAGGAGATTTATTCAAAATGTGTGTGAGAAAACCAACTGAAGATCTTCAAAGCAGACAGAGTATAGCTTGGTTTCATCGGCTGTTTGAACCTGAATTACTGTAATGACTGTAGTGGAATTATTTTCTTTTAAATGAGCAAATCTGACACGAACTTCAAAGGAGAAGTAAATACATGTAATAAAGCATTCGTTTTCCTTTTTCTTTTCCTAAATGATTTATTTTATCCCCCGAAACACCAACAAATGTTCAAAGTTCTAGATATTTAAATAGGTACCAAGATGTCTGAAGCTGTAATCCTTGCTCTGCTAGTTCATTGAAAAATTGCTGACCTTATAAAAGCCTGTGTTCCTTTTCCCTTTGATAACAGCTTTTGCTTCATCAGTCCACAATATGTATTACAGAAGTGAATCCATGCAGGATCAACTAATTTCTTGTACATGCATTTAAATATAAGTACCCTAGAATTCTTATCCCATAACCATACATACGCAATTTTATTTTAAGAAAGAATTAAAAAGTTTTTGTTCTCTTATATTATTTTTGTGTTATGGACCTTGTTCTAACAATTACATTTTACCAGTTAGTGCTTTATGAAGCATGATGGAACCTAACCAGCAACTAATATAAGAGCTCCAGTTTGCCCTCAGTACACAATCTTAAAGCCCATTAACATTTGTGAGAATTATATGTGCAGCGTGCAGGGAGAATATAACCTTAAGCAAGTGAAAGCTGAAGTTACTGTATATGCTGTCTAGATTTTTCACAGCAGTGTGTTATATCAATTGAAGTTTGTTAGACAGCAGGGAAACTAATAAAAAGAGGGATAGTATAAATAAGACGAAACAAAGAAATTAACACAGCCTTTCTGCATTTACTAGGACATCATCTACAGATGTTTCTCAGTTGGTAGGAAACAGATTTCCACACAGCAGTTGCATTTAATACAAATGTTTGCACAGAATCCAGCTGGACTAATATACAGAGCCATCTCTCAAGATTAGAAGCTTTATAAAAGAGTCACCAGCTGACTAGAAAGAAGATGGGTGTCTGAAGTTGTTGTCCAAATCTCCTAAGAAATAGATCAGTCTAAACTGTCAGCTCCAGGTGTAATTGAAGCAGAAATTCCTTTTAGCTGTGCCATTCCTGACTATTTCTGTCTTTCTGTTCAGAAATTTGGAAGAGACAGTGAACTAAAGAAAAATTACAGTTAGTTGTGAAGTCCCAAGCTTAATATGTGGATCAAAACTGTTAATGCGTGTGTGTTAAGCTTCATACATGAAGCCTTTATTTTCCTTGCCATGGTTTCTAGGCTAAAATTATCTTGGGACTTGACAAAACCAATTTTAGCTTTGATAATAATACAGGAAACTAAATATAGAGGTCATCAGGGAAAATATGACTGATGAAACACATTTTGAATGATAAAATGTGAGTTAAAAAGAAAGAACAAACTCTAATTTTTTATGGAGATTTATGCTTTTCCTAGTGATTTTGATCAAGTTAGGAGTTGGACTCAATGACCATTTTTGGTCCCTTCCAACTATGGATATTCTATGACTCTATGATAGTCTGTTCTATGTGTCTTCTTCTTTCTCTGATTCTAAGTTTCTTCATCCTGAAAACATAAATTTTTTAGCAAGTTTGTGTTTTTTTCTTTGCTTGTTTGGGTTTTTTTGGCAAAAAATACATATGCTAAGCAGTTGGAATAAACAAAATTTGTGATGCTGCTTTTCTGTTAAATTCCCCTAAACAAAGGTTCTGCTAAAAGATAATGGTTTTTGTCTTGCAACTTCTAAAAAATGCTTACAAATAAGTGAAATTCGGGATCTTTGAACATGAGGGACCCTGGGTTTATATTCTTAGTGGTCAAATACAACAATGAGAGGTTTTCCAGAAAAAGGCATTACAAAAATTGCCTTGCTGAAATTTGTTCTATTAAATGTACATATCTTGCCTAACCCTTGGTTGTCTATCTCCATCTGCACTTCCTAGGGAACCACCTCTAGAAAGTGTGGAATTTTGTCTGTAATTGCAATTTTATGTACTGACCTTGCAGGAGGGTACAGTAGTTTCACGAATACAAGCCGCACGGATTATAAGCCGCACCCCCGGTGCCTCGACAATGTTGCTGTCTTTGTCAATAGATAAGCCGCACCCCGAATATTAGCCGCACTTTCGTTCGTCGCGAGAATCCGTGCGCAGCTTTCACAAATTGGCCAATTAGTAAGAGGATCGCGGCATAGCGGGCTTTACTGGCTCGGGGCGGGGCCAGGCAGGCTCGGCCCGCTCATGGTTGCCGACGGGGCCGGGTGGCCCAGCTCAGCGCCACGGCTCGGCGGGGCTGGCCGGGTGGTGCTGCCGCCGCCGCCAGGCTCGCTGGCCCCCCTCTCCCGTCAACACCGCCCCGCTGCCGCTTTCGCTCGCCCCGCGCCGCGCCTCGCGAGCGCCGCGCCCGCCCCGCGGCGCTTTCGCGGCTCGCGGTTCGCGGCTCGCGGCTCGCGGCTCGCGGTTCGCGGCTCGCGGCGGCGCTTTCGCGAGCGCCGCTTTCGCTCGCCCCGCCGGCAGGGCTGCCGCCGCCGCCACCAGGCTCGCCGGCCGCCCCCTCCCGTCTGCACCGCCGCCGCGTTTCCTCGCCCTGGCCGGCACTGCAGGCCCCCGCACCGCCGGGCTCCCCCACGCTGCTGGCCCCGATTATGCTGGGCTTCCCCCGCTGCCAGGCAGCCCCACCCGCCGGCCTTCCTGCTTCTGCCATGCTCCCCTGCGCTGCTAGCCCCAGTTCTCCCGGGCTCCCCCGCCCTGCTGGCTCAGGCTCTGCCGCCCGCCCCCGACACTGCTGGCCCCGCCTCTGCCAGGCTTTCCCACCTCTGCCGGGGCCGGCCGGGCTCCAGCTTGGCTTGGGGCTGCCGCGGGCTCTCACTTCCGTGTTGGCAGCTTTTAGAATTTTGTTAATAGATTAGCCGCCCCGGAATATTAGCCGCACTTCCGGGTTTCCACCAAAATTTTGGTCAAATTGGTGCGGCTTGTATTCGTGAAATTACTGTAATTTAACTTCTGAAGCGGCCCTGTCCTTTTATTTTTATTTTTAACTAGTAGGGAACCCTTGTAGGTGGCTTAGAATTGACACCTAGCACTTTGAAGGATACAGTTAGACAAGAAGAATCTACAGTCAGCATTCTGCACTAAATACACCAAGAGTTTATCATGGTATCAAGACGAGGAGAGTTAATCCACCTTGGAGCACTTCTGAAATCCTGCATTCCTCTTGCAATATTTTTAAACATGCTATAATAAATACAATGGCCAGTAGCACCATGCTGAGCTAGCAACATTCAGGGAACTGTTTTTATCTGATGACAGTTATGAAGTTTGAAAGAAGATGAGGTCAGTGCTATATATGTCATATCAAAACACTTTCTGACTACAGCTTTCTCTTTTGAAATAAGAGTTCTTTTATAATAATAATAAAATTCCAGTTCTTATTATATTGTCCCTTTTCATTAGCAAGAATATTTCAAAAATACAGGAAAATAATCTGCTTTTGTCCTTGTAAGATCCTATCACCTTCAGCATTTCTACTCAATTTTTCTAAGTTTCATAATTTTCTGTTTCTACTTGTGTTGCATCTTGTATAATTTTACTCTCACTTCTGTGTAATCCTTTTCAAAGTTATATTCTCTTAAATGTTTGATAGAGGGCTTGAGCAGTTTGTGACTTGCCTGCTTTACTTTCCCTTATTGCTCCCCATTCAAAAAAACCTTAAATGCACTAATCATAATTATTCAACTTCTATGTTGTTTTCTGTGCAAAATACTTTGTCTGGCTTTTAAGGTTTTCTTCCTCCTCTAGCAATTAAACAGACATTATAGCACTGTTCTTTACAATTAACCTCTTGTTTACATATACTCCTCAGCTCAGAAAATCTACTCACTTTTTATTGATTTGTGCAAGCCTTTCTTGACATTCTGTAAACCCCTTTTCTTTGATTTTCTTCTTTTTGGTGTTTTCTTTTTCCTTTTTGAAGAACAGAAGGCAATAATTATTATAACCTTTTAAAATCCAGATCGTAAAATTATTTCATTCCTCGAAATTTTTTGAAATACCTTATTTTATGTGTCATTGCCAAGCATACCTTAAAAGACCTGGATTTTTAGATACCTTAAGGCCAGTGTTTTAATGCTAATTGAACTGCAGGTAGTAGTATGTTATTGCCTTTTTGAGTGTGAATATGTGTCAAATGTGTATCTGAGTACCTGGCAGCAAGAACATCCATAACAATGATCAGCGTCTGCTATTAATATATATTAATATAGCAGATACTGCTTTACTGTTTTTTTCCACTGCAGAGATATTGTTTTCATACTGCTAAGTGACAATATATATGCAGACTGAATTTTCTAATGGGGAATACTTCATATTACTGTCCTATTCCCTTACTGTACTTTGAATATCTATTTAATAAGCTACTCTGTAATCTATCTAGTAAGTGACTCAGTAACTCAAGTGTTTTAAGACTGGTTGTTAAATTTATGCAGATGGCAAAACTTTTGTAATTTGTATACTGCAAACATGTATCACGGCGAATAATGTATATGATGTGTTAATCAACATGTTTTATATTTTAGGAAAGTCTGAAAGTTTGACACAATTTAAAATGTGTGAAAGGTCTCTGCACTAAAGACTGGAGATGTAAATGTCGTAAAATATGCAATAAATATGGTGCAGTGGGCAACTGGTAGAATCGGGCATGAACTACTGTTTTAAATCCAACTGCTTCTAGCTTGTCTTGGTTTAACCCCAGCTGGCAACTAAACCCCGCAGAGCCACTTATTCACACCCCCTATTTCCTGGTAGGATGGGGGAAATAATTGGAAGAGTAAAAGTGAAAAAACTCATTAGTTGAGACAATGACAGTTTAATAGAGAATGTAAAAACTGTGTATGTGAGAAAGCAATATAAGCATTAATTCCTGACTCTCTATGAACAGGTAGGTGTCCAACCCTCTCCAGAAAAGAAGGGCTCCATTACTCCAGACATCTTCCCCTTTCTTTTTTATTTGCCCAGCTTTATATGCTGAGCATGATGCCATAAGGTCTGGAATATTCCTTTGGTCAGCTGGGGCCAGATGGGTAATTTTATTAAACAGTTACAGATATCTTACCTCATGCATGCAGAAAAGGAGATGTTTTTCACTGAGGTTGCTTTGCAGTCTCAATAACCTGAAGCAGCAAATTCTGCGAGATTTTCTAAAAATCAGCTTGTGCATATTCCATGCATTCTGTTCCTTCAAGGGTGATAGCAGTCTTTATAGGTACCCTGAATTCTTTCTGTTCAACTAAAATTTATTTCTTCCTTAAAAATAATAAAAGCCTTTCTAAACCTTTTTTGTTTATTTTACTTTATCAGCTTTCCACTTCATTCTACAGGAAACTAAAGCTAGCATCTGAATTGTGTGAGAAAAAAGAAAGTGTAAGAAAATCTAGGCAAGATAAACATACATTCCTGACCTCAGCTTATCCAGGTTAATGTCCCATATACACCAAAACGTCACACAGTCACGAAACCTTAGTTTGACAGTGCGGTGTAGAGACTGGTAAATAGCACTAATAGAAACTCATATAAAGTATGGCTCTAGAATAACAAGAGCCATTTAATTCTGTCTGTCCTAGGCTGCTCTGGGCCAGTGAAAGAAGGAACAATGCAGTTATCTTCCTGTGACCAAGAACTGAATTCTAGTTCCAAGAACTGAATAAACCAGGAAAAGGACATGGTTTTGATATATGTAGAAGGGATTCAACATTGTGAATTTTTTGGTTAAAATGGACTAAATTACTACATCCATCTTTGCTGGATGTTTAACAACAGAGATACATTTTCAAAGAATTAACAGTAAGTATAAATTGAGGTCTAACATTCTTGAATCTGATCCACACTTGTGAAGGGAAACGTGAAAATAATGGTAGTGGAATGGGTTATGCAAGTAATTCTATTGGGTCCTGTTCTTTACAGAAATATGGCTTCCATATTTAGGTGCAGGATATTTTGGTTGAATGTGTGATTTCTATTCAATACACTGTCAATGGCACCACGCTTATTTCAAAAACTGGTAGAAAATTGTGTGAATTTTTGTTTTAGATTCTCAACCTAAACTACTTTAAGCATGACTGGATGAAGTTTCTTTTTCTCCCTTAATACCTTAGTAATGTTTCTCCATTGTAATAGCTATTTAGCTTAACACAACAACACAGGCCTAAATGTCCTTTCTGAGTAGGAGAAGAGTAAAAACTGTGGATTTGGGAGACAGCAGGGATTTCCCCCCAGCTGTTACTGGAGCTAAGATTTCATGCATTTGCATTTCTCCCTTTAAAAGAACAATGAAACTTGTTTGCATTCTGGTCCTCTGAAGTCCAAAGTAGGAAGGAAGTTCTGTCAAAGTGCATGCAACATCTTCCTAAATGGCTACAACCCTAACAATGTATAGGGCGCTACAGTAATTTCACGACTATAAGGCGCACTCTTTTGACTAAAATTTTGGTCTGAACCCGGAAGTGCGTCTTATAGTCCGGTGTGCCTTATATAATGTACAAGGTCGTGAAATTTGCAAACCCGGAAGTGCGAACTGCGAGCCGAGTCGGGAACCACAGGAGCCGTGGCCGTTGGGCGGGGGGACTCCGGGACGCGACGCGGCTGCCGGTCGGGGGGACGCGGGGGGAAGCGACGGCGCAGCTGACCGCAGGGAAGTGGTGACAAGTGGCACAGCCGCAGGGAAGGGGGAGAAGCGGCGAGAAGCGCTGCCGCCGCTGGCTGGGGGGAAACCAGGATGCAGCGCGGCTGCTCAGGGGGAGCCGGGAGCCATGAGCCGTGCCAGCTAGCGCTGGGGGCGGGTGGGAGTGCCCGGGGCCCACCGCACGGGGAGAGCATCTGGGGCTGCATTTAAAGGCTACACCGATCTTTGAAAAATGTTTGCAAATTGAGCACCTGTCAGTAATTTGTTACTTTGTTGCGCACTGCGTGGCTCCTCGCTGTAAAAAAAAGTGCGTCTTATAGTCCGGTGCACCTTATATGATCTACAAAGTTGCGAAATTTACCGACTCCCTGGGAGTGCGCCTTATAGTCCGGTGCGCCTTATAGTCCAGTCCGCCTTATGGTCGTGAAATTACTGTACTCATTGTGTCACAACACTGGTGTTTGACTATTAGTAATATACAGTAATTTCACGAATACAAGCCGCACCAATTTGACTAAGATTTTGCTCCTAAACCGGAAATGCGGCTAATAATCAGGAGCGGCTAATACAACCTCAGAAGTGCCTGCCAGAGTGCTGAGCCGAGCAGCTGCAAAGTCGGCATTTTGCGATTGTTACAAATCGCTACTTTGTTGCACCGCGGGTGGAGCCTGGCTCCGTGTAGGCAGAACGGGGGGCGGGGAGAGAGGCGGGAGAGCTCTCTTTCCTCCTCTGCCACAGCCCAGGGGAGAGACGGGGGGGGGGCCCGGCACCGCCATTGCTGCAGCTTGGGGAGGAGAGGGGGGACCCGGACCGGCCCTACCGCGGCCGGGGGAGGAGGGGGGGGACCCGGGCCGCCCCTACCGCGGCCCGGGGAGGAGAGGGGGGACCCGGGCCGCCCCTACCGCGGCCCGGGGAGGGGGGGGAAGCCGGCGCCGCCATTGCTGCGGCCCGGGGAGGGGGGGGGAAGCCGGCGCCGCCATTGCTGCGGCCCAGGGAGGGGGGGGGAAGCGCGCGCCGCCATTGCTGTGGCCCGGGGAGCCGACGGGAGCCCCGCGCAGCCATTGCCGCGGCTCGGGGAGCCGACGGGGTGCTTTGTCCCCGCCCGCCGCCGCCGCGGCAGGAGCGGGGAAACTCCGTCCCTGCCCGCCGCCGGCGCCACGGGCGCGGGAAAGCTCCGTCCCCGCCTGCCGCCGCTGCCGTAGGAGCAGGGGAAGCTCCGTCCCTGCCTGCCACCGCAGGGCAGCGCCGACCTGGGGTGACCGAGCCCAGGGGCAGCGGCGGCCGGCCCCGAGCTGCAGCACCGTGCTGGACCACCTGGCCCCGTCAGCGGCCCCTAGCGGGCCGAGCCTGCACAGCCTTAGCTCAGCCAGTAAACCCCGCCCTCCCGCCGTTCTGTTAATAATTGCACGCGGGTCCTCGCTGCGAACGACAGAGCGGCTTATATTCGTGTGCGGCTTATCTATGGACAAAAACCAAAATATTTGCCAACACCCAGAGATGCGGCTTATAGTCAGTGCGGCTTGTATTCGTGAATTTACTGTATATGAAATATCTTGATAAAAGAAAGAATTTCGTGTTGCATTTAAGACAGCCTAAAAGTAGTGACATGATTTCCCTCTGCAAATCAGGTGAGGGATTGAGTGTCACTGAGCTCCAGTTACTTTCTCATTTAACTCATACAATGATGTCTTTACTGATACACTTAGACAATACAATCTTTAATCATATTAAAACCATAGATATATTCCAAAGAGCAAAAGAAGCCCTTGTTGAACTTCCAAAGTAAGGAAGTTTTACACTCCAAAAATTTGGGAAAGCAATTACAAGAAACACTTGTTAGAAATTTATTGGATTTTTGCCATCAGAGAACAGAGAATTAAAGCAAAGAATAAGAGTACGAAATGTAGCTTTTTATTAGAAGTAGAAAGTTTATGATTTGGAATGTGAACCATGCCATATAAAAATTTTTGCCCAATGTTTGCACTGAAATATTTGGGCTCATTTACATTTAAAAGTTACGGAATGCAAGCACACAAGAAATAAAATAAAAACCTGTTTCCAAAGACATTAGGGAAGCTTGTCATTGAAAGATCCTAATAAAACAGAAAATATTTCAGATCTTTCCCCATAAATTATGCCCAAAGTGCATCCATTTGAAAGGGAACAAAATGTTTTATCACACAGCAACCATTGAATATCAAATTAATATACTAGGTTAGGGGTATATATTTCATACTGAGGACAAAAAAAACCCCTTTAATATTAAAACTTATATATTTATCAAACATCTAATAATGCCTAATCCTTGAACAACCTGATGATAACTTGATTATCAGCAAACAAAACATCTGAAATTTGTTGCCCTTAGCCAGGTAACTAAAGCCAACAAAAGTAGCTTTCTGTGAATTTGTACTCAGACAATTAGCAGATAAATGCACTATCTTGCTATGATCTCTCATCAAAACATTTTGTCTTTGATTAACCTTTAGCTGTTTAAATTTCAACTAGAGTTAAAGAAAACGACAAGGAGCTGTGCTGAACAAAGTCAGTTTTAGAAGATCTATTATAACAATTATATTTTAAAAAAATAATCATACTCACTATGCAAAAAAATTTAAGAGATAAAGTGTTTTTCTAGAACTTTCTTCAAGAAAAACAACCCCAAGAAACCTACTCTATACAGCTAAAATAATCTCTTTAATGTTGGTACCAAAATAGCAAAATGCTGTAATTACATCATTATTTTGTCAGTCTCTGTCAATCTGTTGTAAGAAAATATTCTCTCTCTTACCCTTTATCCAGGTCTTAACACCTTCATGATGTTGTTATCTCAATTGTTTTAGAATGCTTGCTTTTCAACTCAGGGATTTGGCTCCTATTTGTCTGTAAAGTGCCATCATATTTACTGGGTTGTATTAGTAAATCAATTAAAAAATTAATTTGGTATCTTTTGTAGTTATTAATGCCCATAATAATACATTTACTTTTGCAAAACAGGCTGCCTTGGTTACACATATTTGCCATATCTCTTTCAGATACTGAACACTTGTATTACTCCTTATAAAATAAAAATCACACTCAAAGTTTACTCACCAAAAGAGCAAAAAGTTATCCCTCTTTCCCAGCAGTAGCTTTGGACAGTAGCAATCCGTCTAGTTTCTCCTCATACTTTGTTCTTCATCTCTACTAGTAATTTAAGCTGGGCAAGAGAACTTTTGCAAAACACTGGAATGCATCTCTCTGTACCGTTATTTTATAATACTCCTTTATGTGTCTTCTGTTTTGTTAAAAAAAGAAATAACAAATAGCTTGAAATGGCAATTTCAGAAAGGAACAATTCCCAAAAGATAATATGGATGTAATTTCTGGTAATGGAGGGTATAAATGTTTTGGTATGGATACATTAATAACATTGAATACCAAAGAATTATCCCACTAGTTTTTTCACAAGTGTAGATGCAGCCTTAGATTCTAAGTAATTTCTGCAGATAAAAATATAAATCTTTGTTCTAAAAGGATGAAAAAGACTTGGAGCTAGTAAACATTCAGTAATCTTAGTCTGTGTTCCCCGCTGCATAGCGATGTGATAGAAATTTCTCACAAAGACCCCAGGAAAAATCTATGAGAAGAAGTAAGTAAATTAAGTATGTGTATAACCTACTATTTATTTTCCACTAATAAATGTGCTAAAAAAATTTGCATTGAAAAGTTGTATTCTGTGTGATACCACAAAAAACTTCAGAAATGACTGTGTGCTCTATAGGTTGTCTAAATATATATATATCTTTCTTCATCTTTGCATATATTAGAAAAATTGAGGGACATACTGTTAGTATGCTCTCAGGTAAGCCAAGACACATTGTTAATTCCAAGATCAGAACTCAGTTGGTCATAGGTCCTCTAAGTCTACGGCTTATGCTGATGCAATAACCAGATCATGAATCTTTGAACACGGACTTGTTCTGTCTGAAAATTTATAAAAGTCTTATCTTCAGGAGCTCTTCACTGGCTGGTTTCACACATTATGCTGGGGATTTTCTGGTGTGGATTTCTAATAGTTCTACTTACTTCAAGAACACTTATATATATTGAGAAGATGTGAGTGGTTTAACCAAGCATCTTAAATTTTTTATTTTACCTTAGTTTGAGACTCTGGATATTGAAATACCTGTACAAGCTACACACTAGATAGCAACACAGATTTAAACAGAATAATATTAGCAAAGATATTTAAAATTATTCAGTGTGTAAGATAAATTTCAAGAAGACTTGTCTTTTAATATTGCAACTTTGCATAACTGTACCTGGAGGTATTTTGCAACAAAAGTGTATTAAGGTAAACAGAGAAATTCAGATACATAATATCTAGAGCTCTATGATTCCCACTGCAGAAATCTCCATAATTATAGAGATTATAGAGATTGCACACTAATACTAATTCTCCTCTAAAACTGATGCAATTAAAAGATAGTAGTAGTTCTAAATTAAAACCTCAAATTTGCATTTGAAAGATAACAATTAGATTAGTCAATAAAACTTTGTGAAGTAAAAATGTAATCTTTCTTATTTTCCCATGGAAAAACAAAGGAAATAAAGAAGAGAAGAGATAGACTGCAGGAAGAATGTAATTATTTACAGCGGAGCTTTGTTCTCCTAGTCACTGCAACACTTCACTTTTGCATTTTGGGAACATCTGTTCACACATGTAATATGTATATCTACACTACCATAAAAGATAGATGATAAGTTAGGCTTCCAAACTGCTGCTGCTTATATTGTCAAGTTTGTCACTTTACGGTATTTTCTGGGTAGATCTCAGCCAAAAGTGATGGAGGAAGTAGAAGGGAGAAATGGCAAAGCCAGCTTTTCAGCACTGTACAATACTTTGATTGTACAACACTGTACAATCAAAGTTCTATTTGAATTCCTAGTATAGTTGTCAATATTGTTTTTCAGAAATTTTGGAGAGGAAAATTATGAAAAACTTTGTGAGAAAGAATTCGAAATTTTAAAAAATATCTTTTCAACTATCTCTGGGTTTAAAAAATATGTTAGAGAAAAAATTGGTGGAAGTTTTTGCAGAGTTCAGAGATCGAAATGCTAGAGCTTTTTTTTTTCCAAATTAAACCTGAAAGATTAGAAATTTGATGCATATGTTTGTTCTCCAAGCAACAGGGATATTTTAGAATTTGTAGTCTAATTTTTAATCCAAAAAAATAGATTGCAATTTTATTTAGTTATCACCTGCTGTGTCGAGACCTTGTTACAAATACAAGGACCCTAGGGGATGTTGTGGGTATAATGTATTTTTTCCCCTCGTCACTTCAAACATAGAGGAAATAGCTCTCTCCTTAAACCTTAATGAGTCAAGGTGAATTCAAACCAAATGTTTTCTGGTTTTATTCCCACTGACAAATCACAGCTCAACTTGCTTTGTAGAATGCCCTAAATGTAATGACCAACTGATGCACTCTCTTTTAAGGCTGAATGTTCATGGGTCAGTCTCCAAGCTAAATGTTTATTTTTCTAACTGTTTTATAGGAGAGTTTTGTTAAAAGACTTGGCACAGTGCACTTCAGTTTAATTTTAGGCTTGACAGCAGTCCTGGCCTCAGAGTGTGTATCTGTGTAATTTAGTTGCTGTGCTACTGGAAGTCTATGGAAGATTAATGAATGGTAAAGCTGTGTGGCAGTTGTGAAGAGATGCAAGATAGAACAAACCAGTTACCATCTGTTCAAAATAACTCTTACAACTTTTTTAAGGAAAACCCTTATCAGCAGGAGATAAGGGCATGCAATTGTTTTTAATATTAATATTTTTCTGATGTCAATGGGAAGTTCTGTTGCTGTATTTATCTTGTGAGACAGTGTCTCATATACAAGTATACACATATGATTATATTGGTCTTTATGTGATGAATGTTTAACTCTGTTTTTAATGTGATATTTAGAAAAAACAAAACAGAAAACAACAACAAAACATGAAGCACTACACACTTGATAGTTCAAGTTATTGAAAAAGCTACCATAAATTTTATTTTTCCCAAAGTAAGATGGAGGTATTTACTTCTATATAAACTCTTTGTGTATAGCACATTGATTGAAATAAAAGTTGGATGGTTGTATCTAAAATTTAAAGCTATGTGATTTTATATAACCTTACCTTGGGAAATCCTCAGTTTTCAGATGGACTTACTAGGTTTAGTAGAGAATCCATGGAAAAATTTCAAGCTAGAGATATGTGTAGCCAGACAATAAATGCTTATAATTTGATTTTTCTGTATCTTGGTTTTCAGAAAAAAAATTAATGAGAATCATAGTTTTGAAGAGGACCTGAATCTGATTTGGTTGCCAATGTCCCTCAGCAGATAAATCTAGATGCAGCTTCAAAACTTCTCCAAGCCCGGAAATATTTAACCACTTCCGGTTATATAAATACTTGATGTTCTGTATTTTTAGGGGTTAATTCTGTTGACCCTTACTTCATCAACAACAGAAAAGATAGAATTTCTTTCCTTTAGCTGAGAGATTCTGCTCACCCTACTCGTTTGAGTGAGATCAACTTTCAGAGTGAGGCAGAGCCCACCTTAATACGTAGGCTTCCTTTACAGCCAATACAATTCTAGACAGTACAGTCACCAAAAGTTGGAGAGCTATTCAGGAGATCAAATGTAGGTGATTTCTGTGGGATGGGAAAATAATTCCTCTGCACCTCATGAACTGCAGTGATGAAGGAAAAAATTAATCTGATGACACATAAACCTCTGCAATTTTACAGGTCATAAGGTTATTCCACCTGGCTTTTCACTGCTTCTTGAGAAGGATTCAAGTCTCCTCCAGGTCTTGTTGACTGTCAGTCAAGCTTCATGTTATTGCTTCGGAGAGCTTAGGGCATCTCAAACAGAATAAGGTTAGGTGAATTTCATCTGCTATTTCCGCTAGAGTTGAATAAGCATTTAGATAATCCAGAGGACAGGTAGCTGTAGATGTCTAAATGCAGATGAACGAATTCCTGTTCAATTCAACTAAGATTTAACTGATCATCTTGAGCTTGACTTGTATTAGACTTTAATGCATCTCAAAAGATCCAAGAATATCTGCTAAGTCTAACATGCTACTGGACTCTTTGGGGAGGTGTGTGGAAGTGTTGATGGAAGCCAGAAGTAGAGTGTGGGACACTGAAAAAGAAGTATGTGGAGAACTGAACTGAGCTCTTTGCTGACCTTTGGCTATGCAGAGAGAAAAATGCATACACTCCGGGAGATGTTGGTTTGAAAATCAATTTAGATAAATGTAAAAGAACCAGAAGAGCAAACGTATTCTGCCCACCACCACCCTGCCCTTCAGAGATGTCTGCTTGTCTTTACTGGTTAGAGCAGGAACACAGCAAAATCAGCTTCAATGCAAAGTAGATTTTTACATACCTCAAAAACTAGGTGAGAGTAATCCCATCAATATTTTATAAATTTTCCATATCTTTCTCTGTTATTATCCAGCTACCTTTGTTTACTCTGTGGGTGAAAAAAAAACAGAAATAAAATGTAAGGATATTTTCTTCCTGCTTTCATGTAGATAATCTTTTGCCTTTATATGGTAATCCATGGACTGCCATAGGAAGTTCAGAGAAAAAAACATACTAGTTTTTAAACTTTCTGCACTGTAAAATAAGCCATCAGAATTAGTTGTGCGGTGTAAATTGCACATCAAATACATATAAGAGGCCAAAGCAGGTCCAATGTAGCAAACATATTTACATTTTATTTCCTTCTTTTTTTTTCTATAAAGTTATTGTCCACTTTGATGTGTTTTGAGTTTGCATTTGCTGTGATGAATAGGCTTAAAGATAATCTAATATCATCTTACTCAGTCCATCAAACATTTAATATTGTAACAGTAACCAACATTAATTTTTCTAATTAGAAAAAAAAGGAGTTTATTTTCTGTGACATGTAGAATTTCAGGGGTTTTTAATCCATCACACAAAGCACATTATCATATTTGAGAAGAAAACTATATTTTTAGTTAAAGCACTAAGTACTGAAAAGACAAATAATTTATTATACTTTTATGAATAGTAAAATATTCTTTCAACACTAACTATTCTATTCATTTTTCTTTCTTTAAGAATGATTAGAGGCTACCAAGGCAAAGCATCTTTGGTTGAAGCATTGGACTTTTATTGTGTTCATCTTAAACTGTGTAAAAGGTTTTAATAGTTTAACATATGCTCAAACTCTACTCTTTTAAAAAACGCTAACATTCCATGTCTAATCGAATGTTTGCTTTTAATAAAATCTTGATATTCGTCTCTAAAAGAATTTAGTGTATATACAACTGAGAGATCCAGTCATCTGTTCCTTTTTCCTTAGACCAGATGATACATAAGAGCCAGGTTGAAGATAAAAACACAAGTTCAAGAACCAGACTGGCATAGGTCATGAAATGAGGTAAACTTCAGGCATCAGAGCCATGTGATAAAGTATCCATTCATGGAGTAACTAAATTAACCTGGATTTTTTAAATCTTGTTGGAGACAGGAGCTATTTTTACCACATATGAGTACCCTTAAAGCCCTGTTGGTTGAAACCTGTGAAACACCTAGCATGATCAAGGGTCTTTGTTGCAGGACTCTGAATCACAGTCCTATAGTGGTTCTGATTCCTTTGAAATTAATGTAATAAGAGACAAAAATCTTCAAAGTGTATGTTTTATTATAATAAATATAAAAATGAAATTAGTCTTTAGTTGAATCAAATCTAGTCTTCTGTGTAGGAAGGACACACCTTTCCCTTTCATCTTGCTTCTCACTGAGCTGCCTGAGGCAGTGAGCAACACTAGAACAAAGCCTCTGAGTCAGATTGCAAAGTCTCCTTACACCTTGCTGGGGCTGTTTTCTAATACATCTTCCTTCTTTTCAACAGGTTCTCAGGGTCTACTCCTGGCTAAGGTCTCATCCATTTGGCCACTAGAGTTCATCTTTTCATGTTGCCTAATTATCCACTCAGAGGAAAGGACAACCCTGTTGGAAAAAGAGTCTGTTCCCAAATAGCCTATGCAAAAAGTGTTACGGGTTTTGGTTCATAAACAGGGTTCTAATTTCAATTACAATAAAAAACACATCGGACAAGATCCAGACTGCTTTTTTTGAGAACCAATTTAATTGTTCTGACACTTAACAGAAGGTGACAGGTGCAAGATAAGTTTATTCAGATTTTATAAATTGAGGGATTATGTTCTGTATGCAATCACTCTAAAGAAGTAAGTGTTCCTGAGGCTGAGCAGCGTGTAGTCAGTAAGACTAAACAATGTGAAATCATACGTACAGAGACACATTTGCCTTTTTGCCCTTCTCTGCAAGTTAGTAATCCAATAAAGGTTGTGCTTATACAGTGATGCAATTAAGTTCTTGATCCTAAGTTTAATCAGAGCAGACCTGCTAACACATCAAATTTATGTCCATGTTTGATATGTTAACATACACTAAGCCTGTCTACACATAGTCAGTTATGGAGTCAAAGCTGAGAGCTGGAATCTAATACCTGAAACGCATCAAGGAACAGCTTCTTAAATTACTTTTAGTTCTGAAAGATTTTGTGAGCAATTCTGGTTAGTCAAAAAAAAACCCAACAAAACAAAAAACAATAAAGCTCATAACTGGAAGGCGATTTTTAAAAAAATGAGCTGGAGTTTCAACCCATTAATTTCAGTATCTTAATTGGAAATGGTGGCTAAGCACGTAAAAATGTTCCTAAATAATATAAGTAAAAAGCTTCCTAAATGCTACTTGGCTGGAAGTCTTTGAACTACAGACCTATTAGAATTCTTTATCCCTGCAGCAGGAAGGGTGGATTTAATTTTGGATTCTGAGTGTTATCAGTTTACATTCAGTGCTATGCTTGCTTTTCAGAGAAGTTCCAAATTGCACCATGTTACATTTTATTAGGTTGATGGTCCAGATGGTAAAGCTCAAAGGGAAGATTTATAACCTTACTGAAATAGGTACATAAACTCGTCTTTAGAGCTCTTTCCTCCTTCTGAGAATCAGGACCTTGGTGTTTTCATGTGAAGGCACATGATTAAATAATCAGACTTTTCCTGTGTCAGAAGACAAGCGTTTAAGATAAAAGTGCCCACCTTTTGTACAGTAGCAATGGAACTGATTCAGAGCTCCTACTACAGAAATTAGGTGATCCAAAGAGGCTGAGGGACAACTTTCAACTATTCTCTCACAGTTGGATCCTGGTGAAACCAGAAGGTAAGAGAAAGGGACTGAGAGATGAGAATGCAACTGGAAAGTAGCTCAGAAATTATTGTGTTGCTGCAAGAAGGAAAAATTGAGAATTTTTTTCATGTTGATTCTTCTTCCCTTTTTTTCAGCAACTGTCTAATATTAAAATAAACATACATTTCAGGGAGCAATATTTTTTATATCTAATCTGTCATAATATGATAATTTATATTATTTTATATATATTTCATACACACACACACATATGTATATATAAAACTGTATGTGTGATACTTTAGACTGGGTAGAATGCAACTGTGTTCTATGGAAGGGTTGATTGTGGCTGATCTTGCTGTCTGAGTATTTGAGAATTAATCAGTAGCCACTTCACATAGTGCTCCTGTTCTCTTGTAGGACTCACAAATTTAGCAATGTCAACCTTCAGGTCTCGAATCACTGGCTTTAGCTAGCTTGCTTCAAATGTTTAAATGTCCAAGTGTCTAAATGGCCTTGGTGATAATATAATTACAAAGGACTATAAAAAAGGGACAACAGGTCAATGTAATCCAAGATTTTTTTTCCAGTTTGCTTGTGAAAGGGTAGAGGAGCCAAGAAACTACTTTATTGGTTAGTTTTTCTTAACATACATGAATCAGTGGCTTTGGAAATTCTCAAACTCAAGAATGAAGTCAGGCATGACAGTTTTAATAGTCCCAGACTTATATTCCATGAACTTGTCATATTTCTTTTTAAGCTCACTTAGACATTTGGCCTTCAGAACATCCTCTGGCATTACATTGCTTAGTTTAATTACACATGATATCTAAAGAATATATTTTGAGAAATTGTGTGTCTTTTACCAAATGGACACCCTTTCTAAAGGAAGAAATTTTATAGTTAATATCTACCATTAGTTCAGTAATGTGTCTGGAAAAAAAGACACTTCTGTGCCATTGAAGCCAAATCTTTTTATTAGTTCATTTGTTTACTTCTTGCTAAATATATTGTCTAGTTCAGTTCCTTTGTCATAAACCTTAACTTGCATTTTTATTTAAAAAATTGATTGTATTTACAGAAATGCAATTGCAGTTCTTATTAAGAGGTATTTGAAAATATTTCTGATGTCTCTGACCTGGTATTTCAGTAGATTAATAGAATTTGATCTCCTAGTACCTGCAGGCTCCCAGCTTTAAGTTGGCTTCATCAACTGCTACTGCCTATACAAAATTAAATCATAGAATCACAAAATGTTTTGATTTGGAAGGGACCTTGTAGATCACTGAATTCCAAGCCCCTGCCATGGCCAGGGACACCATCCACTAGACCAGGTTGCTCAGAGCCCCATCCAAACTTGTCTTGAACATTTCCAGGTATGGGGCATCCACAACTTCCCTGAACTTCCCATTTCAGCACCTCACTACCCACTCAGTGGAGAATTTCTTCAAAATACCTAATCTAGATCTACCTTCTTTCAGTTTGAATCCATTCCCTCTTGTCCTATCCCTACGAGCATTTGTAGAAAGCTTCTCTTCCAACTGCCTTGTAGGTCCCCTTCAAGTACTGTGAGGCTGCTATAAGGAGCCTTCTCTTCTCCATGTTGAACAACTCCAGTTCTCTCAGTCTGTTTTTCTTTTTTTAATAAGATGCATTGGTTTTTAAATTCTGTGTAATTTTGTAAATCAGGTTCTGTTCTTTTTCTTGAACGTGGTCCTTCATTGTCTCTCAGAAAATAATCCTCGTCATGTTACTGGCAAAGGTCACATGGTAACCAACCTTGGCCCACAGCTACTCATTCACCTTTAAGAAAGTTGGATTTAGTCCTCATTTTTGAAAAGACATGAGAAATGTAATCGAATACATTTTGTAAACATCAGATGTTTAATCCAGTTCTGCATATTTTGGACAGAAGATTTTGCTAATAAGGCAACCTTGCTTAGAGACAAAAATTGGAAAGCACAGATCAGAAAGCCAACAGCTGCACAGTTTAGCCACATAGTCCATTATCTACTGAAGGGAAGGATTTTTAATGAGATTTCCTTGACACTGGTGTTCTTCTATCACAACCAGAACTGCTAATGTACCAATCAGACCTGAGCAGTGCTGCTGCCAGCATTCTTCCTTAAAGAACACATTTTTTTCTGTTATGCCCTGTTAAGTATTTAACAGGTTTGCATTGTACACAAATTCTTACAACACAGTTTAGTTTTTCATATTAAATAAATCAGCCTTCAGATATCAAGCATGGTTCATTTCAATGAGCATGCATTTTTTTTTTCTTCTAAATATGAGTATTAATGGGGATAGAGGTGAATGGGTGGCTATAATAGTGTTCCTTTGCCACCCGTTAGGAAAAAATCTCTTAGCTATGGAGTAACACAACATAATTCCTTACGTTCTCCAAGTTATAATCTCAGCCCAGGCAATTAGGATAGCTAGCACAGATGAATGTAGCACATAGAATGTTGCATATACAAACCCAATTTTAGTTTTTGTGTTAGTAATTAGGAGTTGTGGTATGTTTAATTTATTTAGTTATCTACAAATTTAAGCTTTTTTTATTGTTACTTGCCAGTGCTGAGTTGAACACAGAGCATAATGTGCTGGGCATGTAACAACAAGAACTCATGCAGAACTGTCTTGAGGAAAAGAAATATTTTAATTTTGTGCAATAGTGTAACTCTAGATGTGGCATAAATTGTATACTGAAGTCCATTTTAACAGAGTTTATTAAATAACTCCATTTAATTAGATGAGTTCAGTTTAATTTCAAGACTGTTAGAATAGAAGCGTGGTCTGATGGTTAAAGAATTGCAGTAGTATGAGGTGTTACCAAATCCTATTTTGCTATGCCTTCCTGCTAGAACCTTTGGCAAGTACAGAGAATCATGGGAGGAGTTTTGGAGAGTTTGGGACCTAATTTACATTACACACATAGGAAAAAGTAGTAGTCTTCAGAACTGTAACTGTGGCTTTCTTCCCATGTAGTTGTCATACAATATAGATAGAATACAGACCAAACCCAAACCAAATCAAACGAACAAAAAAACTGCTTCCCAACCTAACAACAGAAAAGTCCAACCAAAACCAAAACAACCAACAGTGTGGGCTTGTCCTCCACCTTTGTTCCTCTTTCAGTACCTCTTTATCTTTTTGCTGGATAGTTTATCTACCTGACTGAAGGAAATGAAAATGTTTCTATCTGGTGGAGCACAGAGGTAAATTCATTTTCATAAGAGCAAGAAAATTTAATTTTGAACACTAAGAAAAGATGAAGGTACTGAAACCATGGTTCCACCTTACATTACTCTTGCCTTACATTCTTTCTTGGATTGTGTGCTGTATAACAGTGATCCCCAAGAAGATAGCAAAATAGATAATACCTGAAATAGAAAATAGACAATATTCAAGGCCATAAAAATATAAACACAGTTCATTTATAACCACAGAAGAATGAAACTTTAAGAGCTAGGGAGAACTTGTTTCTCAGGATAACAAGGAGAAAACAAAATCCGTGCATCTAACATCTATAATGAGTCTCACATATGGTGAAACATGAAGGGGATAATATAAATATACACTGAAGTCTGCCACAGCTTCTACCAACATGGGAAATGGAAGGAGAGAAAGGAATAGTTGAAGCATTGTTTCTCTCAGGTAAGGACCCTATGCCTGATCTGAATCACTATTTACCTCCTTAGCAGAAAGTATTGCTCTCTCAATTGCAGTTACGTTTTGTCTAAACATTAGAGATAATCAAGGGTCAGTGCTAAAACTTGTGCTTTTACCTTATTCCTCTTTCTAGACTGCCAGAAATATTTGGGATACTTTCTAGACATCTTTAATTTTCCTGAAATTCTCAGCTCCTAAATTATATATATATATATATATATATACTATATTATAAATTTTTCCATCCTGTTATTAGATATGAAGAAAGCATTTGAATAATTCCAATGTTTAAGCTCCCTCTTAGGTGATTTGACCCTTAACTTTGACTACCAATTCCTTTGCCTTAAAGGATTCATTTATTTTCCACTTTCATCTGGGAATAGGCATCAAGGCCCTTTGAGAGTTTGGCATTTCAGACCACCCTTAAAAAAGGAAGGGTAGCTGTAAATGCCCCCCTGCACATTTTTTTTCCTAGGAACCAGTTCTTAGGACATTTACTTGGAAAGATTGGATTTTTTGCTTCAGTGAGTCTTACCTGATGCATAGCAGAGCAAATTGCACAAGCAGGAATGAGAAATGCCTGGTCCAGAAATCCTTGTAGTCTGCTTTTATTGTGTTCACTTGGGACACGGTCTTGCATCTCATCTTGCAGAAAAGAAACTTAAGCCTAGTTTAGCATTTTGAAAAGTGTCCCAAATTTTATAGGGAGAAATAGTATTTGAGAATGACCTGCTGGTAGTGTTTTCTTGGGACTTAAAGTCAGAACTCTGAGCATTCTGTCAGTTCACATCTGGCACATGAGTATGTGAGTGATGCTAAAACGTAGCCATGGAGTTGAGCATTAGGATTTGTCAGAACATAACTGATGACGAAGATGACTAGAAGCAGGCTCTAACAGGCCTACACCAGGCTTACAGGCTTATATCAGTTAACTTTAGTATGCTTATCAGCTTAATAAAAGGCAACTAGTCCTCCAAATAAGAACAAATAGCTTGTTAACTTGCATCCACTCTAATAGGTACTGTATTTATATGTAACACAGAAATCTACTTGGAACAGACCAAAGTAGATACAAAGTAAAATCCAAGAATTAAGAAGTGAGGGTGATCAGGTACCTGTCTAGAAGTTTATTTTCTCTGTCTGTATTTTTTAGGACAAACTGTGGAGCAAACTTACTTATTTTAGCTATCTACCTACACTTCTTTCTTGATTTCCTGATTTTTTTTCTTATGCAATGCTTGTACACTAGTGTGATGGTTGCTGAGATTAGCCATGGCAAAGGAGAAAACACAATGTGGTAAGGACAGCTGACCACTAACATTGTGGGCAGGTTGTCTCTCATGCTGTAGACAGCTACCTCTTCCAAAGTGTTTCTAATGGGCTATTCATCACTTTCTCAGTGGTAGTTTTGTTTTCCAGAATGCTTGTTGACTCTGAAGTCAATGGGAGAAGTTCTTTGAACACTTAGAGTGGGAATTTGTGATTCTGTGATTCACCTCCACTGATGTAAGATGTCTAATTCCAAGCCACTTTGCTGTACAACCTAAAATACATTTCATCTACTCCTTTAAATTCTAAGTGCTCTGACCATCAGATGCATGGGCATGAGGTGCAGCTCCAGCAGGGCAGCCAAAATAAGCATATCCCTTGGCCTTTCCCCGTGAGAGTTGCTCATTTGTGAAATGAAGAAAGTAATACCCCTCCATTTCACTGGGCAAAGTATTTCTGCTATCTCTCAAATTTTAAATGTCTTTCTGTGTAATTTCAACATTCTTCCAACCTGGTGTTCTAATAACAGGGAGAAAATTTAGGTTTTACTACCATAAAAAAGACTTGGAGGTCAAATTTCTGCTGTTTGATCTCTGTCTCTTAGAAATTTGTTAGTAATTTTGAACTGCCTAAGTTCATCTCATATGCTTGAAGTAAAAACAGAGAAGGAAGAAACTAAAAACTGAAGGGATTTAACACAGTCTTGAATCTTTGCTGTATATTTATATCTCCCCAGAAAATATTTCCTGGATTTCTGAACCTGGTTTTGAACTGCTATAAGCTTCTGCTCATTATCATATTATGGGGTTTTTTTTAGAATTTAGATGTAAAGCTTTGGTTTTTCACTTTGTTTCATGCATTTGTTTCTGCATTTTGGTTAAAAGATTTTATTTATCTGAAGGAATAACCTCACTCTGACATAGCAACTGTTCCATGCAGTTTTTATCTATTCCTTTGTATGTCTCTGTCTCCTCTTTTGGTGGCAATGTATTCTGAAATGTACTGCTGATATGGTTAGGGGGAATCCATTATTTGATGCTGTATCTTTTTCATTTCTTGAGAGCATGGGGGATTTTAAGAGGCTGCATATTCAATGCAGCAGCAATAATGGTCCTGCTGAATATGATAATATTTTGGATTGTTGCATGTTAGACAGGTACTTGAACACACATGACCTATTCATGCCCCAAAGCCCCCATATCTACTATAATGCTACAGCTTTTCACACTCCCCCTGCTGAGTTTCTAATGCAAACTATCACAGTGTGTGGTCCCCACTACTGTAAACATGAATTCCCTTCTTATTGTGACTTTATATCTTCTACACTGATTGTAATGATTCTCTATCAGCTCAAAGCTGTCAATGTGCTCCTGAAAGAACTATTAGTAGTGGAAAAGAAAAATAAAGAGGCAGAAAAAAAAAAAAAGATACCTAAAGAATAGAAAGCGTGACAAGAATCAGGAAAAGTTTAAATTTCTTTTACTGCTTAGTTTCATATAAATGAATGTATATTTATAGATACGGTTTCCTCTTTTTTATTATTTTATTTTATTTTATTTTATTTTATTTATTTATTTTATTTTATTTTATTTTATTTTATTTTTATTTCTTTTCTTTAAGTAATCTGAATAATGTAATGCAGAGAGTAACTCTTCCCCTCCATTTCATGTATTGTGGAGACATAAAGGTGCATGCATCACACAGTCCATCTATTTCATCAGTTTCTGTCCTTGCCAACATCAGTTTGCATTCATTACTTTCACCACCCAACTGCAATGCTAGATGTGAAGCGAGTCTGCTTTCTTCTATTAGAAAACTTATCCATGGTTAGTATCACTTAAGTGTACCTATCAAAGGCAAAGCACTGATGAGGACGTCAAATTCTTTCTGCACAGGACACTTTGTTATTGCAAGAAAGAAAATAATAATGTCACAATGTAAAGCTACTGTGTATCCCCTTCATCAGCCACAGCAGGAAGCAATACTGTATGTGGTAGTTTAAATCTTCTTCAGTGATTTGACAGCTTCCAACTGAGTAAAAGAGTCCACATCCTTAGAGGGATTTAGAGGACTTGGAGCACCAGCCTGAGACTTCAAGAACTTGGAGTTACAGTACTGGATCTCCTGAGTTTATCTTCACATAAACCTGGCAATAATGGTGAGCTCTGTTATAACAGTGTTTCATGAGAAAGAAGCAACAATATTGGGTTTTTTTATGAGACAGAAGCAGTGCTCTCATTATCTAAAATACAAGGAATTTCAGGGAATCCAAGTATGGACAGTCATTTTCTTAAATATATTAACTTCTCTATCAAAATTGAGGAAAATATGTAAGCAGTGATGGAGTTCTCCAACAAACCTGCACTATTTACTTATGAAAAGTTCTTAATCTACTGTCTACTCCCCGAAAAAACTTGGTCATAACAAATCTCACACTTCCAAATAAGAAGTACAGGTGGTAGAAAAGGAGCTATTTTGTTCTAGAAACAGTTAAGGTCTACTTTCATTAATTACAGCCGGGATGGGAATCAGACAGCTTATCTACTATTAATTGAAAGAAGCAAGTGATCAATATGATTGTTAATTGCACAAAGGACAACAAATACCCTTCCCATAGGATACCAACTGCAGATAATTTTTGTACTGCTGCATTCTTTACACCAGTCATTCTCATAGGAAAAGAAAGCACAAGACTGATGTTCAATAGACTAAATTTAATGGTGTTCAGTGATAATCAGGGTCTTCAGATACAATACTAATAGTAATGTCAAGCGTGATTATATTTTCAGATTTATGTGAAACTATTGAAATGCTTTTTGCTATCATTTTTGTCCAAGGTTCATCCAGTTGTTTATGCAGTATGTCAATATTGATTCTACATAGTAAAATGTTTATAGCAGGGGCCCAGTGGCTAGTACATCTAGCATCTCCAGTGCCAGCAGCAAGTGATTTCTGCCAAGGATTGGTGGCAGCATGCCAAGCCATCCAGTGCACAGTTCATTTTTGCTATCCTATTTGGCTTTTTATTATTGTGGGGTGTTTGAATCACTTATGTTTCTCCTGAATATTTTTTCTTTTGCCTAACAGACCATGCAAAAAAACCCCAAACAAACCAAAAAACCAAACAAACCGAAAAAAAACCCCCAGAGATAAGTAAAAGTCATTGTGAAGGCTATTTCTCAATGCAAAAAAAAAAAAAAAAAAAAAAAAAAAAAAGATGCATCTAGTAAAGATATCACTAGAGTCATTAGAGCTGTTATATGTGATTGGTGTTGTGTCATTTAGCAAAGTGTAGCTCAGTGGGTACAGCAGCTGGTATATATGATTTTCTATACCACCTGCAAAAATATCCCATACCATATAATCAACCACCTGGATAAAAAAGAAGGGCAGTGAGACACTGTTTATTATGTAGCAGCACCCATATTTTCCTTAAACTTGTGAGTACATAAACAGACTGATAGTACAGGACGTGTACAGGATAAGGTTTGTTAAAGCTTTTCTGTTCAATAAGGCATCTACTGCCTGCTGTTCAGATAGTATTGAACAGATTTGCTTATTTCTAATGAAGGTGTTTGGGCAATTTTCTGGCACAAATGAAGTAAAATTATGTAGTTTAAATGTTCATTAAAAAACAAAAAAGGCATTCAACCAGCCACCACCATTTTCCTGTAACAGATTGGAAACAACAAAACATACAAATGGAACCTCAGTGATAAATTGGTATCATTAGTACTGTTGGGATTAGTCATTTGCTTAGAAAGATCCTGTCAGTGGCAACATTTCAAACAACTGTTTTAACAACTTCTGATTAGCAAACCACCCTCTAACATACACAAGAGATACCTCAGATCATCGCTGCTCATCCAGCTCCCTCCCCACAGTTCCTACTGCTATTACATTTGCAGTGGCCACTGTGATTCGTTTCGATGAAGCTACAGCAGTTTAGTCCTGCTGAAAATCTGGCACTTGGTCTTGAGCATCTAATGCAACACACCTTTCCACAACCTAATAATGCTCCGAGTAAGCCAGAATTAGTTTTATTAAAGGCTTTAAAAGACACGTGATCTGGCAGCATGAGGATTTTATGAATCTGTGATTCATAAGGAACACAAATTTAGGTACTGTATTGCTGTCCAAATGAGGCTAAGGGAAATTCTTGGGGATGTTAGTTATCTGACATTTGCAAATATCTTGTGGCTTTTGTTTACTTTTTTTATGCCTAAGTTCTCAGCATCCTTCACAACTGATGTTTTAGAGACAACATCATTTATTGAGCCAATAAAATAATGAAGTGTATTTGTAAGTAGACCGATTTTTCTTTCATTTTTACTGCTCTGGTGGTTAGATTTGTAGTTCTCTTGCAAAAATTATTTTTATGTTATAATAGCCAAAATAATTTAAATAGAAAACTATATAAAGAAGGAAAAGTGTAGAAGGATACAGACTCTTATAACTTCAGGTCTCTAATTCATATCTGCTGAAGTAATACCTAACTCAGAAGTTTTTCCATCTGTTGGTTGTATGATGCTCTGCATAAAATGAGCAGAAAATCTGATTCTTGGTTCTGGTGGAACAGTAAAATCATCATAAGTGATACCAACTGATACTTGTGTCTGTAAAAGCAAAACTAATCAAAAATTTGTAAATAAGGAGGAAACATTTTTCAATGTTTGATCAGAAGGGAAAAGAAATAAACTTAGAGAAAAAACAGGAATGCAAAAATCATAAACTGAAATGAAGGTGGAAGAAAAAGTATTTTCAGGACTACTAGCAGTATTCCATTAGAACAATATATTTGTACAAACTGTAAAACTTCACGAACAGAATACATTGAAAAATGCTAAACATAGCTCATCGTGGAGAGGAAGAACATAAAAATATCTACTGCTATCCCACCCTTAGAAAAAATAGTCTATTCACTTAGAGCACTAACACCAATTCTGGTTGCCTGATTTGAGAGAGATTAACAGGTTATTGTCCTGAAAGTTCTTGCTTAACAGCTAGTGGAGAATGGAGCTAGTGGAGAATGAAGAACAAAGAGATAGTAAAAAAGCAATAAAACAAAAACTAAAGAAACCCCCACCCTGATCAATAAAAGTGTCTGGTACTGGCCTTATACAGAATCATTGTATAGCTTCAAAGTGAAGTTGATTTTTCAGGGTTGTCAACTCAATATCTTACCCCAGTGAAAAAACATTTCTTCGGGAATTAAAAAAAAATAAAAATAAAACAAAATGAATAGTGCTAAAACACTAATTAAGTCTGTTTTCAAATTATGTTAATGAAACTACAAAGAAAATGCAAATCTAGAAGTCTCCAGAAATTCTAACAGTTGTGGTGTAGCACCATGTCTGGTAGTCCCACAGCAATACTTCCACTGCCCCCAGGAGAATACCATATTAGTGGTTCACAAATGTGCATTAAATTAATCTGTTTGATCAGTAAGTGTTTTCAATTTTTTGGCGAGCAGGGATTTATTTTGAACTCCATTCTATGGGATTCAAAAATTGTGGAGTAATGCTGCCATTTGAGTCACAGAAGCAAAGTGATCAAAAATGTGTCTCCATTCGTAACACTAATGTCATTTGTCAAGTCTCATGACATCAGCCCACCAAGATTCTCTTCATTTTAAGTAAGATATAAGCACACTTATAAGTAATGCTATTTCAACCCACTAGAAGTCTAAGAGGTCCCACTACAGCAGTATAACAGTCACAAGACTAGTGATGCAGCACTTTAGGAGTGCTTTGCCTGCCTAATCATATTATAAACATATTCATAGTAGTCCCATGGAAGTCCAAGACTGCTTTTGTAGTAGGGTACTTATGCAGTACAAATGAAGCCCACTTTGTCACTAAGGAGAAGCTTTTTAACATTTTCTTTGGCATATGGGACTCCTGTTACTACAAGTTTCCCATTATGTTTTTCCATACACAAACACCAACCATATACTTTGTCAGATTGACCTTTCTTTGATATTAATTGAACAACAAAACAAACAAGAACAAAGGCGAGCATCTGTGACAAAGCATGAGAGGGTTTATGTCTTTGCACTGTACTAAGCACAAGCAAAAATAAAACAGCAGCAATCTCGAAATAGAAGGGGGACATTCTTCTTATGTAAAAATGAATACAGAAAAATGGGTAATTTCTTATGCACATTGTAAAGGCCTCCACTGAACTCACATTAATTTTAATGGTTGTCTACAGCTCTGTTAAGCCAGACTTATATTTATTCACTCATAAGCTCAAGACCTCAGTTTGTCTAAGGAAATCAGTTTGTTTGGAAAGACGGAAACAATCAATGGTCCACATACACATATCAGTCCTCTTTGTGTTGCTTCATCCCTTTTGTAAGTAATATAAAACTGGAATTTAAATGGTCTTGGGTGCAAGAGATGCAAGAAAGCTTCCCATGGATACTCAAAAGTACATGAGGGTACTAAATGCTGAAATTTTGTTGATTCATGTCTCCTTCAAATATCCAGCCTCCAACTACTTCTAAAAAAGCTATTACAGTAATTTCACGATTATAAGCCGCACCATTTTGACTAAACTTTTGGTTCGAACCTGGAAGTGCGGCTTATAATCAGGTGCAGTTTATATACGGACAAAGAATGAAAAGTTGCTGTTTTAGTTTGGAGGACAGGTGTCTGCTGAGAAAGGCAGGAGCTTCTCTTTGAAATCGAGAATGTAAACCCCCTCCCTCCAAATTATTATAATTTTGAAATCAAATGGCTCTCAGGCAAAGATATAGGAATAAGGAATAACAGTTCTTTTCTAGGGAAATTAAAATAGAAATACAGTACTACAAAGAAACAAACTCCAAACCCTGACAAAGTCAGAGTACAACCTGACACCCTGTCAGGCAGGGTGTTGGTAGCAGTCCCATTAAATGGTGGCTGCATCCTCCTGCAGTGACAGATGTGGCTCAGTTGGAGCAGTGCTCCTGTACAAGGTGCAGTTTCCCTCCTGAGGTCCAGTGGTGATGTGGAGAAATCCAGTTTTCCTCTGGAGTCCAGTGGAGAAAGGGGCTCCCTTAGTGTCTCAAAACCTCTGTTTTTATCTAGGTAAGAAATGTTGGGCTCTTCTGCCTGGCTGGAGCAACTTCCAATGGGATGAAGTAATTTTATCAGTCACACAGTGGGACTCAATGGGCCATTAGCAGAAAATGACTGGCTGGAGGAAGGATGGGTTGTGAAAAGATAAAGAGCAATGCCCCGCCTGGTTTCAGTGGATGGCCCATTAGCAGAATATCTGCCGTTGAGATAAGGATCACTGCCCCCACCTTCAACAGATGGTGATAGAATAGATACCTTTTATCACACTCTATATTGTAACCCAAGACATTTGCCGACACCCAGAGGTGCGGCTTATAATCGTGAAATTACTGTAATTAATTATTTAGGTACTTGACATGCTATAAAGGAGGATCTTAAATTTTCAAGTGAGCTTTCTAAAACTCTAATTCCTATGAAATCTATGGTGTGGTTAAAGCTTTCTTTGCCATTTGCAGAAGCAATGGTTAGCTCCTGGATACTTCTCATGAGTCCTTTACTAACTATAGTTTGCATATTTTCCATTGATTACTACCCTGAGCACCAATTTTGTTGCATTTACTTTTTTAATTCTAGGCCTATAAGCCATCAAATGTTTAAGTTCTTTTGTATTTTAATATTTAAAATACCTGTAATACATATTTCTATGTATATATGATATATGGTATTTGTGTATTACTAAGAACAACAATATGTACATAGAAGTTCATAAAAATAATGAAATAATTAATATGAAGTCTAAAGATAACATAAGATACTTCTAAGAGTTCAGAGTTTTAAAACTTGAGCATAAATAATTGGTTAAAACACAAGATTCTTTAAAGTATTCAAGTAAGGGATATTCTGGTTACGCTTTTCTACCTTTTTGCTTTACTTCTTTTTTGCAAGTGTTTTACAGTAAGTGTCTGAATTCCATAAAATGAGGTATTTATTCTTCACATCACAGTGCTAAGTAAGATAAGAGAGACACATTTCAGTTTTCTGCTTTGATTCTGTTTTATGATTTGAAGTAACCAAACACTGGCCATTGTTTTTTAATTGTACTCCAGATTGAGAACCACTGTAGTTTTCAGATTCAATAAGCTAAGTGGTGAAAATGGACATTTCTTCACATGGGAGTAATTGCAGAGTCTTCACAGTAACTTCTGCATTGGAGGTATAAAAGTCAGTTATATTTTTGTTAAATGAGTATGTAATTAGTGCTTTTATGGTATCTATTTACTACAACATTATTTTCTTGCAACATGATGACTTCTCAGGTGCTAGAAATCTGAAGATGGAATAGGAAGGTAGCGGTTGGAATAATTTAGGTTTTGAGTGCTTTTTAAATGAGTTATCTTACATTCATATATCACAGTAAAATGGATTTGGAATACTTAAAGATTGTTGTCACATAATGATTCCTTTGAATATGCAGTAATGTGTAGTTATCCCACTGAGCATCCTTTCAGTACCTGAAGGTTTACTTGTAGAAGTGTCAGACTGAGACTAGGTAGAGGTTGCAAGAATCATAGAAGTTAGAAAAGAAAAAGGTATATTGTACACTCCCCTCTTCCCTCACTGTCCAGCTGGATTTCCTCTCTCCTCCATATAGATTTTATACTAGCCTGTTTTCCATAAAAAAATTTAAAAAAGGATCACTGAAGTACTATTTTTTTCCCAATATTATCTTTCAATCCCTCCAGATTAAAGGTCAGAAATATAACTGATGTATTGCATCAGAATTAATGTAAATGCAAACAAGATTTTATGGAAAGACTGGGGAATGAGGTGCTGGAGAGCAGTACCACAGAAAGGAACCTGGGGGTCCTGGTCCATGGCAAGTTGACCATGAGCCAGCAGTGCCCTGGCAGCCAGGAGGGCCAACCCTGTCCTGGGGTGCATCAGGCACAGCATCACAGCCAGGCAAGGGAGAGGATTGTCCTGCTCTGCTCTGAGCTGGGGCAGTGTCACCTCTAGTACTGGGGGCGGGTCTGGGCACCACAATATGAGAAATACATAAAACTATTAGAGAGTGTCCAAAAGAGGGCAACATTGCAGTCTACAATGTCTTCGTGAGGGGAAGTCAAAGAGCACACACTGATCTCCTCTGTGCTGACCAGCGACAGGACCTGAGCGGATGGCCTAAAGTTGTGTCAGGGGAGGTTTAGCTTGGATGTTAGGTAAAGGTTCAGAGGATGGTTGGGCACTGGAACAGGGTCCCGAGGGAAATGGTCACATCACAATACCTGACAGAGTTCAAGAAGTGTTTGAACAATACTCTTGGGTACACAATGTGACTTTTGGGGATGGTGCTGTGCAGGACTGGGAGTTGGAGTCCATGATCCTTGTGAATCCCTTCCAACTCAGCTTATTCTGTGCTTCTGTGATTTGTCTGACCAGCACAGATTATCTTATCATCTGATTACTTTTCTTTCTAACTCTCTCCTGGGTTACAGGGACTGTGTTCTGTGTGCATCTGTGTATGTATAGGAGTCTGAAAGCAGTAGATCAGACCACAGGTTGGAGGCCTTGGGTGTCCATGATGACAGCAACTATCTATCTATCTATCTATCTATCTATCTATCTATCTATCTATCTATCTATCTATCTATCTATCTATCTATCATCTATCTATCTCTGTACACCTATATCTATATAATTCGTTTCTATATCTATCTGTATGTGTGATACATGTGCATGCTCCTGATGGGACCAGATCATCAGCCTTGCTACTAGTTGGATCTGGGAGCAGGGCGTAGCACCAGTCTTAACTCTCTTGTATTGCTGAATCCAGCATGATATGTCTCGCTGAAACAATAAAGCACTATAATGCTATTTTTCCAGATTACTAGTGAAAGTAAAATGAAACAAAAAAATTTAATGCCAAATTTTGTCCTGAATCACCACTACTCTTTTCTCTGGAGCCATTTAGTGCTCTGCAAAATGAAGAAAAGGCTATCACGTTAAGTTAGTAGCATTGCTATCTTCTTTTTATAATTATAAATGACTACTTAAGGTGCACCACAAGTACATTTTCAAGAATGTTCACTAAATGTGTGAGCAAAATTAAACTTTGTTTAGCTAAATAGGGTGAATTTCTCTACTTATTCTTGGGACTATATCTGGATGAATCCTTACAGCATGGTGCAATTTTTGTAGCAATGCTAGAGCATAGAACTAATTTAAAGAACCAATATTCTGCTGGAATGCTGTGATTCAGAGTCCTTTACTTGACACATGGGATGATGCTCTGCGCCCATTGTGCTCTGTGCGCCAGGTTTGATAACTGTCAGAGCATAAGCTCTTTCCTTCACTGTCTGGGGGGCTGCCTATGATAAATTTTAAACTCACAAAACATTTCTCTAATATAGTAAGGGACTAGCTCCAGTGTCCTGACTAGCCATTATCTTTCTCATTAAAATAATTACTGCGTCCAGGGTTGAATGTGAACTATTGTGTGTTATGACTGTGCATTTGTCTACAAAGTCATTGCGCTCTTGGAAGCTATTGTGGCTCATTTCTATAGGAAACCTTCTTATTATCTTGACTGTGAAGGGGAGTGGGGAAGGAGGGAATTCTGCCTATCCCATATTCTGCATTTATTAAACATCATCTAAAAGAAAACATTTTAAACACATAAAAGCTTTTACATGCACTCTGCATCCAAGGGAACACATTTATTTTTTCTGCTACTTTAGCAGTACGTATGTGGTGATGCTATTTAAAAAAAATAGGTCAGGTCCATTTTCAGCCTTCATAAAGACAACCATTTCACAATGTGCTGGGAAAAGTGGTGGCCTTGCATTTTCTTGCATTCCTTAACTACAAAAATGTGTCCATGTATTTAGAAATCTTCAAACTGCATTATTTCCTACAAATGTCAGAAGTGACTGGAGATACTTCAGATTGTTTTAATATCTCTCAGCTAGTACAAAGTCAGCACCATAAATCCCTCTTTATAAGAAGGACTTTCTTATATATTGTACCATATTGGTTAAATTACATGACCATGGCAATCATTTATGGTCTTAATCTGTCTTCTAAAGAATTTAAAAGATAATAATTTTGGATGTAAATCCAGATTTTTGAGCTAAAAATCTGTGCATATCCTCCAGTTACAGATAAAGTAAGTTATTTGTATATAATAACAATATCCCCAACTTTTCCTTCTTTCATATCCTCAAAATTCCAACTTGGGCTGTTTTGTTTATTAGCTGCTTGTATGCGTCCATAATGATTTCAGTCACCCTCTGTTCTGGGAAATCTGTTTCAGTAGTTCACTAACTTCATTGTAAAAAAACCCAAAACTTCCTTGTATCCAGTTTGAATATACTTTACCATTGCTCTCTGTCTACCACAACAGCTACTAAAGTTTGTCCCCATCTTTCTAAGAAGTCTCCTTTAAATTCTGAAAGACTGCAATGAGGTCTCCCCAGAACCTTCTATTTTCCAGGCTAAACAAATCCATCTCTCTGTCTTTTGTCATAGGAGGGATATTCGATCCATCCAATCATCTTCATGGTCCTCCTCTGGACCCATTCCAACAGGTCCAGGTCTTTCCTTTGGTGAGGACTCGAACTAGACCCAGTACTCCAGTTTGAGACTCAAAAGTGCAGAATAGAAGGACAGAATCAACTCCCTCAACCTGTGAGCCATGCTTCTTTTGATGCAGCTCAGGGTAAGGTTGGCTTTCTGGGCTGCAAGCACACATTGCTGGCTCGTGTTGAGTTTCTGACCCACCAGTACCCCCAAGTACGACAGGCTGCTCTCAATCCTGTCAATCCCTAGTTTATATGAGAACTGAGGCATATCTTGACCAAGCTGTAGCATCTTGCACTTGGCCTTTTTGAATCTTATTATGTTCCCACAGGCCCATTCCTTGAGCTTGTCTATGTCCCTCTGCATGGCATGTCTCATCCCTTGGGCATGTTAACTGCACCATTCAGCTTGGTGTTTTCTGCAAACTCGCTGGGGGAGCACTTGATCCTTCTGCCTATGTCATTGTTGAAGAAAGCAGTAGTGGCCCCAGTGCAGATGCCTGAGGGCCATCATTTATCTCTGATCTCCATTGGACATTGAGCAATTGATCACCTTCATTTCAGCATGAAGGTACCTCATTCCTCTGAAGTTTTACTTCTGAACAGAGAATGTTGAGAGAGAAATCAATGCAAATACCCAGTTTGGGATAGATTCTAACAGTAATGATATTACTGTCACAGAGAAACATACCTGGCTAATGATATTTGCATGAATGTCAAAAGGCCACAGGACACCTACTGCCTAATTAGCAGAAATAGAGGTTATAATGACCTGATCCAGGTTTCAGTGCCCACTTCAAAGGTATTTTCATTTTGCAAGCTTGGTATTTAGGCATTTATAATTAAAAGGATCAAAGACAAATCAAGATGAAAATAAGGAAAAACTATTTATATACCTAAAAAGAGTATAACAATGCATGGTTATTTATGAATAAATATTAGTGATTTTTAAGACAAAACTGACCTTCACACATGCACTTATAGTGACAATGAGAACATGGATTTATCAAAGATTATTTTCTCATATCTATAATGGTGTGTCTTGCCAACTTTACACTGGACGTAAAGATGCCTAACCACTAGTTGAAAAATTTTGCATTTTAAAAATTAATTAATGTGAAATTTAAATAAATAATTTGTGTTATACACAATATGTATTTGAACATACATATACATGCAACTGTAAAATACACTACAAATAATGTTGTTTATCAATTCACTGGAATGTTTGGTTGAAAAAGGCTTCAGAGTTTGGTTGGTCCAACCTCCTGCACTGAGGCAGACTCTAAGGCACCTGTAAAGATTTTCATGTATATTATTAAATAAAAATCAGTATAAGTACATTTCAAATTAAATCAGAAATTATGGCAGCAAATATATTGCCTAACTGAACAGCAAACTGCCAGTGATTTAAATTAAGCAAAAGAAGTACTGCCCCTTATCTGTTAAGATGATGGAGGACTGACTAAGTATTTAGAAATAGTGTGTAGGAGTATTTTGCTAAGTTTTAAGAGCATCCTTTCCTCAAATGAAGAAAATTTTTTTTTTCTTTGAAAGTTTAATTACAAACTGATCGGAAGTTAAAGAGACAGAAGTTCTGTTTTTCCCTCATCTATTCTATGAGGGAAAAAAT
The DNA here is from genome assembly GCF_009819885.2 of Catharus ustulatus. Lineage (NCBI taxonomy): Eukaryota > Metazoa > Chordata > Aves > Passeriformes > Turdidae > Catharus > Catharus ustulatus. The sequence continues at coordinate 70,588,880 of NC_046222.1, read as the reverse complement.
AAACAGGATGTATAGGACGAGAGATAGGTATTGTATGCTGATTGTAGAAAATCAATCAGCCTCTGAAATACAGATAATATATTGTCTTGCCTAGTGAAATTAAGGCAGAATTAATAAAATATTTTTTATTCTTGAACATAATTAAGAGTTTTACTTAAGTAAAGAAAACCATAAAAAGTGGTAGTTTAAATGTTTAATTTATGTTTACTTTAATTCATATTTAGTTGCTGGAATTTTAACATGGGTTAAACTTTGCTAGCATTTCTCAGAATATCAAAAAAAATAAATATGAATATGGGATACTTATTTGTAGGTTAATGCAACTACTTAAATGTGAATTGGTATGATACATATTTCTGGATAAAAAGTAGGAATGTACTAACCTAAACCTTCAGTTCAGGACAATCATTAAGGCATATGAGGATAGGATTTTTCTTGCCCAACATAGACTTTTATAGTTAACAGAGAGTAACCAGCCTTTCTGAAAGTCTGCTCTCTTTCGGCAATCCTCCACACTCACTCTGAAGGGGTTGGATTTATACAAGTTACTCTTACATATGTAATGCAGTTGAGAAGATTCCTACCTGCATTTAGTTATTGATATTGGGGAGTGTAAGGCTTTTTGATTTAGAGAGCATTGAAAGTCATAGACAAGTCTAATTCCTCCATGAAAACTGTCAGCAGACATGAAGTTCCTTTTGTATTTGCTCTTCTAGTTCTCAAAAAGTAATTTTCAGAGCTCTTCCATCCTCTTGTGGTGGGATAATAAAATGGACTCATGACTTCTCTTTCTCTCCCTCTTAGTATCTGTAGTTTAGGTCACCCTCAAATGTTGCTTCTGGACAGGGTTTTTTTCAGGTTTTGGTGTCTTTTTAAAATGTAATCCTCTTCAGTAATAAAGAAAAAACTTATTGGCACAGCAACTGAAAGGATCTCAGTGTAATCAGTCCTTTGATTAACCAAAGCCACAGAAAAGTAAGACTTTCCTTTCTGTAGAACAATCATGACCCTGGGCCAAAATTTGGCTGTCATTTGACCCAAGCTAGTGTTAACATAAATAGCGTAGAGGGGAAAAAGCAGACACTAGCAAGAGTTAATTCCAGAAACCTATAGCTCCAATAATATGTCATGCTGACACATATAGCGCATTTGCACACTTGAGTGGACACTTTCTGGTCGTTGACAGAATCTAACACCCTTTTTTCTTTGTGTGATTCATTGGTATTATAGTGGTTAGTTCATGTGTCTTTGCACACACCCATAAATCCTCACATTTTTTTTACTTCTTCTAGGAAAATTCTTATTTATTTGCTATAATTTTTAGTTAATTTTACCATTAACAGCACTTGTAAAAAAAGACTATCTCATGAAATAAAGAGAACTAGTTTTCACTGCTATTTAATCATAGTTAAAAGAGTAGAAATTTTAAAAGAAGGAAGACTGAGAGTTTTTCTTCTATGACCCTTTCTTGTATTACTGTTTGAAAGTGGGTGAGTAGCCTCATTGAAATAATTTAAAATATTCAGGTTAACTCTGATATAAGATCAGGACTCTAGTTGAACCCTTCCATGTGCATCTCTCTGAGTAAAGACTAAGGTAGATTGTCAAAATTTGGTGCCAGAACTGTGGAAAAAGGCTAGGATGATTCCTTCAATTTCAATTAAAGTGTGTATCATTAGTGTGATGTGGCAACTAGAAACATATTAAGAAAAGTTTTACAAAAATTATATACACTTCTAGACAGAAAAGCATTCTTCCTTTGATCCTTTTTTACACTGATATGTGAAATTTAACAGAAAATAAAATTTTCATTGTGAATTGTGCTGCTTATCAAATAATCCAGTGGACAAACTAGGGTTTCTACTGTATGAAATGATTCTAAAAAGAAAAGTTTATTTGTAATTTTACATACACTTTTCCTATTATTTAGGAAGCAGCAAAATAAATTATCATGTTTACTCCTACGAACGGCAGATACTCTGTTTCGTAATCAAGGACTTGTTTCTAAACTCTTAATGGAAATTGGCTTTATACGTGAATACAACCTATTGCTAAGAATGCTTATAAATGCTTGCAATTCAGCTTAGAATTCTTCTTCTTTTTTTTTTCCCTCATCATTTTTTAAACAATAAAAAAATAGTCCTTGATATCGAAAGGAAAATGTTAACATCATTTGCCATTAGTCAGAAGTGTAACTTCATTAAAGCAGAAGGCCATATAATCCCTACAGGAGCTCTCTGCAGGAAATACTTTATTCTTACTTAGCATATCTGTGAATTCTATCAGCATTAGTGTCTTTCACAATGTTTGTTGCTCCTGAATATTTATGAAGGACTGTCCAGTGACCTGCTTAGAATCTCCAGGTTTGTTCTGCCTTAACAATCTCTCAAGTAGAATGCAATCAGAAGACTCATTCTCCCTCAACAGCAGCGATCAATATGGCAGAGGCCAAGGAAATGTCTGCAGAAAAAAGATTTCTATCAATGAAATGGAAGAAAGAAAAGAAAATACAGGACTGGACTATAACTCACAAAAAATAAATCCTAATACCTAAGTCATGGTAGTGTCTCCTTTGTTCATCTTTGTGCAATCACATCACTACTTCATAATGTCCACCACAAAAACTCTCCACAGAAAGAGATAGTTCCTTTTGTAATAAATTTGGAGAGCTTTTGAGATCAGAGAAACAATGTTCCTTCATGACTTATTGATACATTTTAATTAATAATTTAAAAGTTTGCATTAATTTAACAAGGACCAGAATGTTTGAGTTGTTTATCTGGTTTTTGGCATATTTAATTTTAATATTGTTGCAACTCTTCATTAAACTTAAGAACTCAGTCACTATTAAGCTATGGATTTTGTTATCCTCCTGAAATTTATAGCCTGAATTCCAAAATATAAATATATATATGTTGCCAGTGTTTGAGAATGTTGATGTGACACTATGCTTCATGCAACACTCTTGATATAGCACTGTCATGTCATTGACTTTATAACCTCTCACCACCAGTAGATTATTTCCCTTATAATTATTAGCATCTAAAACCTTACCAGTTTTTCTCCTTTTAATTCCTCTGGAGGATTCTAACCCATATTTGATTGCACATTTTTATGGTTGTTGTTTGCATTAACTGTCATGATGAAGAGCTATCCCCAGCAACATACACAGATACTCCCTAGATATGCTTACGTATACCAGCAGATTAATTTTTTAAAAAATTTTATTTTCACAGAATCACAGAAGAGGGAAGGTTGGAAGACACCATAGTGGATCATCTGATCCAACCTCTTTGCTCGGGTAGGGTCATTCTAGAGCACCTTTCACAGGATTGCATTCAGCTAGTTCTTAAATACATTCAGTGAGGGAGACTCCACAACCTCTCTGGGCAATATGTTCCAGTGTGTGGTCACTTGCACAATAAAGATCTTCCTCACGTTCAGGTGGAACTACCCTGTGGATCAGTTTCTGCCCATTGCCTCTTGTCCTGTTGAGTGACAGAGCCTGGCTCCATCCTCTTGACAGCCTCTCTTCAGACAGACAATGAGGTCTCCTCTCAGTTGTCTCTTCTCAAGTCTGAACAGGCACTACTTTATCATCCTTTCCTTCTAAAGAGCTTCTACAGATCCTTGATCAACTTTGCAGCTCTCCACTGGACACACTCCATGTCATTCTTGTCCTGAGGAACTGGACACAGCACTCCAGATTAACCTCACCAGGACTGAGTAGAGGGGCAGGATCACCTCCCTTGATGTGCTGGCAGTGCTCTTCCTAATGCACCCCAGGATCCCATTGGCCTCCTTGGCCCCCTGGACACTCTGCTGACTCATGGACAGGTTGTTGTCCACCAGGACCCCCAGGCCCTTCTCTGCAGAGCTGCTTTCCAGCAGGTCAGCTCCCAGCCTGTACTGGTGGTTTTTTCTTCCCCAGGTACAGGATCCTGCATTTGCCCTTGTTGAATTTCAGGCAGCTCCTCTCTGGCCATCTCTCCAGCCTGCCAAGATCCCTCTGAAGGGCTACACAGCTCTCTGGGCCACTCCACAGCTTTGTGTCACCAGTGAACTTGCTGAGGAGGATCTGTGCCTTCATCCAAACCATTGATGGGCAAGTCAAACAATACTGGTCCCAGTACTGAACCTTGGGGGACACCACTAGTGACAGGCCTCCAGTTAGACCCTGTGTCACCAATAAAAACTCTTTGGGATCTGCTGTTCAGCCAGTTCTCAATCCACCTCACTGTCCACTCATCCACTGCACACTTCCTGACTTTGCCTATGAGGATACTGTGAGGGATAGTGTGAAAGCCTTGCTGGAGACACTTACATAATAATACACACATACATATAATATTGAAGACAATATTACTGCTCCTCTCTCATCCATCCAGTTAGTTGTTGCATCACAGAAGGCAATCAGGTTGATCAAGCATGATTTACCTTTAGTGAATCCATGCTGACTAACCTAATCCCTTCCTGTCCTCCATGTGGATAGAGATGGCCTTCAGAATGAGGTTCTTCATCACCTTTCCAGGGATTGAGGTGGGACTGACTGGTTGGTAGTTTTCTGGGTGCTCCTTCTCACCCTTTTTGAAGACTGGGATGAAATTTTCTTTCTTTCAGTCCTCAGGCACCTTCCCTGATCACCATGATCTTCCAAAGATGATCATGAGAGGCCTTGTTATGATGTTTGCCAGATCTCTCATCGTTTATGGGTGCGTCCTGTCAAGGTCTGTTTTTGCAAATTAACTCTTAGGAAAATAGAACTAAATCCTCCAGGAAATATTCTGTCTGTGTAGAATAACTAACAGCACCTTGGTTCACAGGCTGCAACTTCTGGAAACTAAAAGCCACTGCTGAAAACTTTTTTGGTGCATGTCTAATGTTACCTGTATGAGCAGGAATAACCCAACATTTAGGATATCATAGAGAAAAGATACATTGAACAAGAAAAATTGGGAGAGGGACAATTTTATTTAAAACAAATATATTCTTTTAATTTTCCAAGTAGAGAATAACAATCAAGTAAAAGTATACTAATTTTGTTTATAGTCCCACCCAATTTTGACTTCAATTTAGTCCACATCTCTTTTGATTTCTAATTCTTTTTTTTTTGGTGGATGAAATTCTTTTGTAAGGTGAAAAATATATGTGGATAAAGAGTGAACATTTTTATGTATTATATAAAATGTTATGAAAAAACTTTCACTTCAAGAAAAAAATTAAAAAACCATCATATTAAGTTATAAAATCATAAGGCTAAAGCAATAGATTTTAACCTAAAGCAGGGGAATACTATTAGATTTCAAAACAAATATGCATGGGTATGTGCAGGTTAAAAAAATGGGAAAATTATCAAATGCATAAGGGTGAGAAATTTGCCTGAGAACTCTGGATAACATAGAAAGCTCCAAGTGAGAGATTGTTGAGATTAAAGTGCTTTTCTCTATTTGACTTTTGCTTTAGTCAGAGACACTCAAGTTTTTTATTCTTTGTAAATAAAGACAGTTTTGACAGAAATAACTTGACTTTATCTTGTTATTCTCCTGAGTATATTAGTTGGTTATTTTTCCTTACACATTTGAACAAAACTGCTTGTTTTCTGAAAAAAGTGCCTGCACAGAGCATCCTATAATGACATAGTCTGTGAATTTTAATATAACAAAGTTAAGTTTTTGAATTGATATAAATTAACAAAATAAACCAGGTTTGATTTATTTAGAACAAAAAGGATCATATGCTACTTCAAGAAAATAAAAGTAACAAAACCCTTGCTCTTCATAACCACGTGTGGTAAGACTTTTGTTTTCTGTAACATCCAAGAGACTTAACATGTAGTTTCAAAACTTGCTCTAGTTCTGGTCAGTCCTGCTGCTCCGTTCTGTAACAGAGGGAAGCCCTGCTATTCTTTCTATTTCACCCAGGTCACAGATGTCTGCTGGTTTCCATTTTGACAGCTCTTGCTTTACATTATTTGACTCAGTTCAGCTCAATTTCTAGATCACCTACAAAAGCAAGAAGGATGCAAAAGCAAGTGGCTGGGTTGAAGGAAGACAAATATTTTCATCATCATCCTGCAATTATGAAGACTTAGATTGTCTTGGAAAGACTACTTAATATGGCTTTGAGATTGAGAATTTTATGGATAGGAATATAAAGATTGCTCTTTACTTCTCTAAGTAGGTATCTAAATAAAAAGACTACTTTCAAAACCATAGCAGAAAGTCCAGTCACTATAATTAAACTGTACAGGTGATTCCCTATGGGAGCCTCATAAAACGTTTTGAAAATTGATCCAGCTGTTTCATTTTAATTCAGTTTTGAGCACTATGCCTAATACAAACCATCCTGACAAAATGCTGCAATGCTGGTTGAGTATTGACTCACAAGGAAGTTTGATATGCAGAAGATGACCAGCATTACATCCTACAGTAGCTCTTTTCCTTTTGTTTCCTTTTTTTTTTTTTTTTTTACGTTTGCCATCTAGGTATTGACAGGTTTCATATTGTTTAGTGTGTAAAGGCTGACAAGAGCATGACCCAAGGATTAGATGGCTGCAGACTTTAGGTGATGCTACAGCCAACCACTCATTCACAGCCAACCAGTCATTCTGACAGAAGTCCATTATGCTCTTTACCTGTTGGAGAAGCCGCATACTGACTGAAACACAATTATTGAAATTTATGAGGAAGGATAATATCACAAGGTTGAGTGAATTCCAAACATCGATAATACATAAAATTCATGCAATTTTAGGACTACTGTATTTCCTTGTTGCAAATACTGATGAGGCATTATAGTTTTGGGTGACTGGTATATTCTAGCTTTTTTACAAGGAGGAATCCTGGTATGAAAGATATCAGCTTTGTAGCATCTAGTTACAATTCTAAATACTATCCTTACAGAACTTGTGGTAATACTTACACGGTGAAGAGAAGGATGGCAAGAAAATGGTAATTTTTTTTCTTTTTAAGTAACAATTAAAAGATTTTGGGGAGAAATGGTACAAATGAAATCTTACCTTCTCCAGAGATTAAGCAATTGCAAATAGGACCATTTTTCTTAATTTTTTTTGTAGTACTAAGACTATGTTAATTTTTTTGAGGACAGATGACTTTCTCTTATCTCCTATTCAGCAGTTCAGCAGTTAAAATTATCCCCCAGATTGTGAGAATCTTGAACTTAGCTTATTTTCTGCCTGATGATTGTTTACATTGTCCTCATCTGTTATGAATATGCCATTTTCTTCAGGGAATTTTTAAACATATTGTGAAAAGTAAGAATGCACAGCTTCACCTAGTTATACTAATTATAAAATAATTTCATATTATTTCAAATAAGTGTGTAGAAGTAGATACTATATTTAGGAATGGAGAGATGAACACTAGTAATTGTAAAAGAACAGATGAAGAGTTCAAACACAGGCAGTGTCTACTAAATAGGTTATAGAAATTGCATTTATTCCCTACATAATGTTTTTACTAATAAAATTTTTAACATTTTTAAAGGAGGACCTATGAGAATCACTTTTTTTTTTCTTTTTGAGACCTTAGCCTTTCAGTCAAGGTGTATTCTCAGGCAATTCTGCTGGAAACCCTCTGTTAGAAGCTGAGGCTGAGATGAATTTTTCAGCTATTAGGGCAACATGGACACTGAATCCGGATATATTATAAGAATTTTGAGATTATTTATTATACTGAGCTATTGGGGGGCTACATAGTTGCGGTATACAGGAGACAAAGAACTATCTAGTACAAGAAGGTTATGGGGGAAAATTCAATATCAAAAAACTTGCTCATCTAAAGTTTAAATGAAATTTTTAATTTAGTTTCTGAAATATTTTAATGATCTCTAAAATGTGTTGAAGAACTAGCAGGCCTTTCTAGTTAAATTATTATGTGGAAAAAACACATCTTCAATGATTGATATTAGAAATAAAGAGGGTATGACTTAGAATTATTTTATTTCAGAATATAAATAATACTTATAAGGTAATAGCATTTTTTATTTACCTTAGAAATTATTAATATGACATATAAATAAATCATCTCTATCTCAAGTCATATTTTGTACAGCATTAGTATGAACAGTTAAATAATAATGTGAGAAAGAGATAGTATGGAAAAATGCTGTATAGATTAAATAGAAGATAATGTTTTAAATTGCACCTTACACCTGAGCTGGGACTTGCCACTTCAGACATTTTACATCAGAAATTCACTCCTATTTCACAATTTCTCATCTGTTGTGTACTAAGGCATGAAGTGCTCCACTTAATACCACAGCTTACACAGATAAACATGTTTGATTTTGATGAATCCTGAACTTGCTTTTTGATGAATACTATTGAGACAGCTCATTAAAAACTAGGCTTTTTTTTTTTTTTTCTTTTACACTTTGGTCACATTACTATCTAGAACAAAGTCAGACTGCTCTGCAAGAAAAAAAACTTATATAATGACTCGGATTTCACCTCTGCTTATTACAACAACATCAGAGCCATTTTCTAAGAGAAGGATTGATATAGTCATGACAGTCAGTGCTGTTTAATACATATTGTCAGAAGTTTCACTATATGCTTTTCTGTTAACAGGAAGAGCTGCTGACAATCAGTAGTTTCTGTACACAAAGCAGGGTTGACATTACCAATATAAATGGCAAACAACCAAGTTTGGGATCAGGAGAAGCAGTATAGCCTGGACATGCTGCTGGGCTCAAACTCCCAAACCTTGCAGCTCAGTACAATTGACGAGGCTCTGCAGCAGTTTGGCTACACCAGTTCCACTAAGAAATGTTCTTAAAGCTTGCATGGATAGTTTTGCTGCATTGCATCCTTTGTATGCCCCTAATTCACAGTTTTTTAAAACAGAGGGTTTGATGAACAAAGTTTGTAATTTTTTGTCCTCTTTCTTGTTGCAAACATAATCTGAATTTTCTAAACATTTGTTAAAAGTCTTTTTTGTGTGTCCCAATTATTTATGTTTCAGAGTATTTCTTTAGTAGGGTTCAATGGAGAAGTCCTAGTAGGTAGGAACATAATTCCTTCCATTTAGTATGTAACTGAGACAAAGACTTTGAGTGGTTTATTTGAAAGTGGTGATAAAAGTGGAAAAAATGCTGTAATTTTTCTCTTAGTTGTTATATCACAGAGTTTCTGAATGAAAAGAAAAAATCCGTTATCAAAATGTCAATAAAACTATTCCTAAAATTGACAACTTCTGATTTCCCTCTTTTCTGGGCACATTTTATCCATAAATAAACATGAATTATGTCACTTCCAGACATTACTTCTTGTAATGTAAGTTAGGAAACACAGTAAATAGAAAGACCAAGAGATGTGCTTATGTACCTTGATGAAAACTTCCCAGGCCTGAGGATTATTTTGCTGTGGTCAGAAGCCAGTTTTCCTAAAGATAGGACAGGACTTCCTTTAGAGTAAAACCTTGATACTTTTTTTGTCCTTTATAAGTACCCCGGTAATTAATTTAAAAGTTCAAAACCATTCAGATTTTAACTGTTTCACCTTTTCTGCTGCTAATCCTGATAACTAGGATGGAACAGAGCACTGAAATATGTTTGGAGCTTATTTACTTAATTCAAAACTAGGTATTATTCCACCAGAAAAGTAAGCAAAAAAAAACTTTTACATATAACTAAGCATACTCATCAAGGAAAGAAAGAATCAATCCTGCAATGTCCTGTCAAAACAGCTGTAAAATTATTGATTGATACTTGGTTGTATTTTTCAAGTCTAAATATGTATTTGAAAATTTGTATACATTTCTTTATCTAAATTGGGTATTCTCTTTTCTTTGAAAGGTTGAATACAGTGATGACTGCTGAGCTACTTGTCTTGGTTTTCAGTATGTGACAAGAACCATAGAAGGTTGAAACATGAAGTGGTACTGTTGGCTCAATTTTGATTTGACACTTCTGAAAAAAGAATTTCTTCAGTGGAACGTTCTTTCACAGACATTGCTGTAAGTGTGAAGCTTATGTTGGCCTGATTATATATCTTGTATCACTACAATGTCTAAGGAATTTGATCACCAAACACTTAAGAACAGAAAGCTATCCTCAGATGATGAAAGTTTTTTAAGAATATAACTCTATATAACCAATATAGACGGGTATTGAACTACCCAACTCAGTCCACGGAGAATTATAAAAGCACCTGGCATGTAGGACAAGAAGGTGAGAATAGAACTGCTAGACTGGCTCAAATCCAAACATTAAATTAGCAAGTAAATTTTTGAGAAAACCAAATACTAACAATTGATAAAACATTGAACCTGCTTTTAAAATTTCTGCTTTCAAGCAGAAATGTGAATGGATGTGCTAGGTACTGCTGGCAGTTATTTTCTCACAACATTATTGTGTTTGGGAAAAGAGAATCTAATGAAGATTTCACAAGAACAACTACTTCTGTGAGATCTACAAACAAGTTTAGCATATGATTTTCTAAATTATTTGTATAACCAATGTTTATTTTACATTTTCAGTACAACGGCATATGTTAATTTCTGTCAGTATTTCTATTAAGTACTTTCATGAAAATAAAACTTTTTCCTGCTTCTTTTCTATCCTAGGAAAAGACTGAGTTTACTATGTTGGTAGGATTTTTTGTTTGTTCATTTTTTCATTTGTTTGCATAGGTGCAGCTAAGGATGGCTAGGATGTTATTTCCAAAGTAAAACATAAGAGAAAAGCTTTGAGATGAAAGCTGCGAATTTGTTAGTGGGCAAGCAAATCCACAGGTGAAGGTTATCGCTGTATTCCCCTTTATGGAGAGATTCACTACTCTCACAAGATTTCCTTTGCAATATGCTATTTTACTGTTCCAGTGGGAAGCAACCCAACATAGTATTAGGGGCCACAGGAAGGCAGGATATCTTAGGCAGGTCAGTCACAGAGGACTTTGAATTGCTTTCCGTAGTTAGTTAAGAGCAAGTGAAGGGTGACCTACATAGCTGAGAGAATTCTGGTGTTTATTTGAAGTAATTTGAGCTTTTCAGGATGTATGCCTCAGTTGATAGAGGGAAGATAAAATAATTAAATCTAAATCTTGTGTCTAGATCTGAAGCACAGACAACAGTAACCTCTTAAGAATGTAAGGGGTAGATACTTTGTGTTTGACTATTTTTACTGCAAGGTTTGATACAACTCCTCACAGAAATAATGAAACCAAAAAGACCACAAGATAGTAAGTCAACTTAAAAATAACCTCAGCTGTGAGGATTATTATGGAGAAGACAAACCTCTTTCAAATGCTCTTCCTACTTGCCTCTATGGCTACCCCGTTATCCTGTTGATTTTAGTGATAGGAATCACCAAAAAGCTGCAGTAGATATCTGAAATAAGATATAGGAGTTTGTGTTTCATCTCTGGATATCCCACATCTTTCTCTATGTGTCTTGTGATAAGTAACGTGAGGGTCTTGTGATTATTGTGAAAAAGCAGCAGCCCATTCTTTATCGTATGTAATTTAAAGAGGGAAAAATGTAAAATTTCTAATATGTTGTAGAGTCAACTGGAGAGTCAAATAAAATTTTGGTGTGCAAATACCTAATGTAATGGAATGCTGCACAGAAATATGACTGCACTTACCCTCTGCCCACAGATCAAAGCAGTCACCTACTGAAGATTGTGTAAGTCTCTATTTCTTTAATTATGAGTGCATATCTAATGATTCAAGATTTTGTTAACTGGATTGTAATATTTGCTTATTTCTCTGTTATCACATATTAGAAAAGGAAGACTATTACACTATTGCCCAATACTTACCAAGAGATCCATAATACAGAACGGTGAGTCATTCAAAGCCTGGATCAAGAATTACGTTTATAATGAGTTTTAAAGAAAAACAAGATAATCAGTTACATATTCATAAAATATTTAATTTGAAATGAAAATATTTTGGAAGCCTTACTAATGGTAAACGCATTCCAATTTGAATGTTTATTAAGTTCTGAGAACTGATTTGAACACATTTGTTTGAGGTTTTTGATAACTTTTCACATTGAGAGGCCTTTTTGTAGTCTTTATGATACCTATTTTTAAAAGGGCTGTAAATAAGAATGACCAAATGGGCATAATATCAACAAATGCTTAAAAATATCAAATATAACAAAACATTATAGATTATTTTTAATGAGATTAAAAGCTGTTACTTTAATATTCTTTATTAGCTTTCTTCTTCAGTAAAAAGTTGCATTAAATAAAATCTACATATGACTTCTTATTATTTTTATTCTTATAATTCTAATTGAAAGAGAAAAGAAAAATAAGACAGATCACTGTTAATTCATGCCTTGAATGATGGCTATTGTAGGTATCTGGTTTTTGAGGATTACAGAGCTGTTTTGATAGAGTCATAATAAGTGACCCTGGCATTATCTCCGCACTATTGATTTCCACATGAGACCATAGGTTTTGTGAGAAAACTGAGCTCTGTATAAGTGGGCACAGGAATTTCCTATTGTATAATCTTATCTTGAAAAAATATTCCCAAAGTATTTGCAGTCAGTCTTTCATGCTGGTTAAATCTGTAGATCAGGTGTCTTGGGCTCACATTTTGCCAAGAGATTTACAATTGTCAAAACTTGGTCTTGAAAACTTTCTGGGTGTGGGTTTTGTTCTGTTCTGTATTGTTTTGTTCTGGTTTGGTCTGGTTGGATTGAGTTTTTTTTTCCTCCCTCATTAAAATCTGACCTTTGGATTGGCTTTAGCAAAGGACTTGCTTCACTTACGTGAAGACTGAATAAAAAGTTTAATATAAGAAGCAATAGTTTTGAATAACCACAGATGTTTCCAAGTTATTAATGTAAGGTAAAGTGGCTGGATGTCATTCACTGGGAATACATTTCAGTTTTAATAACAAAAAAAAATACCCCAAATTAACAAATCCCCCAAAATCAAGAACTTTTAAAATTTAAAGGAGATATGCTTATGTTACAGTTTAAAAATAATACAAGATTTGAAATTCTATCAATTTTCTATTATTTCTTTAAATTTATGCTATTCAGTAACTTATCCTACACATAATTACTAACATTTATGCGGACATAACATTGATTCACACAATCTACCCAATGTGTAGAAAATTAATTTTGGGAGACGAAGAAGGAAGAAAATGGAAGGCAATATCCATTTCTACTCATGGATTCAGCCAGCTGTGCCATTTGAATTGTATTTTGGATCTAAGCAGGCCATTCCATGGTACTCATGAAATTTCTATGGCTCAACCACTTTCAAAAGTCTCTTTAGTGCTGAAAGGAGTCCTTAAGCTTTACAATCCTGTTAAAGCCTTCATTTTCCACTCAGATTAACCTTTATACTTTGAATCATTGGGGTATTCATCCTTGCTTGAAAGAAAACTGAGGAAACTATGGGAAGTAAGAGACAGGAGTTCATCGTTTTGAAGTTTGGCTTTTTTGTTTTAGTAGGGGGGGTAAATAAACCTCTCTTTCTGAGCCCTACAAATAAAAATGCCTCATTCTAAGGAAGAGACATAAACTATCAAATGTAATGAAATGTTTTTGTTAAATAATAAGCAACAGAAGCATAAAGAAATAAATATTTTTCATAGAGGTAAAATATATACAACTATAAAATCATAAATATACTGGAGAATTATAATATGAATTTGTAAATTGTATGCAAATAGCTTGAAACCAGATCTACAAAGACATAAATAAAGCAACAAGACTGAAAGGTTTATATGTTGGCTTGTTTATAGAGTAGCACAAACATTTTTCTTTTTTAATTGGCAATTAATTTTCAGCAGCCATCTAGGTACTTTCATGTCAAATTACTTTCCCTATACTAAACAAGATTAGGCATCCAAGCAGCAAAGCACTTATGTGAAAAGTGAGAAACTGACTGTCAAGTAGATATTTTCCACATATAACCAATTAAAATGTTTCTTTTGTGATGAATGGATGTTGTAATTCCACATCTTGTATTTCCACTTCGGTCTGCATACCTGCCTAACTTCATGGTTCAAATGTCTGAAGATAGATAAAGGCAATATTGAGTTCTCTTGCTGTTCCTCTTGCTCTTTAACTCTGGGACAAATGTGGTATACAAGCATCTGTTATTGAGGTCTGAGTCATAAATAATATATCCAACCAGTAATGCTGCCCATACATATTTTAGTTCAGATGAATGCCCACAATACAATGGATGAATGCAAGCTTTTTAGCAGGTCATTGCTTTGATGATTTTTTTTTTTTGCCTCACTTCAATATTTTTTCAAGATATCTCTACATTTAGAAGTAGGGCTACTGACACATAAGGTATAAAGTAATGTATTATTGATACTCTTCAAATGAATGACATAAAAAGGAAAATATTGATTTAAAAAAGATGTATCATTTTTCTTATTTCACAGAAGACTGATGCAGGTTCATGTGGCTATCAATATTATTTGAATTAATGCATATTCCTTACTATTGATTGTTTTAACAATGATTGTCATAACTGATTTATGGGCACTTAGGCATGTTAAATTTTTAAAAAGGCAAATATCAGATTTGTATATATAGATGGATTGACTTGAATAAACAAGATTGCTAAATGTTAATGACACAGTGTTTGATGGAATTTACATTATAATGCATTATGTTCAATACTTTGTTTTTAAAGTGCTACTGAAGAACCTCAAAGACTTCTTTGAGAAATTTTACTGTAGGACAGATTCTGTTACTTTCATTCATGGTATCTCATTCAACAAGTCATACCTTTGATTTCAGTGGGATTTATGATAAGAAAATAAAATAAAAAGAAAAGGCTAAATGTACCTTAAAGGTCAAGGATGTCTAAAGAACCAATATTGGCTGAAGTTGGACTCAGGTAGGTATGCTAGAGAAAAAAGTAGGGATTAGTTTCACATTAAGTTCAGTATCTATAAGGCTGTTGCTAGTTTTCTAAGATGAATTAATTCACCCACGCATAATAAATGGCAAAAAAACCACCTGAAGGACAATGCAGCTAAAGTTGAAATGGGTTTGCAAATAGGTGATACTTTTGAACTATTTTTTCTTCCCATTGACTGGAAAGGGAAACCGAGATAATTACTTGAGCTTTATTAGACTATGTGGTAAATATTTCAAATTAGGTGAAATAAATTTCATTTATTTGGAGAGTTCTTATAAATGGCCCTGTAAGTAAAAATGCCTGGATTCTGTCAGGACTCAAGGAAATTAAGAATGAACAGGGTTTAAGTTAGAAGCCAGCACAAGAGTCTGCAGTATGTCCATCAAGGCTGTTGCACTAGGATAGTTATCCCACTTGCTTGACACCAATCTTTCTGTCAGAAGAAATCTTGAACTAAGCAGAGTAGCATTTAAGGAATGTTTTCTTCCATCCAAACCCTAAGTGAGAAAATAAATTTTGAGTTTATCTTTAGTCATGATGGCATCCTTCTGACTTAATTGCATCATGCTGTATTTAGAGATAAGCAGGCACTTACATTGCCATTTGCTTGGTTGCTTCATTTGCTTTGGTTTTGATTTTTTGGTTTTTTTGAAGAGACATACATAAAAATCTGATCAAGGAAACAGTATTAGGGTTAGGGAAAGGGCACACTTAATATCTTAACCATGTGTTTTTAAAAAGATAATACCTCACCTCAAAATCTTGAGGGGCAACTCTCCTAAATTCACATGGGATTCAACTATAAAAAATATTTTTTACAGTTACTAATACGCAGAATGTCTGGACTGTCTTTATATCAAAAACATTTTGATGGTTTTTTTTTGTTTTCCGCATACTTTCAAATTCCAATTACAATATTTCTAATATGGAATAGCTTCATATTTAGAGCTCAATTGCATCCCACTCTTATCATATTTGCAACAAAGCAACTGACATCTGGTGGTTCTTGAGATGCTCTGAGTTCCGTCAGTTTATGACCATATTTGGATTAAACAGATTACAAAAAATTTACCATTATTATTTATTCACAAATTATTTACTATGTAATTGCATAATAAGTGCAGGACGATTATAAGAAAATCAGGTTTGCTTATCTCAGTTTAAAAAGGAAGACATTCTGCAACTAACACTGTGAGAATCATGGCAATTGTACTACAAAAATTATATATCATATAATTAAAAGTATGTTCTGTGGATTTTATTTAGTAGAAGAACAGACTCACAGAGATTGTCACCTTAGCTTTTAAACTTTCATAACATTTGATGCTATGGGTAAGAAAATTTTATACTCCTTTATATACTCATACCATACCTTTCCCACACTAGGGATTAATTAATATTTGCAATGCATTTAAAGTCTACACCAGAAAAAAGTATAATAGCCATTGGTAACACATGTTTAGAAGAGAGTCTTAAAAGTTGGTGGCATGATTCAGAAAAGCAGTTTGTTTCCCAGTACAAACAGACTGTTTTCCCTGTCTCTTATTATGCTTTTGCGTTAACTTCTAGGCTAAGGAACCTGAAAGCATCTCTTGTATCTCACAATCATATATTCACACATGTTGTATCCTAAGTTCATGTTAGGTGAGACATGGGTGTATTGCTATGTATTGTTGCTGTTACTGTTATGAGTTTTCAATCGCTTCCACAAAGAATAAATTTTGAGAAGACCTTGATTAGATAGCATCCATAGCTGGCTCTAAAACCTAGGAAGTCTCAACAGTGAGATGAATGGGATACTGGGGTAAAAGAATAAGTCTAGATTCGGTCCAAGACTTTGAAATCACTATGGCTTATCTTATCTGTCTGTGAAGCAAGGACAAAAATTCTTTTCCTTTATCACAACATGAAGACAAGAAGACAGCTATATCAATACTAGCAGTACATTCTTACAGGTTAGAAGTAAGCAAATCTTACTAATTTGTACATGTTATTGATCTAGTAGGGTCCTAAATGGCTACAGTAGCAGAAAACAGGCCAGGAGGTCTTCAGTATATCCCCTGAATGAATCTAATCCTTACATCTGAAATGCTCTTATCATGTAAAGTCTCACACAAAAATTACAAATCCATTACTACAGCATTTCTATCATGATACAGAATATTCCTCAGTCTTAGCTAGTTTATACATCCTCTCTGGAGGACATTTTTTTCCCATCTGCCACAGGAACTGCCATTTGAAGAAGATCGCAAAGTCCAATTGAAGAAATACAGTTAATTTCACGATTATAAGCCGCACTGAGTATAAGTCACATTTCCGGGTGCCAGCAACTTTTCATTCTTTGTCCATACATAAGGTGCACCTGATTATAAGCTGCACATTACAATACAGAGTGTGATAAAAGGTATCTATTCTATCACTATCTGTTGAGGATGGGGGGCAGTGATCCTTATCTCAATGGTAGATATTCTGCTAATGGGCCATCCATTGATACCAGGCAGGGCATTGTTCTTTATCTTTTCACAACCCATCCTTCCTCCAGCCAGTCATTTTCTGCTAATGGCCCAATCAGTCCCACTGTGTGACTGATAAAATTACTGCATCCCATTGGAAGTTGCTCCAGCCAGGGGGAAGAGCCCAACATTTCTTATCAAAATAAAAACAGAGGTTTTGAGACACTAAGGGAGCCCCTTTCTCCACTGGACTCCAGAGGAAAACTGGATTTCTCCACATCACCACTGGACCTCTGGAGGGAAACTGCAACTTGTACAGGAGCACTGCTTCAACTGAACCACATCTGTCACTACAAGAGGATGCAGCCACCATGGAATGGGACTGCTACCAACACCCTGCCTGATGGGATGTCAGGTTGTACTCTGACTTTGTCAGGGTTTGGAGCTTGTTTCTTTGTAGTACTGTATTTCTATTTTAATTTCCCTAGAAAAGAACTGTTATTCCTAATTCCCATATTTTTGCCTGAAAGTCCCTTGATTTCAAAATTATAATAATTTGGAGGGAGGGGGTTTACATTCTCCATTTCAAAGAGAGGCTCCTGCCTTTCTCAGCAGACACCTGTCCTCCAAACTAAACCAGCAACTTTTTGTTCTTTTTCCGTATATAAGCTGCATCTGATTATAAGCCGCACTTTGGGTTCAGACCAAAATTTTAGTCAAAATGGTGCGGCTTATAATTGTGAAATTATTGTAATTTCTTTATGGGTAATTACTTGCAAGGAAGAAGAGGCTTGTTAGTCCTTCAAAAGAAAGTCTTCATGACTGATGACTAAAATAAAATTTACTATTGATGTTAGTAGTGCAAATGTGAAGGAAATGGGTTTGTTGAACTTTAACTGAGAGTCTTCCATGTATGCTGAAAAATTTCCTAAATGTTACTATTCTGAAACCACATCAGTACAAGGTAAGAAAATACTGTCACTCTCTTCCTGATATGACTTTATCAGCAAAGCCTTCATACCTTCACATGACAGAGCAGCTTGGAGAAGGAAAAGAGTTATAAGATTCATTAAACGATCATTATTCACTGAGTCAGTGATGCTACATACTACGGTCTTTACTCTGATGATGATCTAAGCAACTGTGCTTGGCTTTGCACTGAAATAGGCCAAGATTATCTATTGGATGAACTACTACACTTCAGAGAAAAGGGAAATAGTTAGTTTCTGAGGAGTAAAAATTTCTTGGATCATATGAATTTGCCTATGATGGTAATTTGAGACAGTTTAGTTAGCCCATGAGGAAATCCTGGACATAATTGATGAAAAACTGGAAAACAACATTTTGCTTTACGAACTGAAAATGCAAATCAAAAAGATGAAAAATAAATTTTCTGAGCTCCAGTTCAACAATGGTTCTGATAACAGCAATACATGTTACTTATTATATACATTAATATTATACATTAATATTTTTCTATTGCTCTTAAAACTTTACTTAGTACACCCAACCTGTCCTATTTGCCTTTTTGTCACAGTTATATTATGCTGGTATATCTTGATGATGTCTGTGGTTCTGATACCATTCTAAAGACAGTTTTCATTGTATAAACACTGAGAACAGTTATTTTTGTTTTGGGCTGGAGTCCATAGTTATTTTCAAACCTGCAAACACATTACACTTTGCCAGTCCAACTGAATCTTTCTCAGACATCCTGTACCAAATAATGCATGACCTCCCTGTTTCACAACATAAGGATTTAACATATGTTGTTTACAGTTATATGTTACCTTCACCAGTATAACACTCAGCAGAGTGAGGGGTTTCATAGTGAGTGTTTTAGAAACACTAAAGTTTTCTACAATTTCACCTTCTTAAGTAGCCTCTGACAAACCTGCCATGAGATTATAAGAAGCAGAGGACTCCGGATAAAGCTTAATTTTATACTGCATTGCTTTCACTTGCAAAGGAATTCAAATAATAACTTCTAAATTAAACAGCTGTGGAGATGTTAAGGTATTCTCCATGGACTCTGTGCTGTCATCTGCAAGCTGATGATTCTGGAATTCTCAGGTATTGTCCCCATGAGGAGCATTTTGCACTGACCTGTACATCTTTTCTGTGTATGTCCCAGTTTCTTTGCACAGTGTTTGTCCTTGAACCAACAATAATTGGCACTGTGAGACTGTGTTTCATAATAAAAATATACAATCTGTAATGTTCCTACACTGCACTTCCTGCTCTTCTCCTGATGTATGTGTTGCTAAACAGATTTTCTGATACTGTATGTGACCCCTTGCCATCTTCAATAGCCGTCCAAATTAAAACAGTAATATTGAATATATATTTCATGAAAGCGACCACAACTAGTGGATTATTTGTATTTGCTTATTTTTTCATGCTATGTATGTCCCTTCAGACTTAATTGTCCCATTTCACTGAAACCACTTGTCTACTGCAAATGCATTTCCTTAATTCAGCAAATTATCAATGTCTGGATTTTTTGGTTCTGTTTACTTTAACCAGTCTGTAAACATTCTACAATCACTAGCAACTTCTGAATTAAAGTAAATTTGTAGAATTTCTGCAATTTCAGCATTGATTTAGGACTGAGTTTTTGTGAAGCAGCAGAAGATATGCAACACTTAGGTTCAACTTCTACTTCACTCCATAAAAGTGCTAACTTTTTCTTAACACTAATATAATTGTTGACTATATCCTGTCACATTTTTTCAGTATAAGTACTTCAGTCCTCTATTGAGCACTCAAATGAGAATGTTTTCCCCAGGCAGACAATTTAAGTTCCTTTTCCTTCTTTATTTTAGCTGCAATGCACCAGTGCTGCAGGATGTGGTTTTAGCTCTACTTTTAATCTCCAAATAATTTACCTTTTACTGTACATGTGGAATAGGGTTTTTTGTTTGTCAGTAGTTATTGTATCTTGCTTACTTGCTGCAGAGAATATCAAATAATGGTATGCATTACCTGTGTAGGAGTGCACATAGTATATGCCTCTCAGGGTTGCAGTCCTTACAGCATGTGACAAGCAGATAACTCCATGGCTCTTGAAACAAGGTTGGTTCTTTGAAAAGTTGTTCATTTCACAGAAGGGGTTTGTGTTATCCAAAGTCAACACCGAAGTTCTGTACCAGGTAGTAGACATTAACAAATATCCAACACCCTCCTGCATCTAACTTACAGACGATGTTTGCTACAGTTTTTATATTTACAGCCCAGTGTTTTATTTGTAACTAGAAACCATAAGCCATAAGGATGAAGCTCAACAGCAAAATAATAAACTGTATTTTATGTAGGCTTATATCTTAAATGAAAAGAGAATATCCAGACCATATTTTTTTCACTTATTAATTACTGAGAGATTCTGTATGAAGCATCATGGTTGCTCAATTCTCAGCCTTCTGAGTGTGAAGGAATATTTGGATATACATTAGCAGTCTTAATTTTCAGAAAAAGATTGGTTTTGTGAAATTGCTGTACTGTAAAGGATGTGTTAGCATGTCAGGTTTCTGAAAGAGGGGAGCCTCCGGATAACTGTTCAGACATTTATGTAATAAGTACTTAAAAAATAAACAAAAAGCTGTGCTTTACCTCTCACAAAGTCAGCTTTTTAAAGAGAAGAACTTAACTGCAAAAGTAAGCGATCTAAATGGATCTCATCAAGCAGCCATCAAGCAGCTAGGCTACCATTCTATGTTCTACCATCAAAAGTATTTCAGTCTCCATATTTAAACAAAGGAGGTTAAATAGGCTAAATAGGAAGCTAAATAATAGCTTTTTATGGTAGTGAAGCCAAGCAGCTGGGATCTCTGTCCCAGTATGCAGGCATTGACAAGGAGATTGGGAAAAGTACAGAAACTCTCAGCCTCTGGAGGAAACTCCTATAAAGTGGGAGGGAAAGGTGCTTTTTCAACAATGGTCTACTATTGCACCAACATGCATAGAACACCGTGGAGCAAGGTATCCAGTACTTGAGAGAATTAGCTATGCTGGAGATACTCTATAAGGATTCAAAGAATAAGCAATCCCCTTAAAAATGCAGGGGAAGTCCAGTGTATACAAACCACATGACAGAACTTCCTATGGAGTGTGCCATAGTCATATGGCAACTCCTTGGCAATGATGTCTTGGAAAGAAGGAGAACAAAGAGTGGATCATTTGGTTACCAAACTCAGCTATATGAAGAAAGTATATCTTTTCTGATACACGCCTGCGTCTTGCCTGTGGAAAAACTGTTCAAGGATCTCCAACAATTTAAAGAACTGTCCCATGACCCACCAATATAGAACAGATTCTCTGCTACTGGGTGCAGGTACCCCTGATGCCCTAGAGTTTTAGCTTTCACATTATCCAGTTTCTGTACTGCATTAGTTTATAACTCTGACCTTCATATGAAGTGTTGGCAAGTTCTCCTCACAGTTCAGTTAGACAGAACAATCCCTTTCCAGCCTGAGAAACAAGGACACTGTTACAGTTTCAGTCCCAAAAAGTACAAACAACAGTGAATTGAAGAGAGCAATCTGGGAGGATGGGACTTCATGACCTGAAGCTGCAATTGGACAATTAACCCCAGTATGCAAATGGACCAAAGCTTATAAAAGTGTGAAATTGTGTGATCTTTCCTCCATCCTGGGAGTAGCCTCAGCCAGGCTCTTGTACTACTCAAAGTATATTCTTTAAAGGTCTTTTAATAAATACCTACTTTAGCCCTTTAACACTGTCTAGCCTCTGTTCTAAGTAGCCTCTCAAAGCAACTCTCCCCTTCTTGTTCGAGATCATCTAGAATTTCTCTAATCACAGAGAGAAATGTGATCACAAGTTTGCTTTTTAAAATAGGTAGGAAGAATGACTCTCCATTTACAGCAGAGGGAGCCAGGAAAACCAGATTAAGCTATGCAGTTAAACTTCAGATGTCTTAATTTAGGTGAGATTAATCTCTTCCCATGAGTGAGAGATTTCTTAATGATTCTTTTTAAATAGGAAAAAACCTCATATCTTTCTATGCCAGAGATATTATTAGACCAAATTAATATTCTTCAAGTTATTTTCATCTTATTATCTTGAAGGCATTGTCAAAATCCAACTTGCACTTAAAATACCACAAATGTAATACTACTGTAAGTTGGATGAATACATATTATTGAATAACTTGTTAATACATGAATAAAGTAAAAAATTCATATGATAGTTTATTCCCTTTCAAGAGAATTCTAGATATAAGGAAGTTAATAATGAACTATGAATCTTAATAGCAAACTGTATCTATGTCAGCATTTTTATGAGTGGATTTATTCCCTTTTTATCCCTTTAATTAATCACAAAGTCCATTTTTTTTCCCTATTAAAAATCCACACAGAAATAGCAGATAGGACACTACAGGCAGAGAACCTGTACCTCTCCAAAATGGTAGCTAAATTGGAGGTAGGACACTCTAATGATCTCACATAATGCCTATGTTTAAGCAACAGAACCATTATGGTATTATATGGTAGCTATTATGAGCTACCGTTTGACCAAAATCATGGAAGAGCTGATGGAACTGTAAAGCATTTTCTGAACATATTAAATGAGTTTAGTTTTTGCACAGTCAAGTTCAATGTTTTACTTCCCTTCTTTGATTATTCAATTACAATTTTTACATTGGCAACTAGAAGTTAAAACCTTAAATTATTTGGTTTATCTGATAAAAAACAATGAGCCTTCTGTGGGCCAAAAATTATCAGAGCACAGATTATCAAATACAACCTGAATTTATGATTACTTTTTTCACATAGTTAATAAGGATTCATGGTGAAGGAACATCCACCCTTGGAATCACAGATCAAATATTCCTGTAAGGTCAGTTGTGGAGTATTTGAAAATGTAGTGCATTTATATGATAAATACACAGCTGTGGAGTGCTCTTTCCCACAGATTGGACAGAGTATCTCCTAATGCACAATCCTTTGATGCAATAATTGCATCACCTGAAGAGATGAAAGAGAATGAGCTTTACCTGAGGAGACATGCAAATGGTACAAATTCTAATCCTAATTGCTAATTAATCAATTTTCATTGCAAAACTCAGAACAGAATGTTTGCAGTATGTCCTCTGAAGATGTCAAGTCATATTTTAACTTGTTTACTATATTTTCCTGGGAAAATGATTTCATATGCTGGCATCCACAGCACAATATGTAGCCACATGCTCTGTTAGTCAGGAGCTACTATTCAATCTTCTTTTAAGCTCTTATACTGTATGTTGAAACACTAGTGCAGTCGACATGTTGCTTAATTGCTGTCTAAGTCCTAATAACCTCAAAGAGAATAAGAGCAGCTACTGGCAATTTAACAGCACTAACATTGCAAGATGAATCTAGGTAATGGATATAACATGTGAGGGACCAGTGGGCTAATTTACTTAAAACAAAATGTGATTAAATGATCTGAATACAAAGTATCTTCAGCAGGTCAGGCACTTCTATACCACCTGACAAACTGTTGGATGGATGCCCAAACCAGCTCTGGAAAGCCAGTATTTCTAAACTGTCAGTTCAGAAAACAAATGTATTATAGCCTGGAGCAAACGTCACATTTTCTGAGGCAAAGGTGAGTCAGAAGTACTGCATTAAAAGTGCTGCTATGAAGCTCTGAGGAATGTGATCAAAATAAGTTCCAAGTGGAGAGACAGAGGAAATAGGAAATTCTGAAGTATGATTTGTCTGACATATTTAGATGTCTGACTGAGCAGAGGTAGATTATACCCTAGAGTGCCTATTTATTTCCTTGGAGTATAGGTGAACTATATATATATGTATATATAAAGATAAATCTAGCTTGATTCATTTGGATGCCACAACAGTTCAGAGACATGACACACAGTCTTAGAAGGGCGAGTTCCTGTCTGCTGTGATAGCCATGGGCCAGATGGAAGATCTGGAACTCCTCTACTGGTATTACTAGTCTGTTGTAAAAGCAAGCTCAATAGCAGAGTGTAAGTGTGAGAAAATGAGATTATATGCATCAGTATCTCAATCACTGAATGTGAGTGTCTATTGGATGGCTCCATTTCCAAGCACTCATTATATTCTACTTCCTTGTAGGAGAAGGGATTTTGTTGTTTAAGAATCTTAGTGTCATTCCTTTCCTAGATTAGTGTCAGCTGCTACTGCTGAATGTGTGCTTGTAGGAGTTTTATTTGAGAGAGTTGGGAGAGATAAATAGACAAAAATCCAGTGACTTTTGCTGAGTTTTTCTTGACTCCTTTATCCTGCAGTGATTCACTGAAGTTTGAATTTAACACAGAGACAGGTCAGACCTGAAACGATATGAAAACTAATATGGCTTCTGGTAAATGTAGCACAAAGCAGCAGGTGAAGAGAAGGTTGCATTCTAGGTAACTTTATTCTCTCCCACTTGGGACAGATCTCAATTTTCTGCTAGATTTTACCTAGTACAATGTGTGTTTCTGCACATTTCTGCACAAGTTTCTGTGTGTTTTTGAGTGTTTTGGTGGGATCATTTTTCAGACTGGAACAATGCTAAGACTGAATTACAGGCCTTCTCAACTGAATAAAGTGCCCAGAATTCAAGCATAAAAGAACAGACATGAAAAAAATGTCTTGACTCAGGCCTGGAATATGCAGAACTGAAAAAACCTTCTCATCTCTTTGTAGAACTCTGGATTGTCTCTTCACTTAGTTCTTGTTGCTAGAAACTTTTTGCTGAAAAACAGCAAAAAGGAGATGGACTGCACCTCACAACTTTATGTTTTATCAGTCCCACAGTGTACAAGGAATATACATCCTTTACCTCCATTTATTAAAACTTAAAGACCTCTCAGATTCACAGACAATCATTAGTGGGGATGAGAGACTTTTATTCATAAACTCTGACTTAATTCCATGTTAATACAGTCCATTGTACTTGATGTAAACAGCAGCAGTGAACTAGGCAGCTTCTGTAAAATAGGAATTATTTTCTGTAAAATATGAATTATACTTACTTCCCTTCCAAGAGAGTGGAGACAGGAGATAAAGATTACATTTTGGGTTTTTTTCCAGTGGAAGAAAAACAGAAAATGTTTGTATGTAAAAAGCATTTCCCTTTGAGTACAAATACAGAGGCTGTTCACTTACTAATAAATAATAAGGAAAACTTAAAAACATATATATATATATATATAATATTTTAAAAAATCACGGTTGTTCTCTTGACAAAATGATTCCATTAGTGGTCCTGCCACCCAGGAATGAAGTGTAATCATTATCAGGTTATGTCAACCTTAATGTGGGTTGTATGTTCATAACGCAGTATTTCAACCTCCTCGTGTTTTAATTGCCATGTGGGAATGGCAATTCTCATGGCGTGAGTATACCGTGCAGGATTTTAGCTTGAGATCTACTGTGTGTTGTGAACATTTCCTTAATTTAGTAAGGCTTATAAAAGTAAGACATAGTTAAGTTGGCATGATTTCTCTGCAACTACTATATGGTGGCTGCATTTTATCACCTTGCTTTCCTTTAGGTGCTTACACACTGACTGCTTTAATAAATGTTCTAGCAATTTACTAGCTATTGAATTTAAACTTGCTGTTCTGTAATTTCCTAGATTGATTCTTCTGCTGTTTTAGTGGAGGCTATCCAATATTTTAGGGAATCCATTTCCAAGAAAGGAAAATGTAACACTCTGAATGCTCTTCAGCATCACCTATCTCAGGTGTACTCTCATGATTCTCTACTGTCAGTTTTAGAATATCTGTGCACAGAATTAATCTCTGTGTTAGTTCTTGGTCCTTGGTCCCTTTGAGTTACACTTTAATCCAGAAAAATTCCATTGCAATGCCTTCAGTCCATGTTAATTGCACAAATATTTGGGAAGAAAATGAAGCCTTAGGAGCTCTGTGTATGAAATTCTTATTTCATGTAACTGAATAAAATGGGGTTACAAGCTGAAATATGACAGCATTTGCCGTTCTTTGTGTTGAACTCCTTGTTTCATTTGCTTCCATACTGTATAGAATGTAAATAAATAATAAATTAAAATTAAATAATATTTATTATATTAAAACTTTCTAATGGACAGAGTGTTTCTTTATAATTAATATCAGAGACAAAAGTGGTGGCTCAGTTAATGCATCTATATTCCAAGTGACTATCTTTTTTTACACCTCTACTCTAGAGAGAAGAGGCTTGTACCAGCTGCTGAGCAACAGAAGGTGATGAAAGGTTTAACACCAACAAAGTACTTGTGTAAGAACATAACCTTACAGAGAAAAAAAAAAAAAAAGAGAAAAAGGAAAAAAAAAGACATTTCAGGTACCTATTTATTTCTATATTCCACTATAACTTTCAGTTACTGATTAGTACCAGAACCCACCAAGCTCTTCCATGTTTTCACACATCCGGTAAATACTGAATTCCTGAACTATGAACTTCCTTGTATTGCATCCTTGTTTGGTACATCATATGGAGCTATTCTTTCATTTGGAAGAGGGTTCAAGAGTCCAACAGACAATGTTACCAAGAATACTCATTGTGAGAGAAGTTTCTTTCAGAAAAAATTCCCTTTGCATAAAATCCTTCTTCTTATTATTATCATCAAATTCAGAAATGTTCAATTAGGAACAGGAGAGTAGAACCATTCAAAAAAGCTGAATAACTATTTTGATGTATTGCACTTCCTCCAGCTGTATCTAATTTTTCTGTTCATTCACTAGTATATTCAAATGTGTGTATGGATACAATGGGAAATCTTATACAGATTCATTGTTATATAAACATATATAACAGGCATATAATATTAGAATAACCTCTCTTACACATTTGTTGTCTTTCAGGGGCAAATTTGCTGTCATACAAAATGCTCAAAGCTAAAGATATATATGGAACATTTAGAGAGTGAAATCTGTGCAAGAATGATGTTTTTTATTACCTGATACTTTTATTACAATTGGATTTTGTGATTATGCCTTTGGTCATTTCACATTTATGGTGCTTCGATAAATATTTGTAATCTTTCTCTCTTATGTAAGAAGTTGGAAATGGAAAGGAAAATAAGAAAGTTTAGTACTCACTCTTGTATGCCACTAAATCTCTTCCTCATCAGAAAGAGCTAAAATATTACTTTTTCTCTCTGAGGAGTCTCTGGATGACAAAGTTTTGCAGGTGCTTTAACTTTGAGCATATGTTAGAGCTGAATAATGAAGATTTTTAATGGTGTCTTATATGGAAATAAGACTATTCCAGGGTCCATAGTATTAATTTGCTAAGAACATACACATGGATACTTTTTTTTAAAGTTGACAGATACACGGAGAAAATAAGCATGTAATTTGTGATCAATATAATTTTTTTTTACTTTATTTAAATATTCATATCTGCTTGGTTTTGATGAAGAATGTTTGAGTGAAATGAAAAAGAGAGATTAAAAAGTAAAAAAAAGATTTTGTTAAGGAAATTTGGAGGATTATATTTCATTAAAGTAAAAGAGAAAAAGGAAGTCTAGATAATGATCAGAATAGAAAGAGAAAGAGAAAGAGCGAGAAAGAGAAAGAGAAAGAGAAAGAGAAAGAGAAAGAGAAAGAGAAAGAACAAAAAGGAAAAAGAAAAAAGAAAAGAAAAAGAAAAAGAAAAAGAAAAGAAAAGAAAAAGAAAAAGAAAAAGAAAAGAAAAAGAAAAAGAAAAAGAAGAAGAAGAAAAAGAAAAAGAAAGAGAAAGGAAAGAGAAAGAAAGAGAAAGAACAAAAAGGAAAAAGAAAAAGAAAAAAAAGAAAAGGAAAAGAAAAAGAAAAAGAAAAAGAAAAAGAAAAAGAAAAAGAAAAAGAAAAAGAAAAAGAAAAAGAAAAAGAAAAAGAAAAAGAAAAAGAAAAAGAAAAAGAAAAAGAAAAAGAAAAAGAAAAAGAAGAAAAAGAAAAAGAAAAAAAAGAAAAAGAAAAAGAGACATCAAGGGACTGCAAATTTAAGCTGTGTGCTAGTGCCAAAAGACACAGCAGCATCTATCTCAACTTGCTAGGTTTGCCAAATTCGCTGGAGTAATGTCCATTATAATAACATCTTCCAGCAAACAGCAATGCACGGTTGTTGCTGTCTACAAAAACAAGGCAGCAAGTCCTTAGAATAGTATGACTTGCATCTAGATTCTTCCCCAAACACACAAAAACCCAATGACTCCCTCAAAAACTGTCACACAGGAAAAAAAAAATGCAAAAAATGTTTGTATTTTTTTTATTTTTAATGCATACAGTGAAGATACTGTTCACAATTTAGGACAATTTTTAAAAATTTCTAGACACTTCATCATATTCTTAGCTAAATTCATCACTATATAGATCTAAAAACTAACCCCTTAGTTAGCTTGCTGTAATTATACTCAGTACCTACATGAGCAATTGACTGACCTGATAGAAAAGACTCTACATAAGCACGAGTGAGGTCACACTTACTGTGGGAAAACAATAGACAGATAATACAGATAATGTGTGCTGATACCTATCTTTCAACAGGGTTACACTTTCAGTCTATTTGTGACAGTCTTTTTTAGTTTTGTCCTGTATGTTTGTTGGACATCTGAGGCCTTTCCATGATTTTGCAGTTAGTGAAAAGACAAAGAATCAGAATCTTAATTATCAGTCACTAAGCTGTAAACGAGGCATGATTTGATCATCCTTTTTTGTGTTCGCCTATGGTATTTTGATGCATTTTGCATTAATTGATAATTTAATAAAAACTAGAAAATGTGCAGAGGTTCAATCTCGGACCAGTGATCTTCAGACTGGGTTCAAAACTGACAGTCTTGAGGTCCCTGAGTGAAACATTTAATTTTTGAGGTAATGATAATGGCAAATTGTAAACTCTAGAAGAGTTTAAGAGAGACATCATGGTTTTAGTGGTGCCAGAGCCTGGACAAAATAATTATATGAATAGTTTTGAGACTAGAAGCTTCAGGTTATAAGTAAAGTTACACAGATTCAGTCTCTGGTTGAAGTTATTGTATTCATTTAACTTGAAGAAAACTTTTTTTGTTGATAACCAGTATTAAAGGAACATTCTAATTAAAGGTAAAACAGAAGAAAAAAAAAAGAAGGCGGCATAATGTCTAATATGTGGACTTCCTAATATTTAACATATTTCTGTTTCTTAATAATCATATGGCCTTTTCTGCTTTTGCTCTGAGAGAAAATATGATTTTAATCCTCGAGTGAAATTCAAAGTTAAAACAAGTTTAAAAATCTGTAACAAACTACCTTCTTGTATGAATCAAACCTGACAATTTTTCTCAGTCCTTGCCTTGGTGCAAGCTTCTCACATCTACGCAAAACATGTTTGAGAAATAATCAAGTCACAGAGTTATTAAGAGAAGCCATCTTGTGTTTACTTTGCATACACGGATGTATACATCATCAGATGAAAAAGAATGGAGATAAACCAGACCAAGTGTCTATAGAATAAATATCCTGCTATAACTATTGATATGTATTTTACAAAATTTTTATTTCTAATTTCTATATGAAAGCATCTTAAATGCAAATTATAAAGCTCGAATTCTTATCCATTATAGATGTAGTAATAACTATCTAATTAGAGAATTCATTGCTACACTGCATAATCAGTTTGTTGAAGGCATGCATTATAGTAAAACAAAAAAATCACCACTCAATATTAACATAGCTGTCCCATTAAAGTCTTGATTAACTTTATAACAATAATGTAATATCATTATACTTTCATAAATTAGAAGAAAAATTGTATATCTATCATCTAATGCACTTGTATCTTTTCAAAAGAATGGACATTTAATTTAAAGTAAAAGAATTCCAATTACATTAAATTCTTAAGATGGAGGGTGACATATATAAACTCTACATGAACATATAAGCTAAGTATTTCAACATCTGAACTATATTACAAAAGGGTTTCAAAGAAAGCTGTAATATATAACATAAATTACTATATATATATATGTATGTATGTATTTGTCATATAAATGACAAAGAGTAACATCAAAAACAGTAGATATGAGCAATGACAATTGAGATCATCTACTGCACATAGGCTGACCTATCCAAGTTGAGTCCCACTGCTCCTGTTTGGTCAGCAGGCACCTTTTACCATCTGCTTTACTTATACTGGCTCAATCTTTCCTATTATTACATACCAGAGATATGGCCAGATGGCTATTTGGATACAAAATGCAGTCTCGAAATCACAGAATTTTCAAACACAGATTAAAAACTCAGATTAAGTTTATGAGAAACAGGACATTACTGATACAAACATGCAATTTGTATGGATATTTGTAAGTACGAAAACAAAGACTAGTTTCCACATAAGAGAATTTTATGTCTAGTACCAAAATAACCGAATGAATGTTCATAGTTTGTAGGTTCATATGTTCATAGGTTAACTAGAACCTAGGATAAAAGTTCTTAAAGATAATCTCAAAAAGACTATATATATCACTTTTAGGATCAAAACTCCTCTCACCCCACAAAAAGACCTCTACATAATTGCAACTATTTCAATAACATTTTAGAACCTATATTGCATAATATCAACTAAAAAATCTAATAACAAAGTGGTTTTCTTACAATCATTAGATAATCAACCAGTCATTTAAAAGACTCTGTACTGAAGTTCAGTCTCAAAGAGGCATATGCCCGTAAGAGAAAGACTGCAAACACAAAAAGAAATCTGGGTCAAAGACTCAGTACGTTTCGGAAAGCCCACAAGGCTAGCAATTTACATTAAAATGTACCTAATAAATGTTTGTCCATGCTTGCTTCTCTCCTCAAGAGAGCATAGAGTTCTAAAATTTGACATGTTTTCAATTATGCTTATATAGTACCTCATATGTAGGATAGAAGGAAGATCCCAACTTTAATCTTGTATTAAAGTGAATATTTTTAAAGGAGAAAACAAAATTTTTTATCAACAATTTCTTCAAGAAGATATCTATTAAACTGGAAATCTGAATCACATTAGAGTAATAAAACGTATCTGTTAACTTTTCTATTTTTTTGGTAGTCCCTTTCCCAAATCATTCTGCAAAGCATTAATTCTGCCTTATCCTTGGAGAAATCACTTTGGTTTTTCCCCCTTCTTTGAGCTTTCAGCTCATAAACATATTTTTGAGAGAAATTTTGTTGTTATTTAGATTTTTTTGGAAGTGTTACAGAAGAGAAACCATGAGCTAGCTAAAAGCAATGGGATTCTAGTGAATAAGACATCACATCAGTATCCTAATCATTTCACAGCCTAAAGACAACTGCAGTGAAGCCAACAAAAGAGCAAGCAGAGCCTGCCAATAAGCCAGATGCTACTGTTGAAAAAAGAAATTTCTACGGCTTAACATCTGGGCACTGTGAATACCTTTCAGAAATGAAGGAAATAAATATTCTACACTGATATACAGAGAATATTTATTAAAACATGTTTCACCAGCAGATACTCTTATTACAAAACTATCATTAGAAGGTATTTAATTTGTGGTGGAATTTTTTAAAAATAAAAGGAATGTAGAAAAACATCCTCTATATTTAAAGCAGCCCTTGTGCTCAGTTTGAGTTAGCAAGACTGGTTGATAGGAATCTTGAAATCAATATGGCAGCTAATGTGAGGGTATCACATTCTTGATTTTATTTGATTTGTGAGCTGGGCTTTACTTGCAATGTTAGTGCATCTTCTGCAGGTCATCTGGACCATTCTTTTTTCCTCAGAGTCCCATGTTGGATGCAAGCTTTATCAAAGGTGTTGACTAAAACAGTGATTAAATGAATGCTGCACAAGGTAATTTTGATATGTATTTCTTTAAGGACTGTAGCTTGAAGATTTTTTCCACTAGTGTAGGAAGGGAGGGAATGAAATTTTGGGCTTAAAGATGGATGTTACATTTCATTGGCCATCTTCTCCAACAAAAAGAACAAGCACACGGAGTGCCTGTATATTTGACATTTCCCAGTTTGTTAAAAGACCAGTTCAAGCAAATTGGCACAGGCTTTCCATTACCACAGTGGACACTTTAATAAAACTTTCATAGAAAAATGAAATCCTAACAAGCCACAGTTTGGACTTGATAGAGAAAATGTTGTTACATTAAGTCCTTAACTAAATATTCATTCACTATTGATTTTATGTGGGAAGCAGAATAGTGGCAGTGGACACCATTAGGAAATTCTGGCATATAGAACTGAGCCATGCTCTATTATCATTGTCATTGTGGCATCACTGTGATGTCTTAGGGTCCACAAACCTGGAGCTCTATCTTTTATGACTCTAGTTTCACGCCTAGACTACCAACACCTGCATTCTATATGATTATCTTTAAAAAAATAGTTCTTTAGTTTACGCATTAATTTTTCAAATAAAGAGGGTGTCTGATAAAGCTGACAGTACAACACTATCTTTTTCCAAATGAGTAGAAACATATCAAGAACAAATGATATCTAGTTTCCAAGTGAGAGTTCTATGAAATAATGACCAGGGAAAAGAAAATTTACCGCAGTTCAGGAGTAATGTATATAGCCTTTACTTTCTCATCATAGTCAGAATTTCAGGTCTCAATAATTTTTTTTCTCCCTTGGGTAATTTTTTACAGTTGTTGACCTTAGAATCAGTCACTATTTATTTACTTCTTTTTTTCCTCTAGTGCAACATGCACAATTTCATGTTTCCTGTAGTGTGTTTGAGAAGCATAAAACCAAGTAGAAGAATAAGAAAATGGTTCCCAAATGCTGAAAGAAGCTGAGTAATTCTAAAAACCTCAAATCTTAAGTGAGCTGCAACTGCTTGTGTATCCTATGCTCAAAAATTGCTGGTTCAAGTCAGAGCTCTCATAAAACCATTGCTAAATGTTCAATATAGGAAAATTCCCCAAGTTGAACAACAAGTTGTGCTACAAAATTGTCTTCATTATTAATAACTCTTAAGGTTGTGCAACCCTATGTCAGCCCATTGAATTGTGCTTGGCTATTAAGATGATAGAATCCAGTCCCACAATTCTTGACCTTCATTACCACACACACCTTAGGTGAGGAATCTCACTGGTCTATATTAGGCAATTGCCTACTAGTGAAATTTTTGACTTATGCAATGTTTGTGGCTCTTAATTCAATTATAGGTCTTCATTAAAGCCTCTTGATAGTACCTATGGTGGACTGGAAAGACCAGGTAAAAACTACAACTTACTACTTGTGTAAATACAAAAGAAAATGCAACCATTAACATTTTATAATTTTTATAAGATCTGTTGCAAGAAATAGTATTTCAATGTACACAATGTTTATATTTTTAATAGAATTAAATTCTTATTAATTTACTTCTAAATGCTACTTCCGTTTTGTAGGCTCTGTCATTTGCAGCAGATGAGTAAATATACTTAGATGACTTTGAAACTACCCTATTTCTGACTGCAGTTTTGTTACTACTATGAATGACTTTCACAACAGGAACACAGGCCAATTTAAAGTCCAGGCACCAAGCAATTTGAGATCCACCAGCTTTATGCAGTAATATAATTATTCCCTCCGAGGCTCTTAATTGTATTCATCACACCATGATTTCTGCACAAATTAAGCATGCATTTACTGCTATATATAACTTGCTTTGCAGTTAACATCCTGGAAACAAATTTCAAGGAGATAGAATCTTGAACTTAGTCATCCCATGAAATCACTAGTTTCACTGCTTGGAAAAGTCACTTAGACTATAAGGTCATTATATTTTTACATTGCCAAATCATATACAGAAAAGCAGTGAAAAAAGAGTGCAATAAAAATATCACAAAACTTATACAAATATTTTGTTCAGACTTCAAATGTTAATACCCCTAGCAAAAATACCTTTAGATGTATTTTTAAGACACATAGCAAAAAATTACCACTATCTAAAAATTTTTCTGTATGAAATTCAGATTCAGAGCAATTATGATTATTATCACATATGGATTTGTGATTGTGTGTGTGTCTACCATTCTGACCTTTGCTAATTTTACAAAAATCACATATTTCTATGAGTGTTTCAAATTAGAAAAAAAACCTCAAACCTTATAGGACTTCATATAATTGTTCAAGTAATAAATTATAATGAATGTATAATTTGTAGGAAGTTATTAAATGAAGAATACATTTGTGCACATATTTGAATTTCCCTGTATAAGGGTATATCTACTTTGTTAGACAGGTAATTTTGAAATATATATTTTTGTAATTACATCACAGCGGTATTGGTCTTTGTGAAATCAGAATAACCCAGTATAATTTTTTCTTCCTAAACTATTTTCTTTGGGAGGTGAGATAGGGGAAACAAAGTCTGATGCTATGCCTATCAAAACGTGATAGAGATGAGACCCTAGACCTTGTTTTTATTTTACTTGGTATTGTTTTCTTTTTGTGGGCATTTCTCTATACATGCAGTTGTAGAAGGTACTTCTCAAGAAAAGAAGGAATAAACAGGATACAGAGGTTGTGATCCCTTTCCACCTTTTATTATTCTGGAATTTTAAATTAGAGTACCATTTTGACATATCTTTAAATTGCTATAATTTGTATTTCTATAGTTCAAATTGTTATTTTAAAATTATAATTGTAATTTATTTTAAAAAAAATTGTATAAATTTTCCTATGTTCCACAGAATTAAAAATCAAGATTTTAGCAAGGTTCAAATACGTTGTGGGTAGTAGAAATGCCCAGAATTA
The DNA here is from genome assembly GCF_009819885.2 of Catharus ustulatus. NCBI lineage: Eukaryota > Metazoa > Chordata > Aves > Passeriformes > Turdidae > Catharus > Catharus ustulatus. The sequence goes on along the minus strand of NC_046222.1, from coordinate 70,553,865 downwards.
ATGCCAGAGTTAAGGGTTAGAAATAATAACAAAAAACTAAACCAAACCAAGCCAAACCAAACCAACCAAACAAACAAAAAACCCCCAAACAAACAAACAAACAAACAAACAAACAAACAAACAAAACCTAAAACAACCCCAACTCTGTGCTCTGTGATTTAAATTTGCCTCTACGTATTGAAGGTCAAACCAGAGAACCTTTCTAAAATGTGAGTGGCTGGTGACCATCAGGAAAGCAAGATTGGCCTAATACAATTAAGATGGTAACTCTTACATCCTTGTAATATTACTTTCTCTTACTTTCATCTTTTTCCCCCTATTTTTCCTTTATTGTCTTAAAAATGTTTACTGAGTCAATAAATCATCAAATATTTCTGGGTTTATTCTATTTGTATTTAGTGAAATTGCAATCACTGATGTTTATAGTACAATGTTTTCCTCCTGTTTTAATTGCTTGAGGTGCCAATAAATTAATGAAAATATCAACTATATTCATAAGCAATATTGGCTTAACTTGCCCTTGGTGTCTGACTAGACTCAAAATCTAAGATCATAAGAATAATTTCTACTTTTGGAAGAAGCCTTAACATTCAATGTAAATGAAAAACAACTATAGACTAATAAAATTGAATTGGATATTGCCATATGCAATGTCAGCAAAATTGCATTTTTATTCTGAGAGATCATGCATCTCATCTCACCGTGCATACATGATAATTTAAAAATATTTCTGCATTTGTTGCATACATGAGAGAGCCTTTGCTAGAAAATGGAGAAAATTCCCTTACATATCTGTAAGACATTTGCCTGACTACGATCCTAAATTTGAAGTTTCAATGGCCTACAGGGAACACCTCCCTCACAATTAATATACCTAAGAATTATGGGAACAGCATGGAAGTGACTTGGAATGTTATATCATGGCCAAGGGACTCTTTAATTTAATGATCTCTTTTAGTTGCAACTCACACATATGAATCCTCTACCCTTCAGTCTGATATGAACATTTTCTCTGAGCATTGCGTATTGTGAATGAGCAGGTAGCATTTTTATATCTATATTTACAGTGCAGAAATGGTCCTTCAAAACCCACATAAGACACCAGGCCACCAATTAATAAAAAAACATAATTCCTAAGCATAAAGAAAAAAAGAGCAACAAATTTTTGCTGAAATATAACAACCAGTCAGCAAAAGTTTATTTATTGTCAATGAAAACTGTCAGTGTTTTAAGCTTGCCAGATGAAGCCTCTTCCTCAACAACCTCAACTCTTTGCATGCATCTGTTCAATATGACTGGCTCTGCAAAAATCTGTTAAGGGTAGCACTTTTACTTTATTCTTGAACAATAAGGATGAAAGCTACAGAGATGTTATGGAAAATTAAGCACCAGCATTCTTTTTGCTCCCATCAAATGATTTTGAGTTGTTTTCTCATTAATTGGAAAGACTGGTAGGATTGGGAAAAAATCCTTCTCCTGAGTGCATTGCCCAAAGCCATTTTGACCCTCAAAAGTCAGAAGCAATACTCTAGATTCCTCCTGGAAAGAGGAGACAGACCCTGAATTTGTAAAACAATTTCTTTATATGTCATTAAAAATATTATCTAAAATGTAATGCAACTCATTCTCATTTTTATCCCTCAGACCAATGTCTTCTAAATAGATGCTGAGCTGGTAGTGAAACACATGGCACCAAACCAGTGGAGAGAATCCAGTGGGCAAAATGGGGTATCATATCCTGATTCCAAAAATGAGCAAGAGACTCAGTTACTGCTGCTGTTTGTTAATGTAAATCAGCTAGGAGTGTGTCTGGACACCAAATCAATAAGACCTGGCAAATGACAATGACATCAGGAGGTGTTGCAGGAAACTTTCTTATTCAGCAAGGGCAAAGTGGTGGCCACAACCAGGTGTTATTCTTAGCATCTTAACTTACAACAGAAACACATGGATGCAAGCTGTATACAAATATTAGCTCACACAATAATATTCCTTTACCGATTTTAACCTTAATATTTAACTTCATTTTAATCCAGTCTTTCCAGTTCCAAATACTTTCCTTGATTTCTTAATTTCCTGATGAAGAAAATTTTGTCCACTGTTTATTAACATGATAAAACTGAAACCCTAACATCAATGCATATATATATTTCTTTGCTTGTGAGGTACATAAACATTACTTGATTATTTGGATTCTGAGTTCAAATACGTAGTAAGCCCTTATTGGTTTGCTTAGTGTACTGCCATTTCTACCCAGACCTTCCAATTTGGATAAAGAGTTATTGTTTCTCCCTGATAATCAAGCCTACTTCGAACCTTATCAGAGCCTTTTCACATCACACTGTAATATACTTTCATGTAGCAAAATGAAGACAAGATTGTAACATGTTGAGTAAATCTGTTTTTCCAATCTAATAATAACATTTCAGGCATGGTGCCCAAGCCTTGACATCTTTTATTGGCCAAAGTACAGGCTCGCTGTTCTGTGTATGATGTTATCCAAGTTGCTGGTATGTACAGAAGCAAATGTCCTTATTTTCATTTATTTGGCTGCCCTTGTTAAGCAGATAATACCAGAATATTTTTATTTTTGTCCTTTGACACTTTATCTACTTGGAGTATGCTAAACTTCTTTATCTTATATACACCCTGATTCCTCAAAGTTCTGCCAGATTGAAAGGACAGTGCATTAGAATAAAAAATGAAATAAAAATAGCAGTTTTATTAATATATTAAAATAACTTTGTAGTTAATATATTAAAATAACTTGTAGAGTCCGATCCAGTGACCATTGAAGCTGAATTCAGTAGCTGCTAATCACAGAACTAAGGCTTTTTCACATACACCCCCCTATAAATGTAGCTGCACATTTGTCACCTAATGAGTGTTGATTTTATCTCAGCAATAGGAGCAATCTGAAACCAGTTACTTTTAATAGAAAGTATGGCAGAAGTTCTGAGCAATCAGACAGAGCAGCACAATTAATGTAATAAAAAGCTTCAACAGGAAGTCTGTTGTGTTGGTTCCCCACTCAATCAGCTATAACATTCTAAAGGAATTACAGGCCCTATAAAGTCATGTGAGAAATATCTCACACACATTTTATTTGTTATTGTAGGAGAAAAAGTAATGTGAAAAGATAAGTTATTTTCTCAAGTGCTTCAGAATTTTTCAGTTTTGGGGAAAGAAAATCTGGCTTTCATGCTGCTGGTTTTTTCATACCTGCATTCTGACATTAAAATAATAGAGCCAATGAAGTGAACATATTTCTAAATTTCTGTCACACACATCACTCTTTCAGTTAGTAATTGACATAATGACGAAGTGGCCAGGGAAAATGTAAGTGGAAAAAAAGGGATTGGAACAAACAGGATGTGCAAAAGAAGCAGTCTAGAGAGTCTGCATACACTCAATGGCATGACTAGCTGCATTCCCATTGTATTGCTTTAAAAAAAATAAATCAAATATTCTAGGTCTTGTGGGTATAAGGTGAGTCTGATACACAGAAAACATCTAATTTTCTACTTCCAAAGAAAGGTCTGTCAAGGTTAATGCTGAAGGTTCCTGAAGAATTTTGATTGGCACTGAGCAATAGGTTGGGAAGCGCAAATGAAGAAAATGAAACAATAGGCCACTGAAATATCAAGGGAACTGAGAGTGTTGGCAGTGTTCACACAGCACTGTACACTATGGCATCCTGGACTTGAATATTCATGCTGCTACAGTTACATATATTCAGAAGCCTTAGAAAGTTCCCTGAGATATTATTAAGCTGTAACTATTAACCCCAGTTAATATGTTCTGGAAAGAGTAAGGTCTGGGACTACACAAAAGGAAACTTTTACTGACAATTCTTGGTTTAGATAGGAAACTTGCTTATTTTTGCACATGACTTTGAACTCTGGCATGAAGGCAGGAAAAGTGTTTGGCTGTTTTCTAAAATAGGACTATATAAGTCATGTTTGTATTGTGTTCAATTCTCTTCCTTCCCAAAGCAATGATTTTGCGAAAGGATTTGAGTATGAGCTCTGGCCCTACGCAATCTACAAATAGAGCACAGTTGCGCTCATAGTTCTAATGATGATATGCATGGATATGCATAGCTGTAACTGGTTTTAATTTGCTATTTGTCTAGGTTTTTAAATTAGCTCTCTGTTAGCTTGTTTGTTTGCTTTGCTTTCTTGTTTTGTCTTTTGGGTGACTCTCCTCAAAAAGAAAATGGTACAGAAGCTATCCATAAACAGTGCCAGCTTGTAGATCACTGATTGATTCCTGTCCTCTTTTATTTAAAAGTACATTTGCTACAGAAAACACTGCTTGGTTAGAAATGGTCTGTAGTGGAAAAAGGAGAAAAGTAGCACAGTCTCTAGAAGGCAGCTCAGAATCATCCCTGCTAGTAGCACTTCCTAATGGCTTTTCTCTAGGTGGCTTCAGCAAGGTGCTTCCTGGACTGTTTCATAGAAGACACTTTAAGCATGCCGCTGAATATATGAAGAGCATCGTTACTTAGTTTATATAATCAAACACATTTGTTCATGATTGTATGCAAAATTGACAGATTTTTGTATTTATTATTGTTATATATATAGACTCTTTCACTGCATATATGGAGCTTACTGATAATTTCCTAATGCAATACAAAGATGTATGATATAAAATTATAAATCCTCACGAAGATATTTTAACCATTGCTGAACTAGATCTCATATAGATTTGCAGTACACTAAATTAAATAAAAAACCCCAGTTACTTAGAGGATGGAAAAGCCCCAAGTTTCATTTTCATGTCTATGTAAAACATAGCCCCTCAAAAATTACCCATCTGATATGATATTCATAAAAAATATGTAACTACTTTAAAAGAGGTGTGTTTGCTTACATACTTGACATAATATTTATTAATGGTTAAAGAAGTCCAAGAATTCATTATTATAAAAAATATTTATAATCATATTTGTAATAGAATCCTGCCATTACTTGAAAGACATTTTGATAGAAAATATTTTTTAGCTCTACACAATAATCCAAGTCCAGCAATAAGTACATGAAAGACCCATTACAATTTTCTCCTGCTTGCCTCATTAAGTTCAATGTGCAAAAGAGATCAATGACTCCAAGGTGAATTGACAAAGGGTGTATTTTATCATTTGCTTGTGCCCTGCCTTAAACAGAGTAAAGATTTAGGTTTTATTATTTTCTGAAGCATTTCTACTTCTGTTTCTCTAAGAATACCACATTCAGCTGCTTTCACACGCTTTCTGTTTTACTAGCAATATGTTAGTGGTCTTTTCCTTTCATCTTTCCACATACATATCCTAATGAAATCATTATGGTTGAACTGCTACTTTTCATCCTTCTCTATTTCTACAGTATATGGCAGTAATGATCTCATTTTATTTTGATAAGCTGACATTAAAACTGTCCTTTTCATCCCCCCAATTTTTTGGGGGATCTCTTTATATATATATATATATATATATATATCTATTTATTTATTTATTTATTTATTTATTTATTTAATTACAGTAATTTCACGAATACAAGCCGCACCAATTTGACTAAGATTTTGCTCCTAAACCAGAAATGCGGCTAATACTTAGGAGTGGCTAATATGTGAATAATTTTCTGACATTTACAACCTCAGAAGTGCCAGTCAGAGTGCCGAGGTGAGCAGCTGCAAAGTCGGCATTTTGCGATTGTTACAAATTGCTACTCTTTTGCACCGTGGGTGGAGCCTGGCTGCCTGCAGGCAGCACGGGGGGCGGGGAGAGAAGTGGGAGAGCTCCCTCCTTCCCTCCTCTACCACAGCCCGGGGGAGAGACGGGGGGGCCCTGCACCACCATTGCTGCGGCTCTGGGAGGCGGCGGGGGCCCCGTGCCACCATGGCTGCGGCCCGGGGAGGCGGGGGGGACCCGAGCCGCCACTGCCGCAGCTCGGGGAGGCGGCAGGGGGCTCCGTCCCCGCCCGCCGCTACGGGAGCAGGGGGCCTCCGTCCCTGCCTGCCACCACAGGGCAGCACCAGGCCGTGGTGACCGAGCCCAGAGGCGGCGGCGGCCAGCCCCGAGCGGCCCCGCCGAGCAGCAGCACTGGGCTGGGCAACCTGGTCCCGTCGGCAACCCCTAGTGGGCCAAGCCTGCACAGCCTTAGCCGAGCCAGTAAACCCCATCCTGCCGCCGTTCTGTTACTATTTGGCAACTTTGTTGCACGCGGGTCCTTGCTGCGAACGACAGAGTGGCTTATACTCGGGTGCGGTTTATTTATGGACAAAAAAAGAAATATTTGCCAACACCCAGAGATGCGGCTTATATTCAGTGCAGTTTGTATTCATAAATTTACTGTATTCAAATCACACAACTATATAACCTCACTTGATACGAAAACATTTGATTATCAGATGTGGGATACTGACATGGTTGCTAACATTTGTTTTGCTGTGTAAATTACCAGTTTTTAAACAATTATACCCTGAACTGCAGTATGAAAAAAGGAAAAAAAGGCCAAAACCAAGAAAAAGAGAAAAATATTTAAGGATGGTTTAGAAGGTTTTGCTATTAAAGGGGAAGATGTGTCTCATTTTACATCTGCTTGCATTGTCATCCTGCATTATCTGACAATTTGACTTGGAGAACAGTAAGTATTCTAATATGAATTTATGTTACATTCAGTCTAAGGACTTAACTGAAGTGTTTGGGTCTTACCAAAACAAGGTTTGCAAAATTAGTCAAATATCTCTTAGCTGCTCACTGTGCGAACAGGGGAGTTTCACAAAGTTTTATCTATTTCAGGGGATGTGTTTCTAGAACTTGAAAAAAATTGGAAACTTCAATCACCTTTTTCCTCCAGTTTTTTTTTTTTTTTGTTTGTTTGTTTGTTTGTTTGTTTGTTTTTTGGAGTTTTTTTTGTTTTGGTTTTGGTTTGCTTTGGGATTTTTATTTTTGTTTGATTTTTTTGTTTGCTTGTTTGTTTGTTTGTGGGGTTTTTTGTTTGTTTGTTTTTCTGGGGGTTTTCTGGTTTTTTTTTTGTTACCCCCTGTCTTGGGTTACAGTACAGGGTGTGATAAAACGTATCTATTCTATCACCATCTGTTCAGGGTGAGGGCAGTGATCCTTATCTCCATGGGAGATGCTCTGCTAATGGGCCATCCATTGAAACCAGGTGGGGCATTGTTCTTTATCTTTTCACACCCCATCCTTCCTCCAACCAGTCATTTTCTGCTAATGGCCCGTTGAGTCCCACTGTGTGACTGATAAAATTACTGCATCCCATTGGAATGCTCCAGTCAGGGGGAAAGGCCCAACATTTCTCACCAAGACAAAAACAGAGGTTTTGGGACACTAAGGCAACCCCTTCTCTACTGGACTCTAGAGAGAAGCTGGATTTTCTCCACATCACCACTGGACCTCCAGAAGGAAACTGCACCTTCTACAGGAGCACTGCTTCAACTGAAACACATCTGTCACTACAAAAGGACTACAACCACCATTTAACAGGACTGCTACCAACACCCTGCGTGACGGGGTGTCAGGTTGTACTCTGATTTTGTCAGGGTTTGAGGTCTGTTTCTTTGTAGTATTGTATTTTCATTTTAATTTCCCTAGTAAAGAACTTATTCCTAATTCCCATATCTTTGCCTGAGACCCGTTTGATTTTCAAAATTATAATAATTTGGAGGGAGGGGGTTTACATTCTCCATTTCAAAGAGAGGCTCCTGCCTTTCTCAGCAGACACCTGTCCTCCAAACTAGGACACCTCCAGAAGTGCTGTTGTTGACTTCGTTGATATGACTGGTTACTTTCCTTCATTAACATGTAGTAAGACCTAAGAAGAGGAATCTTTATTGCTTTTGGTCTTCTCATTTTCTATGGTACATAAGGCATTGTCAAAATGTTCCTGAAAATACATGGTTTCCCTGAAGGTAAATGAATAAGGAGGAAGGATTTTTCATCTTTTCCCTCTTTCACTTCTGTGCTTCCCCACATTGGATGATGGGAAGACCCTGCTGCTTAATGGGAAAATTGCATATGTTGGTAAAATGAATGTGAACAACCCCTCAGCTGTCATTTGCTGGAAACTATCACTAACTGAATTCAAATAGCATAGCTCTTAGTGTTGATCTAAAATGTCTCAGTTGAGTCAGAAAAAACCTGAACCAAACCATATATTTCACCAAACAATATCAATAAACAAGATTAAAAGGTTATCTCAACATCACAGACACGCTGTACTTGATTAGCTCAATGTGCCCAATGCTACTCCTACAATAAAGAGCTTTCTTTGGAAAGTGACATGCTAAAAATATATATTTTAACCTTTTTTTTATGTAACACATTTCAAAATAAATTATGGTTTTGAGCTTTCCTTAAGAATAAAATTTGTAGTTTATGTTTGAAGAAATTAAATATCTTCATAGGCCATATGCTAGAGACTTGCATCCTGCATGGGAAAAAAGGGGAATGATATATGACCAAAAAAATTAAAATAAACCCAAATAGTTTGTCTCTTCAAAATAAGGAAAATGTTTCAGAGTTCAAGAGGTTTCATTAATTACAAAATTATAAAACAAAGGTACATGTGAGAATAAAGTCTATGAACAGGGCCAGATGCAGCTACTCTTATTTCAATCTCAAGTTTTTAAAAATGTTGAGTACTACTGTATTAGAGTACAAGATAATTATATAAGTGTTTGCAATTCAAAGGTCTTGCATTCTCAGATTCATACTTTGTGTGAGAAATATCAATTTTTCAGAGATCAGGGAAATATTCACATAAGAACTATGTCTTTTACTCTGAAGCAGAGAAAGGGTTTCATCATTACCTGAGTATATGCTAGACTTATACAAAGGAAAAAAACTTATTCACTGACTAATACATTGTTATAATTGAAATTGCTGCCTGAATAGATTACAATTCCATGTGAGTAAGTGGATCCAGGACTATATTATTTTGCTATCAATTAGAGAAAGAACTCAGAAGCCTTGTAGCTTTGTAGCATCATCATATTTTAGTAAAAGAAATCTGGTGAGAGGATTAGAACAAAATGAGTAAAAAAGAAAATATATTGTGCATTGGAAAACAAATATGTTTTTGTGTTTGAATTTCATGAAGTATTTTATGTGTATGTCAAAAAAGCAAATCAAAGCATTATTTTTCTCATTTATGCAAACAAGAGGATGGAATATTCACTAAATAAATCGATCTCAGTTTTTGTTTGAGGTCAGAGATGTGAACATAATAAGCCTATGAATGATCTACGTATATGCTTTTTATATATAGCCTAAGACAAATATACAGATGACTGTGGTAGTGTAACAGATTCTATTTTATTTCTAATTTAGCTATTGTTCTATGTTGTCATCTAAGCAAAATCTATGTCATCATCTAAAGTCTGGGAATGACATAAAGGAGCAATGCTGATCAGGACAAAATACTTTGCTGAATTTTCACTATTTCACTAATCTCTCAGTGAGTTAATGTTAGTAGAGAGTCCCTTTCAGATATATTCCTCCTACATGTATTATTTCCTAAATCTTTTCTGGTTTTATGCTTTCCCGTTTAATCCTCACTTTGTCATTTTACTCATATCTTTGGTACCTTTGGAGTAGAATCCTTTCCCACACCTGAACAGTTATTAAAAATGTGAGAAGAAATTGATTTTTTGAGAAAGTGCCTCCCTTAATGAGTGGATAGTGAGTGACTTTAAAAGTAATCTAAAATAAATAATTTTATTTTCTACAATTTTAATTTCCATACATAAGTATTTTTGATTCATCCTTAAATTTTCTACATATTAATATTGTCTCTGATTTCTGGAATTTATGTTCAATTACAATTAATTAATAAAATTAAAGTCATCTCACTTCCAAAATTACACACCTACATACCTCATTTCCATAGCTCCTGAAAGTAAATGTTTAAAAAAACATTATCTGGGTCTCTATGGCAAAGGCCAGCTGAAAGGAAGTCTTGCAAATTCAGAGGGAAGACAGAATTGAGATTCTAGAAATGCTGACTACAGTTGCACACATAATTTATGAAAGCTCTCTTATCTTGCACTCATCAATTTCTTCTCCCCCTATTCAGATAAACAGTTTGCATTTAGATAATTTTTATTTTCTTTGTGAGTCTTTTAATCTGGAAGATGTTTGAACTTCTTCTGCCAAAACCCCTCATAGTTCTTTAAACCAACATGTTTTAAATTACTTGCAATCAATAGTGTAAAATTATGAACATAGTGCTCTTTACTCAGTGGATTTCTTGAATCTTTTTTTTACAGTCCAGGATTCAGAAATCAGTGACCATGGAACCTTCACCTTTATCTTAGAGCGCAACCTTTGGGTCTCGCTTCTTTTACACCAATAGTTCACCGTGTTATTGTCTTCAGTAAAAGTACTTCCAAGACAATTCTTGAAATGCTTTGTGAAAAAATGTGTTTCCATTGGTAAAAAATGTACAGTAATTTCACGTCTACAAGCCGCACCATTTTGACCAAAATTTTGGTAGAAACACGGAAGTGTAGCTAGTACTCCGGGGCAGCTAATTTATTAACAAAAATGTGATATCTGCCCTTACCTGGTACTGTGCCGGTCCTGTCCCGAGCAAAAATGGTTTGAAATCCATGGTTTCCCGGTGTTCCGATGATGAAACAATCAGAGAAAAACTTATTGCCTGCCTGTGGATGGCGGCTTTACTGAGGGGTGGGGGATATTATCAGGGTGAGTTCCCTCGGCGCGTTCTTTCGGTGCGTTCTCCTCTTGGCGCGTTCTCCTCTCGGCGACTTCTTCCTTCGGTGAATTCTTCGCTCAGCATGGCTGCGGAGAAGAGACTAGTGTACGAAGCTGAGTTTAAATTGAAAGCAACTGACTATGCAAAAGAACATGGGAATAGACCTGCAGCTAGAGAATTCAGCATTAATGAATGCATGGTACCCAGACGGAGGCAGCAGAAGGACGAACTTCATCTTACAAGAAAGACAAAGAAGAGTTTCCGTGGCTGTAAAGCAAGATGGCCAGGGCTGGAAGACAGACTTTACCACTGGATTTTTGAGGAAAGGGCATCTGGTCGAAGCTTACCAACTGTCACCATTCGGATACAGGCCAAAGCAATTGCAAATGAATTTCATATAGAAGAATTTAAAGCAGGAGCGTCTTGGTGCTTCCGTTTTATGAAGCGACAGCAGCTCTCCATTCATACAAGGACCACGGTGTGTCAGCAGTTGCCGGCGGACTACAAGGAAAAGTTAACCGCCTTCCAGAGTTACTGCAAAAGCAAGATCTCTGAAAAAAATATAAAACCACATTGTATAAACATGGACGAAGTTCCCCTCACATTTGATATGCTGTTGACAAGGACTGTGGAGTACACTGGAACACCGACGGTACCCATAAGAACCACAGGGAACGAAAAGACGTCATTTACAGTTGTCCTCGGCGTTTCGTCAGATGGGCAGAAATTACGCCCCATGGTAATTTTTAAAAGAAAAACCCTCCCTCAAGACAAATTTCCAAATAGAATAAAGGTTACCGTTAATCCAAAAGGCTGGATGGATGAATAGGTAATGCAGACTTGGCTAATGGAAGTTTATGCTGGCAGACTAGGTAGATTCTTTCACCTGCTGCCAGGACTGCTGATCTTCGATTCCATGCGTGCGCACAAAACCAATAGCGTGAAAGCCATCGTGAAAAAGATGAACTCAGAGCTTACTGTAATACCATGTGGTTTGACCAAAGAAGTGCAACCTCTGGACATAGGTATTATTAGTTCCTTCAAGGCTAATATGCGACTTCTGTGGGAAAAGTGGATGATGGAAGGCGAGCATTCCTACACCAACACCGGGAGGCTGCGCAGAGCAAGTTACACTACAGTCTGCTAGTGGATACTGGATGCCTAGGGTGAAGTAACTGCCACAACTATCATCTGAGGGTTTGCCAAAGCTGACATCATTCCTGGACTGACCAACAATGCCATCGAGAGTACCAAAAGTGATAACTCTGATGGTGAAGATACGGGCGATACTGGTTCGGGTTTGCTGGATGCCACCATTGCCCAACTGCTGGTTTCCGATATGGAGGACGAAGAGTTCAAAGGTTTCATGGAAGATGAAGCCGCTGATGAAGCGACTGATGAATGAAAAATGAAGCTGTTTAGAAGTTTAATAAAAGTGTGTGATATTTCTCTGTATTTTTAAAGTGCTTTCAGTCTTGTGCGGTTGCACGGCTGGCTGTCCTTGTGCGGCTGTGCGGTTGGCCGTGCTCACGCGGATGAGCGGCGGGGGGGCGCTGGGCTCACGCAGGGAGGTTGGGGGGCACTGGGATCATGCGGAGTGGGGGGAGGCCCTGAGCTCACGCAGAGGAGGGGAGGCGCTGAGCTCATGCCGGGGTGGGGGGAGGCGCTGAGCTCACGCGGAGGGGAGTGGCGCTGGGCTCGCGCAGATGAGCGGGGGGAGGAGAGGCTCGGAGCTTGGCTGCCCCCCCGCGAGGCTGAGCAACTGTTTAAAGGCAACGTGGATCCATTGGGAATGCTCGCAAAATGACCACACTATTGTTCGTGTCTTTTTCGGTTTGTAAATAAAACTTGCAGGGTACTCTGCTGCAGCTATTGTCTGTGTATTTTTTCACTTGGAAATAATGTTTCCAAGGTCAGTAAGCCCCAGTGACCTCGCGATTCTGTTACTAAATGACAACTTTGAAAGTTCGCCGTGAACAAAAGTGCGGTTAATATTTGGGTGCGGTTTTTTTATCGACAAAGGCATGAACTTTGCCGACACACCGGAAATGCGGCTTATACTCTGTACGGTATGTAATCATGAAATTACTGCAATAGGAATTCCTGAGGAACTTCAGTGACCTCCAGTTGCTAATAATCTGGCTTGAATTCTCTCTCAAAGTACTCAGTCAGAAATAATCTTAAATTACTTTTATTTTTTAAATCACCAGTTAGGATATATTATATTTTTCTTATCCCCCCTTTTGCTTTCCATCTCCCTTTCCCCTGGAATCACATGAGTTAATTTGAACTTGAATGCTTGAATTAAAAGGAATTTAAGTCTCACAGGCTTGAGGAATAGGGCTGGTTTTGGGGTCGAGTTTTTTGTTTGTTTGTGGGTTTTGTTTGTTTGCTTGTTTGTTTTTTATTTAACTCCTGAATTTCCTCTTTGTTACAAGTTAATGACAGTTTTCAGACACCAAACAAAAGGGAGCTGATGTTAATTTCTTTATTATCCTAGAGTATTTTAAAACTAGAACAATATTAATACTTTCTTAATCCATGGAAATTGCTTTGGTCACACAGAAGCTAAATCATTCCAACTAAATAAGTATTAATTTAATTTCTTTAAATTGACCCAACCTTGTAATGGAATAGCTCTCCATTAATTTAGGATTTCCTTACATCAGTTCAGATTGCATTCCTGAAACTATATATTAAATAAATTTTATACTTTTGTTAACAGTTGACAATTTTTATTCTTAACTCTTCAGCCTTTTATCTTAGTGAATACTTGCTTGTCAAGGTATAGTTTTGTTCAAATATGGTCTGTTTTGACACTCTGGTATCTTCTTTTATTGACTCTTTAACACCTGAACTAGATTTGTACAAGCTGGATATATGTGAGTAACTTTACAGCAAAAGAACATAGAAAGAAAAATGGTTCACCTAATGCATAATTTCATCTGCCATTCCAATTACTGCCTTCTGCATCAGTGGACTTTTAGAGTTCTTATGGAACTTGATTATGTTTTTCTTGACCCTCCAAGGTCTGCCTTTTATAAAAAATGTATATACCTGGGGCTGCATGGTACAGTTTTTACTTAACCCTGAAAAGGAACATATAATATTCATATGGGTTCAAAAAATAGACTTCACAAATTTTAACTCATTCTCCTTTTATATCCTTGAGCATTCTTGATATGTTTCTTCATGATTTGTAACATTTTCCTAAAGTGTAATATCCTCCCTTAGGTAAAGTCCCTTTCCTGAAGATGTTGAATGCAGTCATACTGTTCAGAAATGTAAATTTTTAAGTCTTGTTCCACTTGTGTATTTGATCAAGTACTATGAAGATAAATCTATCCAGTTTTTTGCATTCTATAGACAGTTCCATAATGGTCTTCATAGAAAAGTTGTCTCAGCTGAGAAATTGATTTATTTTTTCAATTAATACAACATTTGTAGGCAGAATTTTGGTGAGATCTTACAGGAGTCAAAGGGTAAGATCTGGTATTGATTTTCATTTTGGGTCGTCCTAATAGAAATTATAGAAATTGCTACTTGGTAATAGTGTAAAATACTTTCCTACAGTTTCATCAGTAATTTCATAAGGATTAGTAGTCCTTTTAGCATTGTCAGCTGGGCAATACTCCAAACTATGGGAAAATAGAGGGAAAACAGGACCAGTCTAGCATTTTGCTTTATTTTTTCCTTGTCTTTCATGGCAGTTAAGAGTACTTGGGCTTCTGATCTGGAAATGTGTAAGAGAAAAGTCTTTGCAAAGTAGGCTCTTGAAAGTCTGATAGCTCTAACAGGAACAGAGTCTCATTAAATATTCTCTATTTTCCTCTGGAAGTAGATTAAGGTATTTTTGGATTTTTTTCTATAATAAAGACCTAAGCCAGAACTAGTACTTCTATTTTTTTCTTTAATAGAAATCCATGCCAGATTATGAAGATATACACATAGTTTCCCGTATGAAAGTTATGAAGACCAAAGACAATGGGAAAGCTGCAGTGCAAAATCCTGGTATGTCTGTGGTAGGATGAGTGGCTTGCTGTACTTCAGTGTATTTCTGTCCTGGAGGTAGTGGAAAGTATGAATTACAGACTGTCCCATATCATGCACACAAAACTAGACCATAGAATGTTTTTGTGGAGAACTTTCTACTACCTGGCTGTTAAAAATGGCCCACAATGCAGTCAGAGACAGGGTGGGTGGGCGTTCACTTTTTAAACTTCAACTCTATATCCATGAGTTCTGGTTTCTGCTGGTAAGATATTTTTAAATTGTTGCTTGTCGTTCTTATTGCCATTGAGAAAACTGACAGGTCAGTGTGAAGAACGTTCATTGGTCAGAGGTATGGGCTTTCCTGTGTGACTCCTCAGTGCTTCGTGTTTGTATCTTAGGCAGCCTGAATTACATCAACAGCACATAAAGACCAAACAGGGCAAGGTCAGCTGCTGAGCAGTGGGAAAACCTGGAGACTTTGAGAAATTACTGCTGTGACTGAATAATGAGCCTTGGATTCTGCAACCTGGCACCTGCCATCAGTACTATATTAATGAAAAGGAAAACCCTTAGAGTTGTTATGGAGGCATAAAAGCAGTGTTACAGAGTGGTGAAGCAGGCAGTAGCCTTTATGAATAGATACCGTGGTGTTTTACAATAATGATCAAAATCACTACAGCTTGTAACACTATTACAGCACTCTTTATGGATAAGAAGCATTACTCTGCTAAGAATTTTTATAGGTCTGAATCTACCATGTTTTGTCATAAGCAGCCCTCTGTAAAAGTCTTTAAGTTAATACCAGTATTTTATGCTGTGCTACCTTTGCTGTAACGCCAAGGTCTCTATTCATTTCTATTTATTATATTTTGATATGTATCATTGTAGGGCTAGATCCAAGAAAAAGGATTTGAGTGAACTTAGGGTTTTGTCTGGCAACTGTGATCTAGAAAATCCCATCTGAGGTTTTACTTAATTTTTTTTTTTGTCAAAATTTTCTAGGTATCATTTCAATGAATTCTCTAGGATCCTTGAATTCTTCTTCAAGGCAGGTGTATAAGAAATGTGATTGTGACCTAGTGGGTAAATTGCTAAACTATGAGACCAGAGACCTACAATCTGTTTTATGTCTATTTTCATCCACAAACTCTTAGTATAAAACACATTTTGGATTTTAGCAGCTACTCAGGATTTTACCACCTAAAATTTACAAACTACTGTATCTAATCCTTTATTATGAAGATCCTTATTTAATCTGACCTTCACTAAATTCATAGCTTTAGCAATTATTGTGAACATATCAATCATTGAAAGGGTAATGTCATTTAATGTTGTATAAAATATATACCATTCAGACATTTCTTCTTTAAACTTTCAGTTGTTCTAGAGTATTTCTTCCTACAGAGAACCATTTCAAATTTAACTGACTTAACAAAGTTGTCCAGAGAGTCTTCAAATACTTTAGTGAAATGCTTCATATTACCAGCTGTGGAGACAATATTATAGAACCTGTTCCCAGATGTGACTCTTATCTAAACAGTTGATCTAGAAAATTAATTACTAAGCCATGGAAAAACATATTTGTATCATGGAAATCCATGAAGATATCTATCACAATATTTTATCTTGGAAAGGTGCTATGACAGCATTTAGGTATGTTCAAACTGAGGGAGGTTGCTCAGAAGATAAAATGTCCTTTTCCATGTAGATAAAGAATCCCTCCAGCTCTGTTTAAAAAGAAGGATTACTTTAGGTCTTCTTAAGACATAAGTATTCCTCCCTTTACATAGCAAAGTAGGAACTAAAAAGGTTTTAGAAGTACTAAGGCACCAAAAACAGAGATACTGTTAAAGCAAAATAGTTTAGGCAAGTGGTGACAGTATATAGATACCAGATACAGTTTACTTGAAAAACGCTTTTTTTTTTTTTTAATTAGACTTTAGTTTTCAAAACGTCAGGAACCATACCCACTACAGGTCTTATACTATAAGATTTCAAAGGGAGAAATATACACCTATATCAAAAACATAAGCATCCCAAAGCTAAAATTAAAGAAAAATACTAAACCACGGTATATGCAAAAGCTTTGCTTTTCAAAAATATGCCTGTATTTTGTGGTTGTTTTTCAGTCTTGGAGCTGCTCCTATAACAAATTTGTATTTTATGTGAATACACTGCAGAAAAGAATTTGTTTTAGAATGTTGTTTTTACAGTTAAAAAATGGAAACAAAAGATTAGTGTCACAAAGATAAAAGTATTTACATAGACTGTTTCCTACTTGAGTTTTTACAGTCATTCTCTTTTTTCATTCTTACATTGAGATGCACATTAATACTGAGCAATGCACAGCTTCTGAAAAGTATGTTTACTCACATGAAAATGGGAAAAACAAACTGACTTACCAGTGTTTATTAGGTGAGGAAAATAGTATCTGAAAACTATGGCATAAATAATCAGAACATAATTGAATATTTTCTTCCACACATAACTAATTAAAGTTGTAGGTTTTTTCAATAATTACTGTGTATATGCACAAAGTTATTGAAAATATTTAACACTAGATATTTAACTTCAGAAACTGTATTAGAGAACTGAACTGCCTACATGATCTATGAAGCCTGTGAAGAAAAATTCATAGCATGTACACTAAGAGCTGACTTGTCCCATTAACAAGAACCTGATGCTTTAACCTGCTGCTTAAATACAAGGAGTGTATAACCCCTAGCAGTGTGAGGCTGCTTCCATTTTGTGACTTGCCTGTGCTGGAAAAGTCTATGTTGATACCCTTTTCTTTTGGCTGTACTAGGATGATCTTTGTGCTATAGTGCATGAGAACATGTAGTGCAGTGAACAGAGAAAAATAATAAAAGTGTTAGGATTTTCCCTTCTGTCTGGTCTGGGAGGCTTCAGAAGGAATTCTGTGATACTATTTTGAGAAGTTGAGTACATTGGGAGCATAGGCAAGACTTTTAACAGCTCATATATTCAAAAGCAGAAATTGAGATGGGTAGAAAAAGGACAGTAAGATGTTCAGGAAAGGACAAGTTTCTAAGCTTCTAGGGTGTAATGTAAGCTCTTTTCCACATGTAAGTAAGGAAAAGGGCTGCTATATCATTAAATGTTTTATGGAGGCTTCTGGCCCATTGTAAGATATTAATTTTTCCTTCCCTTATTCAGAAGCCTTTTGCTGAGTTCCCTACATTGTCCAAAGTAATAGATCTTGTACAAAAGCTACTGTATCTTCTGAATTCACAGCTTAATTGTGTTAGAATAGCTATTTCCATCATCAGTTTCTCACACCATTGACAAAATTTCCAAGTATCTAGTCATGGCCAAACTGGGAAAACAAAAGAATTACATTTTTTTGGCTCCTAGTAGCCTAACCATGACATGTGCAAAATAATTACACAATGGTGTACACACAGTTCCAACTGGTAGATCTCTTTGTCCTATCTGAGAAACTCTAGACTGTATAATCACACCAAAGATAATATCTGTGTGGTTTATAAAAGTATTTCAGCATGCTGATTTTCTCCTGGATACATTTTTGTGAAGCTAGTGAGTGTTTAAGCTTCTGAAGTAAGATGAATCATAAAAGAGCATTCAGATATTTGTGAAATATTTGGCTCAAACAAGAGTTGTTGCTGAAGATGCAGGCCATATGCCAGGCAGCACTGGGATCACATGAATTCTGGAGGGAAATCAAAGGGCAGAATGCTTGTCGTACAGAGCTTATGTATGAGTGAGATAGAAACAGATGAAATAACACAAAACTATTGAGAGAAAGCAAGCAAGGGTACTCTAGAAATATCCATAGAAACAGAACTTATTCTGTAATCGAATAGTCTGGAATAGTGTCCTGTATCCTCCATTTGGATTTATTCCTTTTGTCTAGTCTGTGCAGGAACTTGTGTGAGCCTTGTACAACCATTATGACATGTTGAAGAAGAATTGTTTTTGAAGAGAGAAGATTGTTTTTGGTAAGAAGAATAAGATCAGATGCCTGAGCATGGTACTTAAGCAAAACTAACTCCATTTGGGGATAGCGGATGATCTAGTTGGAAACAGCAGTTGAGGATGAAGAAAGATATCTCAGAACATCTCAGATGGCATTGTCCAACAACACTTAGGTAATGGAAAAAATAATTGAAAAAATGAGTAGCACATTGGACAGTGGACAGTGGACATAGTGCACAGGTACGACACAGCACCATAGCCCAGCACCAGGAATTGGTTGTTAGTCAGCTGATACTTTTTTGTGCTCATGTTTATGATTAGCAGACCCTGATTCTCCTTGTTGGGCCCTTGTACATTTAATGGAAGTTATTTTGCAGCATCATGTTCACATATTTAAAAATGTAATTTCTTATTAACAACTGTATTGATTATATACTGCCAGCTGCATTCAGATCTTTATTTTCCACTGATGTTTTCTACTATTTATCCATTAGCAAGTGAAAGCAGAACTCCTTCCCTGCCTTCATCAGCCTGAACTTTACTAGATCAGAACCCTGGGGCTTTGTGAGGAAACAGTCTGGGGGTTTTATAAACCAAATAACCTCAAGCTGTTCAATAAAATGTTTAAAATGTAAGTACTGTACCACTAGTGTCATTAGGACCTCAAATGTGCAACTCTGTGGCTATCCTATTTCCAATACAATATGAAATTATAGACGTTTCTACATAATATTGATTTATGAGACCTAGGAATAAAATAACATGCAGATGGTTTCTAGAATGCACTTGGAGCACCTCAGAAAGATTCTCACTGTAAACGGCACCTTTGCATAGTGGGATAAACTCCAGAGACAAGTGTGTTACATTAGTATCAGTGTCAAGCTGACATTTCAGGGTCAGGGAATAAATATCCTAAAGCCCAAGTGTTTATTTTTGAGAAATTTCATATATAATGACCTTGACTTTACATTGTTTTTAGGTACGTGTATGACCTCTATCCAAATCACAGTTTGGAGTGATTTACTTCTGAAATATTATTGCTGCACTATTAAAATGAATTAATCAAAGCTTGATGCAGTGCTTTTTCTTTCACATTTGTGCTTTTATTCTTTCTCATGTTTTGATGAAATAGAGAAAGGACTTTGAATTATTAAAGCACATGCACCCACACAGGCATCCACACATATATATTCATAAATATATTCACATATATATATATATATATATATATATATATATATATATATATATATATACAGTAATTTCACGAATACAAGCCGCACCAATTTGACCAAAATTTTGGTGGAAACCCGGAAGTGCGGCTAATATTCCGGGGCGGCTAATACATTAACAAAATTCTAAAAGCTGCCAACACGGAAGTGAGAGCCCGCGGCAGCCCCAAGCCAAGCTGGAGCCCGGCCGGCCCCGGCTGAGGTGGGAAAGCCTGGCAGAGGCGGGGCCAGCAGTGTGGGGGCGGGCGGCAGAGGCTGAGCCAGCAGGGCGGGGCAGGGGGGGCGGCAGAGCCCGGGCCAGCAGGGCGGGGAGCACGGGAGAACTGGGGCTAGCAGTGCAGGGGAGCATGGCAGAAGCAGGAAGGCCGACGGGTGGGGCTGCCTGGCAGCGGGGGAAGCCCAGCAGAATCGGGGCCAGCAGCGTGGGGGAGCCCGGCGGTGCGGGGGCCTGCAGTGCCGGCCAGGGCGAGGAAACGCGGCGGTGGTGCAGACGGGAGGGGGCGGCCGGCGAGCCTGGCAGCGGTGGCAGCGGCTGGCCCGTCGGCAGGGCGAGTATGTGAACGCAGCGGCGACGCGGCCGGCATGCCTGCCAGCGGCGGCAGTGGCTGGCCCGCCGGCAGGGCTAGGGAACGCGGCGCGGCCAGCGAGCCGGGCGGCGGCAGGCCGCCGGCAGGGCTAGGGAACGCGGCGTGGCCGCCGAGCCGGGCGGCGGCAGCCCGCCGGCAGGGCTAGGGAACGCGGCGCGGCCAGCGAGCCGGGCGGCGGCGGCGGCAGGCCGCCGGCAGGGCTAGGGAACGCGGCGCGGCCGCCGAGCCGGGCGGCGGCAGCCCACCGGCAGGGCTAGGGAACGCGGCGCGGCCAGCGAGCCGGGCGGCGGCGGCGGCAGGCCGCCGGCAGGGCTAGGGAACGCGGTGCGGCCGCCGAGCCGGGCGGCGGCAGGCCGCCGGCAGGGCTAGGGAACGCGGCGCGGCTGCCGAGCTGGGCGGCGGCAGCCCGCCGGCAGGGCTAGGGAACGCGGCAGCGGGGCGGTGCTGACGGGAGAGGGGGGCCAGCGAGCCCGGCGGCAGCGGCAGCACCACCCGGCCAGCCCCGCCGAGCCGTGGCGCTGAGCTGGGCTACCCGGCCCCGTCGGCAACCATGAGCGGGCCGAGCCTTCCTGGCCCCGCCCCGAGCCAGTAAAGCCCGCTATGCCGCGATCCTGTTACTAATTGGCCGATTTGTGAAAGCTGCGCACGGATTCTCACTACGAACGAAAGTGCGGCTAATATTCGGGGTGCGGCTTATCTATTGACAAAGACAGCAACATTGTCGAGGCACCGGAAGTGCGGCTTATAATCCGTGCGGCTTGTATTCGTGAAACTACTGTATATATATATATATATATATATATATATATATATATATATATATATATATATATATATATCTCTACACACACAGTAATTTCACGATTATAAGCCGCACCGTTTTGACTAAAATTTTGCTCCCACCCCGGAAATGCGACCCCGGAAGTGCAGCCGAGGTGCAGCCGAGCACCTGTCAGTAAAACCCGGGATTGTGCAATTGTTACAAATTGGTTACTCTGTTGCACGGTGGGTGGAGCTGGGCTCTGTGCCGGCAGCGCGGGGTGTGGGGGAAACAGGGGCTCCCTCCTTCAGGCAGCACAGCCCAGGGGAGAGACGGGGGGCTCCCTCCTGCCGGCCCCACGACCCGGGGGGAGGGGGGGATCTCCGTGCAGGCCTCCCACCAGTGCTGCAGGAGCAGGAGCGGGCGGGGGGGCTCCGTGCCCACCTGCCACCATGGAGTAGCGCTGGGCCGGGCCTAGCGAGCCCGGCGGCAGCGGCGGCTGGCCCCGAGTGGCCCTGCCGAGCGGCAGCACCGAGCTGGGACCACCTGGCCCCATTGGCAGCCCCAAGCCGGCCGAGCGATTCTGTTACTATTTGGCAACTTTGTTGCACACAGGTCTTTGCTGCGAACAACAGAGCCGCTTATAATCAGGTGAGGCTTATGTATGGACAAAGAACGAAATGTTGCTGACACTCGGAGATGCGGCTTATATTCAGTGATGGTTTGTAATCATGAAATTACTGTGTATATAATATATATATATATATAATTTATTTAACTGATCTCCAATTTGTAACCCTACAGATACATACAAACGTATAAAAATAAGGAAGATCCAGTTCACTATCAAACCAGTTGATCATTTTTCATGTAAGTATAGGGAAGTTTCCTGCCTATTCTTCAGGGTGAAAGTAACTATAAAAAGGTATTTTTATAGAATTTACCCTAATAGAGTTGCTATGAGACTTATATTTGACCATGGAACATACAGGGACGTAGTCGCCAAATGCTAGAGATCTACAGATTATGATCTTGCTTCTCTTTATGCTTGAAAAGAGTTTTTCACTATTTTTCTGACAACAGAACCCTGTTCTCCAGTGAAAAATAATCCCTTCCTTAGAACATTCTAGGTCATACACCTAAGCAATCCCCAGCCATAGGAACTTTAACAAGACTAAGGCCATATTCTCCACCTGGGACAGAGTAATAATCCTGGTTCTACCTTCAGACTGGGGGATGAGAGGATGGAGAGCAGCCCTGCAGAAAGACTCGTGAGGGTCCTGTTCACTGGCGAGTTGAGCAGGAGTCTGCAGTGCCCTGGTGGCCAGGAGGGCCAGCCTTGTGCTGGGGAGCAACATGCACGGCATGGCCAGCCAAGTAAGGAAGGGGAAGGTTCCATTCTACCCTGTGATAGCCCACCCTCACCTTGAGTGGAGTTTTTGAGCATCTGAGTATACGAAAGACATCAAGCATTTCATTCCTTCTTATGTAGACTTTGACATCTTTGTACTGCATCATAAATTATTTTACCAATTTAATCTCCAGGTTGAAACCTCATTTCCTTAAAAATTGTGGGTATTTTTCTCAGATTTCAGTGATATGAAATTTGATTTTGACAGCTATTTAGGACAAGGCCTTTATGTTTCATGGGCAGGGTTTTTTTTGTTTGTTTTTTTTTCGTTTTGTTTTGTTTTGTTTTGTTTGTTTGGGTTTTTTTTGTTTTCATGAATTCATGATGCATGGAATTTTTGACTTGGAATTTAATAAAGTAAGGGATTCTGCTATTCCATACTACAATTTTTTTTTGTAGTAGCTATTTTCAAATAATATCTTGAAAAACACTTTTTAACTTCAAATTGTATTTAAATTTTACATAGAAAAAATTGGGGTTCTGATAAATTGGAGACTGATAAAGACTAAAGAATTTTCAAGAGGACAAATTTACAGATACTATGCATTACTCTTATCTCTTTTTCCCTCCTATAAAAAAAATCTCAAAGAATATCCTCAAGAATTGTACCAGTTCTACTTAAGTGTCACTCTATAGTGCCATACTTTTGAGCATTTGAGTCCTATCTTGGGTGAGGATTTTCCAACTGGTATTTTTCCTCTCTTTCAAACATGAGACCAAAGACCGAGTTTTAGATTGGTTCATCTATCTGTTTTTATTATGGTTGATACTTTTGATCATCAAAGGTTTGAATAAGAACACTCTCCCTTGATAACTGCTACAGGTATCTAATTTTCCATGTTACAAGTCTATCAGCTTTCTCAGGGAGAGTTACTGATAAACTGAACTGGAATATTTGGCTCTCAACTACCTTTTAAGCATTAGCAAATAGTTACCTCACAAAACCTCTCTTATTTATCCATCTTTTTAGATGGGAAAACACTTTTCTCAGAATTGATGACTATTTATTTTTCAGCTAAAGTAAATGCAGATCTATATCTCTTTTCATTTGTGCAAGAAGCTGACACATTCTGTCACAACATAGCATAAGTAAATGGGGAAGTGACAGCTTCCTGGCAAAATTTTAAAGATATAAACATCTATTTTTGTTTAAACAGCTACTAAAAAAATGGATAGAAGCTTTCCAAGCTGGGGAATATATGAATGTTGCAAACTGACAAATAAATGCACAAGATCTGGATACTTATTATTAATCCTATGGTTTTCACTGTATTTGTTCACTACCTAATATCAAAAGTTTAAGTAGTGTACTTAATAATTATTAGTCTACATATCTGAAATTCTACAGTAAACACTGCATTTTATACTTTTTCAAAAGAATCAATAACCAAATTTTAAAAACCCAAACAACTGCTTTTAAGTAGGAATGTATTTTTGCATTTAGTTTATGTGGAAAGGTTTTGGTAGTGGGGAAAGCGGTGTAGAGGTTTGCATTCTCCAGAAATAGACTTGGAGCTGCCTCCAGGTTGGGCAGAGCTCCAAAATGGACCGCCATTGCAAACAACAGCCTAAGAGTGATGCTGGTGGTGCCACTGTGATAACATTAAGAAAATTGTGAGAGAGGAGTGAGAACATTTGAGAGGAGCAGCCCTTCAGATATCCAGGCCAGTGGAGAAGGAGTGGGAGGAGGTGCTCCAGGCATCTGAGCTGGGATTCACCTGCAGCCTGTGGTAAAGACAGTGGTGAGGTGGCTGTACCCCTGCAGACCATAGAGGACCACAGTGGAGGAAATATCCATGCTGAAGCAGGTGGATATGTCCAGAAGGAGGTCCATGTTGGAGTAGGAGCTGTGGTGTGCAGAGAGGAAGCCATGCAGAACAGATATTCTGGCATGAACAGCGGCCAGTGGGGACCCCTAGAGAAGGACTGCAGTCTGTGGGAAGGATCCAATTGCAGCAGTTTGTGAATGAATTTCTCCTGTGGGATGGACTCCATGCTGGAGTAGGAGAAGAATATGACAAGGCACAGAGGAAGCATTAAGGGCTGACTGCAACCCTCATTCCCCCTCTCTCTCTGTGGCTCTGGGGGAGGAGGCAGGCGAATCAGGGATGAAGCTGAGTCTGGATAGCTATTGGATCCTTTTTGTTTAAGATAAACAGGATGATGAGATATGAAAATTTCTTTTACTGTATTTCTGAATGTAGAATTCAGAAAGAGTAAGGAGGAAAAAAGAAGAGATAAATGAAAACAAATCTCATAAGGAAGATAACTGTGTGTCCAGAAAAAACAAGGATGTGAATGTGGGACTGGGTAAAGGATAAGTTTGGATAAGACGTACAGCAGTATCTGTGAAAGGTCAGAGGAAACATGGAAAATTTATACTGTTGTGTGAAAGAAAAGCAGGAAAGAAATTTGTCAAGGGAATAAAACAGAAATTGAAAGGTTCACAGGTAAAAGGGAACTGCTGGAAAAGTGAAGTGCTTTGCGTGGGGAAAAAAACTGTTAAATCAAAAGAAAGATAAGATAAAGATCTGGATAAAGGAAGAAGAATCATGGGATAATCACTGGTCCCTTCCAGCCCAAGCCTTTCTATGAGTCTATGATCTAGTCAAAGATCACAGAGTTAAGTGGTGTGAGAAAACAATGACTAAAATAAAGTTGTTTTGGTTTATGATGCTTTATGTGTTTCTGTCTTCATCTTTACCCTTGCAAAGCTAAAAGGAGAATGTTTGCAGGGATTAATGTGTTGGACCTTTGTGCATTTTCCTTTGTTTAGAACACTAGCTATCTCTGCAGTTGACACACTTTTGTTTGACCAACACCTGCGAACGGGAAAGTGATTTTATTAGCTCTGCTTTGCAAATGGGGAAATTGAGGCAAGGAGTAATATTCTTCCTGGGGGTTTCAGTGCAATTACAGTGATAAAGCCAGGATAACCACATTCCAAACCAAACTGAAATTTCAGCCTCAAGATTTTCTTATGTTGCTTGTGCAGTTGTTGAAACTACACTTGTTGAGATCAGTGTAAAGCTCACTGAAGGAGAGTCGGGCTTGGATTTAAATATAGTGTATCTTCAATTGCCATCAGTGTTTCTCACTTAACAGTAGAGGACAACTCTTCAGCAAGCATCTGCAGTTTCAGTAATTCCATTAACAAAGAAGCCACTGTATTATCAACATACTGTAGCTTCATTTTAATGTGTCATTTGCACTTCAAAGTCACATAACTTTTATTATGGTAAATCAATTAAAACTATTTCTCATGATAATTTATCTTCTACAGAGTTTATCATCTCAGAGAATGCAATATTTCCCAATTTAACTTCCAAGACAAAAGTGATGTAATTTGAATGCCTTTTACAGAGCTTATTAAGCATAAAGATCACAGAAATTTCAAACCCTGAAAGATAACTGTTTCATCTATGTGATAAAATGGAAGTCACATTTTAGTAGCTTACTGGAGGTAGTAGGAGACAGTATGCTAATTAGTAATATAACCTCATTTACTCATTTGGTATGTCTCTTGTTTTAAATGATAGTCTGTCTAGAATAGATATCCAGCTTGATACAAATATGAAAAGGAAATCAAGTGAAGCTACTGTATATTCAATAAAGCTGCCTGTAGCATTCATTTGATTATGCTTTTCTTTGTGTATTTATAATTCAGGAATCACCTTGAAATAAAGTAAACATTCTCAAAGATCTTGCAGTGGAGAACAGAGATTTGTATAGAAAAATTCCCATTCAGAAGGGAGAGATGGGTCAGATCCTCAATTAACATAAATTGTCACAACTCAAGGGAAGTCAGGAGAAAAATGTCAATGTACATACAGGAGTTGCAAATCTGATGATGTACAAGTGTTAAAAAAACTCACCACAAAGCATGAAAACTCCAACCAGTGTACAGCCACCACCTCCTCGAAATCTTGAAGCATTAATATGAGATGAAAAGTTCATTTGTGTCTTTAGTGAATGTATTTGAGTGTGACTGATTTTTTCTTTAGTGGCAGAAGGCTTGATTTTCATATACTTTCTTTTTCAAATATGCTTGGGGCCCCCTGATTTGTACTGTGATTTGTGCTCTTCGCTATTCAAAAGGTTTTAAAATGCTGATAGTCTCTTATTCCTGTCTCTTCTACATCTGAAACTGCAGGGTTCACACATTATGTTATAATGCAAGCAAAACTAACTAATAAGAAAATAATAACACTAGACTATCTTAAAATTAGACCACGTAGTTTTACACAGAGCAAGAGAAAAAATAATGCCATCAACCAGTCAGGCCTTTGGTCCCCTTTTTTTTCCAACTGCACTTGTAGTAAATAATTGCAGCCCCTAAGCCCTAGACCTTTGCTCAGCAGGGAAAGGAAGAGCTGTTCCTGGGCAGTGTGCGTCGTTTGTTGGCCTGTGGCTCCTGCCTCTTGGTTTGCACACGTCAGTGCACAGCAGCTCTCAGCTAAGTAAGTGTTTTTGGCTGGAATAAGATAACTGGGAACACTGGGCTGCCATTTGAACTAAAGCACAATACACATTAACTGCTTAGAGGTCTGAAATACATTTAAAACTCTTAACTTGGTGTCTTCTTGATCTCTGCTTCTGAAATTGGAGTATAAAGAGGTGCTTCTACTGTACATGGATTTTGTGCTCATATTTCACATGGTGAAGATGCTTCTTGCAAATTACCATTTTGCACCCTGGAAGACTAAAATGCTGAGAATAGTATGTGTCAGTTACTCCATAGTACTTATGCTGGGAAAAAATTCTATGTCTTACCTTGCTACTTTAGTCACAAAAGTACAACAATATCTTATCCCGTCACTTTTCTGGCTGTAATTTCTGGAGATCTAACTATGTGAAAGAGATGATGTATACATTTATACAAAAGGGAAATTTCAATGGAAAATCTGCCTTAATGGTGTGATTTATTGGGCTACATTATGGTCTCCAAGGGAGGGGTAGATGTCCCATTAAATAATGGAAAAACACGTCTCCTGAGAACCAGAACATATGGGAACTAAACATGGGGAAACTGAACAGATTTTATCTAATCTAGAACTGGCCAGTTCCTCCTGCAATTACCGTATTCCCAAAGGAGAAGCAGAACAGATACACAACAATTTCCTACCATTTATATTTGTATGGCACAAACAGTAAAAGCATGTTCTAAAATAATTTCCCTTGATGATGATTATTTGTTACTATGAAAAGTAACTGGGTTAACAGTAGGAATACTTTTCTTAAATTAATCATTTCATGTTCTGACCACTCAAGGAAGCAAAGAATGAGTCATTCTTTTGTATAATTAGCCAGGAAAACACTCATTTAAGAGTCATGTATCTAGGATGTGCAACCGTACAAACTGAAGAGAGTCCTGCTGTTGACTTCACTGCAACAAAGTCACATTTTCTCTGGATATGCTGAGGCCTTTTTGGAAATGGTTGTATTTGAATTCACTCAATATTTGGAAGAAAAACTTTGTGTCTTGTTGACAAAATCCATTTGGTCTGAGCCTACTCCCTGCTGAAGTCATTGCTTGCCTACTAACGTTATGAGAACAGAATTACATTTTTAAGGATCCAAATACCCCTTTCCATTTGGTTTAGTTCTTTGCCCTTTTGAAAATGAATATAGAATTCTACTCTATCATTGCTTTGGTGTTTACAGTGCAATTTTGCTTCCTTTGTTTCCATAAAAGTGGAGTCTCATCAATATTCTGTATTTCAGCTATTGGAGATGCACAAACTTGCTTATAGAAGGTTACTTATAAGGATTCTTTTCTCATACGCTAGAATTATGCATCAAGACATTTGGACTATAATGCAAAGAGCTGCCTATCTATTATATTACCACCTGAATGTGTTATTAAAATGTTACTGGAGTGCTGCACTTTGATGGTTTCATGCAGCCAGAATCCAATGAACATCATTTTAGAATCCCATCTTTACATTACTATTTTTAAGGGTATTGATTTTTTTCTAATAGCCTTTCTGAAGAGTTTCTTGAGTTCAATGAGGTTTCTTTATTCCTTAATTACAGAAAGGTTACTGAAGATAATACTTTTTTGAAAGAATTTTTTTTTCAGTTTAATTTTGCTTTGATATGGTCACGCTTATGTAAATAAAGATCTGTTTACTCAGTTTCAATATACAGTAGTCTTAAATCAGAGAAAGCTCATAATAAATATGAAACTAGAGCATTCCTTTTTGTAAACACATCTGCAAGCCTGACTGCATCTCACTAAGCATTTTATAGGTTCATTACACTACTTGGCTCACATTGAAGTCACCTCAAATTTTATTTTTATTTTTTTTTCTAACCATCATATGAATAAACTTTGGCTTCTGTTTAGACTGGAAAAGATCCAGTAACTCCTGACAATCTACAGATTCAGGAAAACATAACAGTTATTACTGGTATTAAGGCATTTCTCTACACCTGTGTGTCACAGTCTAAACTTTAGTGGGGTCAACAGAGGTGCCACTTACTAGAACTGCAGAGTGGATTTTATGTAGAATGAAATCCATTTCATTTGCAAATGTGCAAAGTTTGGAGCAAAGTTAGCTGACGGGCATAAATATAGAACCAGGTGGTTATATACAGATATATAAGTGGATGTACACACATGCACCTACACACACACACATGCACCTATACATATATATATATATATATAAACACACATATATCTAACCAACTCACAAGGGATGGTTTCAAAACATCCTGTTCCTATAGTTTGAGCAAGACTCCAGATAATTCCTTGTTTATTTTAGTGGATTTTTTCCCTCATACAGCTCAGGTGCTTTTGAAGAGCTCATCACTATCCATAGGAGCTGGTTGATGATCCTTAAGGTACCTTTCAAATCAAACCATTCTGTGACTCCATGATTTTATGTACAATATTTAAGAATACATTAAGGCATCCTTAAGAATAATCAGTTTAATCAGACATATATACTATAGGCTGAAGAGATTAGACTTACAAGATAGCATTTTTCTTTTAACAGGATGCTATACATCTGCATATCTATTGTTTCCTGGGTGAACTCACTGTTTGCAACAGTGGCAATGTCAAGTCCATTGATGAAAATATCTGTATTGTAGCTCACAAGACTTTCCTATGAATAAAAAATGATTGACACCTTATCAGCATGAGCAAAATTTTATCTATGTTATTTAAATTTTTATTATATTTATAATATTATTATTGGTATTATAATTTGTTATTATCATTATAAGTTGTCATCTGCAGCCAGTAAGGTAGAATCAATTTTTGGAGGACAGTATTATAAGAGTTGCATTTTCCAAGACCAATATAGAAACTTAGTTGATCAGCTGGATTGAAGAATTTTAATTTATCAGTGTGAAAAGCATTGCAAAAAGTCAATATGCTTAAGATCAATCATGTCCTACTTTTGTTTGGTTGTATGTAGAACTGTCTAAAAGCTTGAAAAAAGACACACAAATAATTTACTTAATCTTGGCACTGCTTGTAAATCTTCAAGTAATAATTATTTATTAAATATTTACTTGAGGTGAAAATTAGACTTCATCAGTGAAAAAACATTCAAAGATGCTTGGATCTGTAAGGCTTTTCTTCTTTAAATCTAAACTTTAAACCAGTCTCTTGAGATTCATCTTGTTGCTGTGAGCCCTAGGGAATAGCAGGAAATTCATACATATTTAATATTAGTCAAATCAACCAATGCAATAACCATGCTAAAAGAACAATTATGCAGACTATTTATGTAAATATGGAATAGGAATTACGTGGTTTTATTTAGAACACTGGAAAGACTTGTAAATTATTTAATTTAAGAAGACATGCTTCGGAGTAATTTTGAGCAATTTATCTACAATACATATATCATAGAAAAATATTTTAATGTATTTGTATTTTCATATTCATTTCAACTATAACTAGGTTAAGACTAGTATAATCTTCAGAGAACAGAATTGTTGTGTCTTTTATGGAACATGCATGCAAATATCTGTGTCAGAAAGAATTTATTTAACATTTTATTTAACAAGCTTTTGTTTTAACTAAGGAGACGTGGCAAAATTATTTAACTCTGTGTTTTCAGTAATAATAAAAAAATAGTGTTTTCACGCATATAAGAATTTTAAGAATCTGCAAATTTACTCAAATTTACTCTAGTCATGGAGAATGTTGCATATTTTAATGAGCCTGGAAATCAGTCTCTAGTTAACTGCCAATTTTTAGATATGCTTCTAGTGGAGCAGCAAAAGGTATCCACAGATACCATGAATTCACCTCTTCAGAAATGACTTTCTTATTTTACTGTCATAGTTAATCTTCAATAATTCATGCTTTTTGTGAAGTCTGTTATTAGTTGAAGAAACCATTGTATTCAGAGACATTTGCATTGAACACAGTGAAGAAACAATGCCAGAAATGATCACAGAAAGACCTTTGGGGTCTCCGAACTACTCAAATAAAAAATGCTGAGAAGGGTCAGAAAATTCTTATTAGTTTAGGTCAGTTCAGAATTTCACAGTCATTCTATCCATTGCTTTCCTGCAAAAAGGAGATATATGACTTGGCAGTAAACAGGTCTGTGTCAGAATGTTGGGTTCATGACTGTAAGTTGTTTTGACAAAGCCATTTTTGGCATTTACTTTGGCCAGGCATAGAAGATGGTCTAAACCATGGACAAGCAGTCTCTTTCATAGTCACTTTTCTGACTGATATGTTTGTGTGGGTACATGATGTATCTTACACTAAACATGAATGCTTTTCATTGACTGTAAGGTAAAGTCAGGACAGCTGGCTCACCTGGTCACTCTTGGTAACTCAGCTAACTCCATTGGAAAGGTCTGGAGTGGAGACACATATATTTACCCCTGCTAATTCTCCATGCAATTATCCCTCAGCTTCTCTTGGTCTGTACTGATATTTTAGCTGCCTGGCCTAGTACTGTGATTGATCATGATTTAGGTGTCAGTCAGTACTTTGAGTTGATCCCAGAATGATAAACCTAGCATGCAAAAAAAAAAAAAAAAATTGTATACTGCATAAAAGAGTTTGGATGCCTGCAATTAGGTCCTTCAATTGAAAACCCAACTTGAAAACCAAAAATCTGAAGTGTGTGGAGCTGCTATTTCTTCTGAGAGGTACATACATGTTGCTGAAATCCCACCAGATTTCAGAAACTAGTCCTTTTCACATCTAATTAAAAGCACTTCAGCTGTTAAGGCTTCCTAGAGAAACTGCATGTGCAGTTAAGTAGAATGGAACTCACTAAACAGTGCAAGCATAGTTGCTTTCCTTAAGAGGTCAAATAAAAGAATTGATTCACATTTTAGTATAAAAGCTCAGTGATCAGAATATTTGCCTGAGTTTCAGTCTCTTTGTGTAAAGGAAGATTTTATCCAAGTTCCTGTTTGAGAGTACTGCAGAAATAACAAAGAGACAAGGGAAATGAAAAGGAAAATAAAAGAATTCTCTTGATTTTTTAAAAAATTACCTTTTAGCCTGTCTGGTCAGGAAGACACACATAGAATCAAGACAGTGTTCCCAAATTTTAGAAGCATAGCTGCATTTACCGTTTTCTGTATCTTTTATCTTTATCTATCTATGTATTTTTCCTGCACAATCAAGCATTTTTATAGGGCAAATAGAATAAATCTGAACATAGGGATGAAGAGATGTACTTCGAAATTCTTTCTTCATTACTTTTATTCAGAAGTCATTTTTATTTCTTTCTAAGATGGAAAAAAACCCAAACCCAAACCAAAAGCCATAAGATAAAACACAGTGTTAGGGACAAGGCCAGAATTTAGGAACCATCTTTCTGAAGTCAGTTTAGCACTTAGCCTCACAGTTCCCACTCCTGATTTTTATCCATAAACTTCTAGTGTTTGAGAATTAAACAAGCAAGTAACTATTCCCTCCATAATTTCAGTGTTACTCTTCACTTTCACAAACAAAAATAATATTTTTCTAAAATTTATATTACATAAAACAGGGTCAAAAATTATCCTAAGACCTTCAGTTTTTCCTTTTTCTTATCAGGGAAAATCAAAAAGTGTGCTTGTACCTGACAGACATAGTGTTATTAGTCTTGCAACTGTTTTCACTGGTGTTTTCTGCCTCTGATCTCTTTCCCACTCTATAAAAGCCTGTAGTGCTAAAGCTGAATTAGAGAGCAGTACTAATCAAAGATCGGCTGGAAGAAATCAATAAAGAAATTACTACATATTAACTGTTATCCTAAAAGAAACATTGGTTCATTTGTTAATTTCAGAAAGAATAAAAAAGGAAATTGATGTAATAAATACTTGAACAAAATGCACAATGCGAAATATAAAACCTCAATAGCTGTGAAGAGATGCAAGAGCAATTTTACCTGCTGTGGACAAGTGATCCATATCGTAATCCTGAGAAAGTCATGCAGGAGTCTGGATTGGTAATTACAATGATGTGGATTTCCAAACATAATTTATTGATTTCATGGCCAATAACTGACATTCATTTTTACACAGACACCCATAGGGTTAGTACTTTTAAAAACACTACGTCATTGTTTTCATTGCTTACTTCCCAATATTATAATTAATTATTAACTGAGCTACAGTCCATGCTGTGAGATATTTGATTTACAATGCATCTTTGACTTAAAATATATGATTCCAACATACCTCAACCTGACTTAATATTAAGGGGCTTTTTTGTTGTTGTTGCTCTGTTTGTAGGGTAATAGCTACTTTTCAAATGTTTATCTGTCCTCTTCTTTAATTTCTAGCAACACGAAGTTCATAAATTTGAGCTAGAAATAGATTTTTTGGTCAAGTCTCATCTAGAAAAAAATAATTTGCATCTCTTCGAGTCTACAGTGACACTGTTTTACTTATGAACCTCCCCCAAACATCTCTTTTTAACTCTAATTTAACAGATACATTTATATGTGTTTTAAATTGACATAGGGAAAACAACCCTTAAAATTTTCTTTTCTGATTGGAAGACACTCTCAATTAGAAAACTCTTAAGAAACGCTGTAGGCAATTGTTTTAGGTTTTTGTTTGTTTTAAATATATATTATTAGTCATGTATCTCAAATAGTGTGTGTATATAGGCATGAACTGTGGCAATTTGTGATTTGACCTTGGTAGGCTGCCAGGTGCTGACCCAGCTTCTCTTGTACTTCTCCTCAAGAGAACAGGGCAGGGAGAAAGGATGGGTCAAGATAAAGACTGAGAATCACTTACTAATGGCTGTCACAGGTAAAACAGACTCAACTTGGGGAAATTCAATTACTGCTCATTCTTAATAATATTGTTGGATGGTGAAAAAGAAAAATTAGAAACATCTTTGGCTCTGCTTCTTTTCTTAGACTCAACTGCAGTCCTTAATTTCCAGATCCTCAACCTTCTAATTCTCCATCCAGTATGCCACAGGGTGATGGGATATGGGAGCTGTGGTCATTTCAAAACAGTTCTCGTCTGCTGCTCCTTCCTCCTCATGGAAACCTTCTTCTTCCCTAAGGTCGGCTTGGACAGGATATTGAGCAACTCAGTCTACAGGCAGGTGTTCTTGGCAGAGAGTTTGGAATTAGATGACCTTTAATGTCCCTTCCAAACAAAAAACATTCTCTGATTCTGTGGTTTTCCTCTGCTCCAGATTGGGCTGAAATGTAGTCTTGCAGGACAAACAGGCTACGTTATACTCTCCCCTGTGGGCTCCAGAGGAATTTCTCCTCTATCTTATGGACAATATTTCTTCTGCGTCTTCTTCTTCTTCTTCTTCTTCTTTGACCTTGATGTTCACAGGACTGTTTCTCCTCCCTATTTCTCCTCTCTGCCATTCAGTATTTTGCCCCTTCTTAAATGTGTTATCCCTGATGCATCACAATTTTGGCTCTAGGGCTCAGCTGTGCCCTGTTGTGGGTCCATTGGAACCATCTGGAATCATCTGGAACCAGCTCATAACCTCTGCAGCCCCCCTCTTCCAGGACTGGGACACCTGCAACCAATACAGTACATAAATATATACAGACTTTTTCTGGTTTCCCCATTTCAGGGAGATGGGAAAAGAAGAGGCTCCAGAACAGGACAGGAATTAAACTCATGGCAAATCAAACCCATCTCCTTTGGCTGTATCTAAAGCTACAGTGCTCATTCATTCAGTCAGTGCTGAAAGAATGACATCCAAAGCAATTAAGAATTAATGGTCCAGATAGCTGCCTTATCTTGCTTTTACACTGGGTATCTGTATTGTATTCATTGTATTGAATGAGTAGACCAGGAGAATATGATCTGCAAGTGTTAGTGGTAGATTGAGTTCTTTTCTTCTAAGTGGAAGATACCCCATATTAAAGGATTTGGTTTCAATCTCTACAGGTGATCTCTGTTTAGGTATATTACGTGTGAGAGCAAGAGAATGCAATGAAAGGTGATTTTTATTAAAAATGCTCTTGCATATTTATGCAATGTGAATACAGGAGCTTTTAATACACAAATTCATCACAGATTCTACCACAGAGCAAGAAGCCACTTCTACGAATCCAAAGGGGCTATTGAATCATAAATGTTACACTGATGACTGAAGTTTTTGACATCAAGTTTCTAATCAGGTGTCTTAAATCAGTTCAGTTATATTTTTCAATTAGGTTGTTGTATTGGCTTTATTAGCCTCTGTGACCAAATACATAATGATTTTCTGCTCTAAAGACAAACTGCAGAGTGTTGCAAAATTTTTGCCTATGCAAGTTATCAAAATATAGTTTCAAAGCTTCTATTTAACTTTTGGGGCCATGCTTGGTTATATGTCTATATTTTGCAGCAAAAGAACAAGGGAAAATAAAGAGGCAGAAAACTGAAGCAGGTTAGCAATGGCACAAGGCCTGCAGATTTTCCACTAACATCTAAAAGGGAGTTGAATTAATCTAAAAACCTGGAAGAGGTTGCTGAGCTATGGTTCTAATTAACAGAAGACAGTAGAGAAGGGAAACCCTTTCCTGATCACGATAACATATTTATCACAAAATTTCCCATGATCATCAACCTCTGTATATTTGGTAGCATATGCCCCCCATGCGACTACTGAAGCTTCCTGAAATGCTTAGTTTTCTCTTGACTGCTGAGCATATGGGCATTTATCATTGGAAAAAATATATATAGCTGCCTTTTTGTTACAAAATGTACTCCATTGAACTTGAAAAAAAAAAGCTATTATAATGAAATGAATATACTAGCAGTTTCTTATGGAATTTACTTCATCATAGGTCACTGCAGACTGGGTTTCAGTTAAATGGAAATGTAGAGTAGTTTGGGAAGTGAATGCAATTTTTAGTCCTCAAATGGTTGAATGTCTCCACAGACAGTGTTAATCTTTCAGATGACCTAGGATGACTTTTAAGACAAAATTGAAGCATTAGATTTTTCAATAAAGTGTAAAAAACTTTGGCAGATTGATTTATTTTGGTATGGTTTTGTTATTTATTTGTAGTGTTTGGGGTGTCTTGTGGTTTTGTCTTTTTTTTTTATGACAAGCTTATGATAGACAGATAGCTATTAATACATAGGTATTTAAAATCAAAATAGACTTCTCTAGGAATATACTTTGAACTAAAAATACACAAAATTAAACTAGAGAGAAATTACTTAGACTAGGAATCTGCACCATTGAATTCTAGCATTTTAATGGATTTAAACAGCTGTACTGCTTTTCTCAGATTCAAAAGCACAGGTATATGAGTTTATAGTGGCCCACAACATGCAGACACATGGCCTTATCCCAGCAAACACCCAAACTCTGAAATGTCTATACAATGCACATACAGGCTAATAGTGAGGTTGAGGTCAGAGCAACTGGGATAGATGGAGGTTACAAGTATGAAAAAAAACCCAAACAAATGCACAGCATAAGGAAATGCATTTTCAGAACTCAGAAGTTGCAATAGCTCTCATATTTTTCTTTGGCTAAGGTTTTAAATTACAGCTAATTGGGTAATAAATGATATAGAGGTTTTCAAGATCTTCCATTCTCTAGCCACCTAGCCACCTACATTTAAAAAGAGACAAAAATCTCACATGAGAAAACAAAATGAATATTTGGATGGGATCACTCTCCTTTTCAATTCTGTGGTTCCTCAGACAACTTAGAATTTGTTCCAAATTGAGTCAGATAATGTTGATTTTTCTCTTTCTTTTTGCTAAAAAAAACTTAATATTGACATACAAAGTTAGAAATCCAGTTTTCCTCATATACTTTTTTCAAGTAGCAATGTCATCAAGAGAATGATAAAATTCTTATTTAAATTTGTGATGATTGCTGTAATTTGATGATAAGGAAATACAGGATAAAATATGGATAGGACCATTCAATATACTATGCAAACTATGAATGATAATCTGGACAGATTGATTAGATTCTAGTATGTGGAGTAGTTTGAGAAATGAAGCCTGTCATCTAAGCTTTTTGACAGGTGTCAAGTAAGCTGTAGGGTTTTTATTGAGGGATACCTTTTAATTGAAATGGAATTCTATAGGATTGCATTTTTCATTTTCTGTTCCCAGTGTCCAGTTATCAGCTTGGTGAATGCTGGAATAAACTCTATCTACTTCTCCCCTTTTTTTCCCTTGAGGAATCATCCCAGAGTTAGGACCACTTGGTATTGCATTTTAAATATATGAGATTTTTTTTAAAAAAATGATCTTTTGAGAACTAACTAAAAAGAAGTATTTTAATTAAAAATGTTGAATAAAATTTAATTCTTAGATATAAATGTATGCCTAGGAGGAATAAAAAATCGATATAGTGACTTTTAAATACTTCATGAAGTTTCAACTGTCCAGCCGCTATAATGTCCAAATGAATGGCATTGATAAAGTTCCAAAACTCTTGAAAAATGTATCCCCAAACACACAGTTAATCATTGCTATTATGTTAAATATAGTGAAACAATCACAATTTTCCTGGTAAATTATAGTATATTATGGAGTGCACTGTAAACACGCATATTCATAAGAAATAATTATATATTTTAAGAGACAAACCCAAACATTTACTTGCAAATTGCAATTCCTTTCACATAGATATGACACAAAATCATATTTAGCAAACACATGTATGGCTTTTAAAACAGTTTCCACAGATTTAGAGCTGTGATGTATTTGAGTTTCATATATTTAGCCAAATATGTAGGTGTTAAAAAATAATTCTTCGTGGAAGCTTTTATCAATGGAAATGTAAAAATGAAAAAAAATAATCAAATCCCAAACTAACCTGTTGGCTCTGTAGTTATATTTGTGCGTGATTCTTGGTTTGTTTGTTTTAGAGTATTTCACCTTAGTGAATAAAATATTTCCTATAGTTCTGAATTGGGTTGAACATATTAAGAAACAACAAGGTCTATATATCTATCTGCTTATATTTATTCTTATGCTTGCAATGTCTTACTCCTGGCAATAAGATCTGTTTAGAAACTGGCAATTCAGAAAAGTGAATCTGACTAGCCTCCTTTATTACCCAAGCCTAAAGCAATGCAAGATTTAAACACAAGGCAATATTAAAAGCAAACTTGCATTTAAACAAGTCATGTCATTGTTTTTTGCTGGCTCCTTTCTTTTCATCCATTATATTCTGTTGCACACAAAATCTATATGGTAGTAAGCTTTTGGTTACAGTATGTTTGGACTAGTTCCAAATTTAGCAAAGCAACCTATAAGAAGAATGGAGGTTTTGGGCCTGCAGAATCAACATGTTGATAGCTGAGGATATCAGGTGTGGTCCATTTTGAAAAAATACTTTAGTTTCAGCAGAAGTATGACTTGAACTCTGATCCATCGGGTTCATTGAAACAAAGAATATGAAAAAATAGAAAATAATAACATGAACCTACTATTAGACAATGAGAAAAAAACCCCAAACATACAAGGGTCCTAATTAAGTCTCTAGAAAGGCATTCCCCTGTTCTGCCTCAATGCCTGTCTCCATATTCCCTTTCTCTTCCCCTTCTGTCCCATGGAGGTGTCTCTGCTCTCAAGTCAATACTAATCATCCTTAGTGAAGACACACTTTCTCCTGTTACAATCCTGTAGTGTTCAGGTGCTGAGAAATACCAATTAGAGACACAAATTATATAACACATGCCCTCTAACTTCACAAGGTGCCAAAGAGCACATAGAGATGCTATGGAATCAAGCAGGACAAACATTTTTTGGTTGGAATATTGTCTAACTGAAGAGTTAATTAAAAGGTAAGAAGGCTACGGTTGGCTTATAGAGTTGGCAAGATACATTTGCAGTAGTGATTTTAGGAAGTCAATTTCAAATCTAACATCATGTTTTCAAGTGCTTTGCTAGCAAAATGAGAAGTCCTACTTTACAGATATTTTCGAGTTACCCAGGAAGGTTGCCCTTGTTGAAGATATTCAAAAGACATTTGACATAATCCTGGGCAGCTGTCTCTAGCCTCCAGAGGTCCCTTTCAGTGATTCTGTGATAACTTTTTATAGTTTATAAATTTAAATTATTCTCTGGTCATCTTATCACTCTGTAAAAAATCTTTATTTGCAAGAATTTGTAAGTCATTAAAACAAGAATATGTTTAAAAACCTGGTAATCTAATAAGCAGTGTGTGGAAAAACACATAGACTGAAACTATTGGCATCCACTACTGTAATTTAATTACCTTGGAAACCACTAGATCTTCACATTTGTGCTTTCCTTTATGTGGGACAACCTCCTGGGAAAGAATCCCTCTCTTAAAAAGGAAACAGCTTTTACCTTCTAATTCCTGTTGTTAATCAATGCAAAAGTCTTAGTTATGGCTGAAACTTCTTATCATGCTATCATAATTTTGCTCTAGAAATGTAGTTTTCATTTTAAGATATTGATAACAGAAAGTAGATAAGAAACTTTACTTTGCCTTCCAGCATTAGAAAATATCTTGCGCTGCTAATCAATTATCTCTTTGCTTTAAAAATAACTATAATCTGGGAATAATAGGATTCTGTATATGAATATACAATATGCCCTTCTGTGCACGTGTATGTGTGTAAATGGGTTTGTATTCCGTCCTTTTTTGTGAATGCAAGGCAGTTTTAAGAGCATCCCTGTTTACTTACAATAAGATATCCCTTTCCTTTCTAATGGAGACTAAGATGAAATCTGATGTAAAAATAGGTTTCACAGTGAACCAGGCTTGAAGTTAGAATGTTTTTTTCAATACGTTTTTTCATGCTATAGTTAAATTAATGTGTAGTTAAACAATAGGCAGTCTGTTCACATATTTAGATGTCATTTTAGTATAGACATAATATTTGAAAATTTTATTTTTTCACTATAGTGAGATGAAGAAAATAAAAAATCTGTAGACTTTGCATTTTTTTTAATGCCAAGAGATTTAATTATGTAGACAAATTGTTCCAACAATAGATATTTTTAAATTTAAATGTTTAAAAATTCTAATCAGATTAGGAGTAACATGGCCAAGTCATAAAAGGTAATTTTCTCTGAAAGTGAGACCTTTTTATATTTTAGAAAAAAAAAAAAAAAAAAAGATACCAGCCATAGGATCAGGTTTCTTATAATTTTGGAAAATACGCATTTCTGTACCAAAGTAATTAACACCATGATTCATGCTGCTTTGGTCATCTCTTGTGTAGAACTGCAAAAACCAGCCTATGCGCAGACAGAAATTTCCCGTTTTCCCTCAGCAATGGGAGTTTTAAAAAGTAATATAACTTTTTCAGAATCGCTGCTGAGCAGCTCCTCCGCAGAAGCTGCGTGGGAGCCGCAGGCAATGAGGAAGGGGCAAAGCGCCACCTATTGCTCGTGCTCAGAGCGGCTCGGGGCAGCGGGGCTTGTGCCGGGCACCGCCGGCGCTCCGGCGAGCTCCAGGGCTGGCGGGCTGCGTGTTCAACTGTTTAAAGAATATATATTAAAACGGAGCGAAAGTCAAATGAATATTTTACACAGTAGTAATGCTGTATCAGAAACAATTTCTCTTTCTTTTTTTTTCTCTTTCTTTTTCTCTTTCTTTCTTTCTTTCTTTCTTTTTCTTTCTTTCTTTCTTTCTTTCTTTCTTTCTTTCTTTCTTTCTTTCTTTCTTTCTTTCTTTCTTTCTTTCTTTCTTTCTTTCTTTCTTTCTTTCTTTCTTTCTTTCTTTCTTTCTTTCTTTCTTTCTTTCTTTCTTTCTTTCTTTTCCTTCCTTCCTTCTTTCCTTCCTTCCTTCCTTCTTTCCTTCCTTCCTTCCTTCCTTCTTTCCTTCCTTCCTTCCTTCCTTCCTTCCTTCCTTCCTTCCTTCCTTCCTTCCTTCCTTCCTTCCTTCCTTCCTTCCTTCCTTCCTTCCTTCCTTCCTTCCTTCCTTCCTTCCTTCCTTCCTTCCTTCCTTCCTTCCCTCCCTTCTCTTCCTTCCTTCCTTCCCTCCCTCCCTTCTCTTCCTTCTCTTTCTTTCCCTCCCTTCCCTCACTCTCTTCACCCTGCTTCTGTTCCCTCTTCTTCCCTCTCTCCCCTCTCCTATGTCTTGTTCTCTCCTGTATCTCCTTTCCCTCTTGAAAAAGAGCTTTCTTTTGTGACGTAGAGAGGGCTCGGGGGATTTCTCTAGCAGAAGTTCTGTTTCAATCTGTAGAACATGAGACCATATTCACTGGAATAGCTTTGTACCTGGTGGAGAATAGGTGGAGAATGCATGTTGAATAGACAGTCTCATATATCTTCCAGTACTTCAAGGAAGAAACAGTTAATTTTCACTTCAATGAGGATGGTGATTGCAACAGATATCATAAGGTTGGCAACAAAACAATTCTGATTTTTTGTTTCAAAGATTGTTCTATATTTACTGTAAACTGATTTTATCATATTTCAAATCCTACCAAGATTTCTGAAATGTGATTTTTCTTTTTTTTATTCAAATAGGCATTAATGAAGTACATATTGTGACTTTTAAATCACTGGGTTCAATAATGAATAGTTCATTGACTGATGGTTCAATGAATTGTGTGGAAATTCATGGACCATGCAGGCAAAGAAAAAAGGTAACTGTTATTATTTCAAACGAAGATTTTATGTCTTAGTGGCATTGTGAAAGATTGACCTTCACATGAGATATTGCTGTTCTTGCATTACCATCCTGATATCAATAGAAAACTGCTTTTAATCTACACAAAGGGTCCTGTTATCCTCTCAATGCATGGGGGATTATCATGCTTAACTCCCCAGAACATCGAGAGGCAAATAGACCCCACAGTCTCTATTACTGTGAAGCACTTTCTTGAACATAATTCATATGCATTTCAATGATGGGTTTGAAAACTGTTGTGATTTGTTTGTTTGTTTGTGTGTGTGTGTGATTTGGTTTGCTTTGTTTCAAACTGGGAAGTTAGCTTTTTGCTGTAAACTTGTACAAGAATGCTACTAGGTATGTAGTAAGCAAAGGTTTGCTGAGTTCTCGGTATTAATAATTAGATTAAAATATTCATGATCATCTCATTTAACCATATGATCTCCTCTCAGCAATGTTCATTCTGGAAGCTAAACATTTGTGTTGCAATGGAAATGTAAGTGTGAGATTTTTATAGGAATTTGGCAGAGGGCACGTCTCATTTATAAATGTCATAATAATAATAATAACAATATCAGGCATGAAATCTGTTTATCAGCATTTATTTTGATAATCTGCAGTAGTGGAGATACTCTTCACTGCTAACATTCCATTGCATATATATCTTTTGCATTTCCAGATCAATAAGATAACCATGGGCTACTGTGTTCCTATATTTATTAACACACTCACATACAGACATACATATATATATATATATATATATATATATATATATACACATATACATATATGTGTATGTATATAGGCATGTGTGTACTGCGTCCACTCAGTGGAAACTTTTAAATATTAAAAAGAAATATCGCATCCCATATTTCATCTATCCTTACAAGACAAGAATGACAGTATTAAGATGCACATTCAGGATAGCACTCTTTCTACTTTGAACGCTGTCAAGAACAAAGTGCTTTACAGACTTAAAATAAATCTAGGTACTAATCCATTGAATTTCTGACAACAGGAGCCCAAGGTTTCCATGCACTTAGCTGAGTACTGCATAAGAGCTTGTGCATTATTTATGTCCACTAATGGTGTTGCAATGCTCTTTGTGTGAAGCAGTGACAGTGCAATCTACTAAGATAGCTGCTGCTGTGGACAAAGCCATACATTTTTCTGGGCTTGAATTTTTGACAGAATACTCTATTAATGCCAATTCTGCTTAAGTAAATGCTGAACAGGGGTCAGTTCCTCCCCTCCATTCCCCTTATTATTTAAGAAAACAGAGCCATAAAACTGAAAATGATGTTCTGGGCTTTGCTGAATTTTGCAACACAATAGTAGCTGATAAAGGTCAGTCTGCTTTTTGGTCTACTTTTATGATTTTGTGTGATGGTCCACAGACTAAATAGGAAAGCTCTTAGCATTGGAGAAGGGAGGTGCTATTAATTCCAGTTTCATTGCCATTATACTCTTCAGTGGATCAATAGAATTAAATGAGCTGAGATATTAGGAAAATATTGTGAAGAGAAGTAGGGTGGTATTATTTGACCAAGGTTAGGATGAATAGAAAATAAAGAACCATTTATATTGGGATGTCAATAAATCATAGGACCCATATATAAAATGGAATAGGGCATAACAATCACAAGCATTCAAATGACTATAATATCTTTCACTTTTTAAAACATGTTGATATTTGGTTGGCAACTTAAAGGGCCACAACAAGTATTTTTTTTTAATAGTATGATTTTTAAAAGAAGAAGAATTGTCTTTGTATAAAAGGTGCAATTTAAATTGAGTAATCATAAGTTTATAATAATTTGTTAGAAATAGCTGTCTTTATTTGCTTCTTAACTATTATGGTCTGCAAGTTCTAACAGGGACATGGCTAAGCCCTAGGTACCTTTTCCCATGTGCTTTCCTGTTTGTGCTTCCTGCTGCCTCTTGCTGTTCCTAGGAAATTCTTTTCTTGAGAGCTTGTAAAACATTGCGTATATCAAATAAATCTGAAGAAATGACTAAAACAAAGGACATGAAGTATCTCCTTTGGAGTCAACATACACAGGTTCCTGTGGGAGATAGACAAAGGACTTTCAGGTATTTGAGAAGGGAAAGAAATTGTCTTTATTCCTTTTCAGAATCTACAGTATGAACAGCAACAGTTCTCACCGTCTGAAGAGCTCAGTGACTAAAAAGCAAGGTTTTTTCTTTGTTTCCCTTCTACAGTCAGGAAAATTGAGGTTATATACAAGTGAAGTTTTCCTGAAGTAATAGACCTAAAGGCAGAGGTGTAGTCTTGTCACAAGCCTAGTGGTTATTTGTAAGTAATGTATTTTGGTTAGAAATGAATTAAAATTTATTTAATTCAGAAAGAAAAAAAAAACAAATCATGCTAATAGTTACAATAACTTGAGATAAAACTGACAAATTGTAAATCCATAGTTTTTTTTCATTAGTACTAGGAACGCATCTATTTACAGTAATTTCACGATTATAAGCCGCACCATTTTGACTAAAATTTTGGTCTGAACCCGAAGAGCGGCTTATAATCAGGTGCGGCTAATATGTTGTTGAGGTTCAGAAATTTGATAACCCGGAAGTACGAGCCTGCATGGCCCTGAGCCGATCCAAGCCCTCACGGCTCCGGCAGGGGAAAAGCGGGACCGATCCGAGCTAGCCCGGCCCCTGCAGGGGAAAACCGGGGCCGATCCGAGCCTGTACGGCCCCAATCCGAGCCAGTAAACTCCGCGATCCCGTGATTCTGTTACTATTTGGCAACTTTGTGAAAGTTGCACACAGATCCTCGCTGCAAATGAAAGTGCGGCTTGCAATCCAGTGCTGTTTATATATGGAGGGGAAACGAAACGTTGCCGACACCCCGGAAGTGCAACTTATAATCGGTGCGGTTTGTAATTGTGAAATTATTGTACTCTTCACAAACCTAGCTTAACAAACTTAATCACTCGTCATCCTGTTGAAATCTGAAGAAAATTTCATATTCTTCATGATCATGATCTTTCCCTCCCTGTACTAATCAGTTAATTTTACACTCTTTCTGCCTATCCTGCCTCTGCCTTGTAATATAAGCTGTCTTCAGACTTTTAGGTCTAAAAGAAAAAAAAATCTT
Organism: Catharus ustulatus; assembly: GCF_009819885.2. Taxonomy (NCBI): domain Eukaryota; kingdom Metazoa; phylum Chordata; class Aves; order Passeriformes; family Turdidae; genus Catharus; species Catharus ustulatus. The sequence continues at coordinate 70,509,053 of NC_046222.1, read as the reverse complement.
GTTCTTAGAATCACACAGTATAATGGATGTTTTTAAGGACTTCTGGAAGGTTTGGGTTGAATACCACACTCAAAGCATATCCAGGAGCAATAGATTACTCTGGGCTGTGTCCAGCTGAGTTCTGAATCTTGGAGAGGATATGCACACAACAGTATCTCTGGGAAACCTGTTTCAGAGTGTGCCCACACTTAGTATTGATTTTTCTTCTTGAAACAGAATTTCCAGTGTTCAAACCAGGTTCATGATTATGTTCAGGGCATTGTTGTACTGGGCTGTGTTTTCTCTATAGTTTGTCATTATGTAGTTGTTGATTATTTTAAGATACGATACAAGTCCTCTTTTGTTAAGGATGAACAAATCCATCTCTCAGCCTCTTCTCTTGGCTTATTCTGCCAGCTCCAGAATTGGTGCTGCAAACCAGTTTTATTGAATTCATCAGGAAGCTCTTCCATTTGCTGCTCTTCTTGCAGGAGTTCAAGGAATTCAAGAAAGAAACTCCAAGAAGAAATCTTGGTTTCTCTCAGTTTGTAGATTCTGTCCTCCACCAACTTTCCTTCTGCCTACCCAGTTATTACTTTAAAACTTTCTTTGAACAAGTACAAATATCAGCAGCAGAACTTTTTGTAGAATTTCTGTCTTTCACATAGAAAGAGTGGTGTTTCAGATCTGTCCCTTTTTTTACTTTCATTACTTGATGAATTTTTATCTTACACCTCTACAGCATTAATATTTTCACCTGAGATTATTGTCTAGGCTACTTTCATTGGCATTTACAACATGTGATTCATCTACTTTTAATGATTTATGCAGAAGGTTGGATGACTTTTTTTCCCCTCCCCACTGGCTGCCATAAGGGAAAACTCCCTCTAAGTCTTCATTTCTGTACAAGACAAACACCACAACTACAGAGAATATTTTATAACATTTACTATGACTTTTTTCCCCTGTACAGATTAACCTACCTTTTTAAAACCTTATTTTTCCTCTTCAGAGTCTTCTTTTACCTCTGCCATGATGGTAGCTTCACTATCCTGCTTGTGCATTGGGTAACACCGCTAATTTACTTCCAGGATGTTTTTAAATTTTAAGGCTCTCTTTTGCACATCAGCTCAGATTCATGGTCTGTAGTATGTCTCCACAAAACTAGAACACTTTTAAGACTCCCATAACTTTGTGTCACTAGAAATTTTTAGATCTTTGTGAGTCTTGCCCTTTCTATCACATTAAATACCATCTCTTAACTTTCCTTTTCAAGACCATTCTTAAGCTACCCCTGACCTATATTCACTTCTCATTAAACACAGTTTTAAACACTAACCTTTGAGCAGTGTGTGACATGTGCCATCACTGTCCATTTGTCATTTTTTGGAACCATAAATGGTTGTAAGACATGCATTGTATGCACATGTAGAAACATGTGTAAGCCTGCCTGCAGTCTTCACTTTTCTCCCTTAAAACTCTGATATAATTTCTTTAAGGGATGGGGGAGGAAGGCAAAACAAACACCCTAGAGAGCACTCATGTCAGCTAAATATTTGCTAGCTTTATCTAATCTCTCATTATTTCCTGATTTTTAGATTTCTGTTCCTTAGCTTTTATGGCAGCCTTATGCAGAGATCAGGCACTGTGCATTTGTTTCACAATTGTGTGAAATCTAGCTGTTCCTTGACTACCAGCTCTGAATGCTTATAGTGGAATTCATCTCACCGAAGACTGGTGATTGAGATACATAGACCCAAATCTAATCAATTTACAATACCTGCAATCAGTGGGGAAAAATAAATGTGGTTCTTGTGATCCGTTTTTGATATCTGCATTTTGATGGAATGCCCCACACTGTAACGATTTATTTAAGTGGTCTGGTTTTGGTACAGTTCCAGGTCTATCTGTCTGAGCCAGTGGAGAAAATATTGTCAAAATAGAGTTCTGAAACGGACAATTATAATCACAGTGAGTAGTCGGAAAAGTGTATAGCTCCCACAAAATACTCAGATAGCATAAAAACCAGGTCATGCTTCTTGTAAAAGATTAAGTTCAAAGGTCACTCTTGAGAGACAAAAATTAAATCATCTCTCTATTTAAGCTTTTATATAATTTAGTTTGCAATCTATATTCTGAACTGCAGCACTGAAAATCTGAAGTAATTCAACAACCTTGCAAGGAGTTTAAGTAGAAGTAATTTCTGGCTACTTGTCTGGCCTTATACAGATATATGCCTGTTAGCAGTGCTTTAAATTTTGCTATATTTTCTTGATTTCAGTGACCAGTTTGCTTGTGTTGAGACGTGGATCACTTATATGCATACTGAAAGGAAATAAAAGCAAGCTTATTCAGTGTTACTCCACAGCACATTGTCTATCTCTTCTGGAAAATCTGACACAAACCCTGGTTTTCAGTGGTTTATGTTAGACATTAAAAAACCCAGATTCTGCTTCTGAGAAAATCATGTGACTCAGTCTGTGTTGGTTTACTCCTAAATAAAGTGTCCTGTGCAAAGGTTTAAACAGTGTACCAGGATTTTCTACAGGTTAATTGTGATTATGATCCCTGGCATCTTATTAGGTCTGTACCAACCAATGCCTTGTAGACAATGTTCTCATCGCTTTTGTTTAGTAATTTAGGTGTAGTCCTGGGTGCCACTTCAATGAGCACTAATTCCTATTCTTCATATCATAAGGAAGAATATAAAGACACTTAGAGTTCTGGACTAGAGAATATCATTTAAGTCACATAGGAGACGACCAACAACCACATAAAATGTTTTCCAATACTATTCTTTTAAAAGTTATTCACAGCAAAAACTAGGTAGAAAATCTCAGCCAGGAAGAAAAAACTTTAAGCACTTTCTTGTAAAAATCTCTATTTAGCTCTTGAACCACAGTGCCAAAGATCAGCTATTTATCCTTTTTCATAATTCTACTATAATTAATAATATAATCTACTATAATGTTACTATAATTTGGTAATGAGTTTGAGTAGATAAGAAATGAAAATTAACTGTTATATGTTCTGAATAATTTTAAAACTTTTAGTGGCCAACAAATAAAATTGTTTAAATAGTGCAACATGCAGAAAGTGGTCAGTGTATTTGGTTCACAAATACTGTGTTCCATCTTTATGGCTATGTTTAGACTAGTTTAGAAGAGGTGACTGAAAATATTTTCTGGAAATGAGATCAACTAGCACCAAATAATTTCCACCCATAATGTGCTGTTGTCTCTAAGCAGGGTAGCCACAAACACCTGATGGGAATAGCTCCTGTCCCAGGCTTATTCCTGAAATGTGTTCAGGATTATAGTAGCTGCATGTAGTTTTAAAAGTTTCTTTATATACACACGAAATTATACAAAGCTTGAAAGCATTTTCTCCACTGCAGTTGTACATTTGGTATAGGTAAGTGTTTCACCAAAGGAAGAGGTTACCAAAGCCAGAGTAGTTATGACTTCCTACTTAATGGTTTAATGGTGAGAATGATTGCAAGTGATTTAAGGACTATAGCGTGTAGCTTAAACCTTTCTTATTTCCTGTAACTGTGTACTAATCACCAGGATATTGGGTGGACTACTGGCTTTCCCAAATTGTCCTGCTGAAGTAAATGAACAACTAGAACTTCAAGAGCCAGAGTCAGACTGTGAAAATGGGGAACAAAACCCAGTTTTACTGACTCTAGAAATGTCAAGAGGATTATATGAGAGTAGGAACAGTGAAGGCAGAGCACATGTGGTTAATTTTAGATATAGTGTGACTCCCAGAATCAAAAAACAGACAGGAAATTGGAGTTCATGTTTTCTTTAGGAAATCTTGGTTTAATTTTGTAGATGTAAGAATTCATAGTGCTAAGAGTAAAGCTGATAACGTAAGAATTGCCTTACAGGATCTGCCCTTGTCCAGGTCTAGTTCAGATCTAGCTAGCCTAATTCAGATTTGTAGCTTGTCCAGACTAGTCTATCCAGCACATCGAAGTGTGTGAGGTCAAAGATGCTCAGTAGGAACAACACACTAGTCTCAGCCCTTTCAGCTGTGAATTCTGCTTCCAGGCATTCACATTTTTTATCTTAAGGGTTTAAGAACACACCTCCCTTCTTGGATCAAAATAGTGGTTTGGCTTTTGCTCACTTTTAAATACTTGCCTTTTCAAGGCAAGAACAATAACATAGTTCTTCATAAAATAATCACTGTTCACTAGCTTGGATAAGCCTCTCTATTGGTTCAGAAGCAGGTTAGAAAGCTGGTAAAATAGGACAAAGATGGGAACAAACATTCAGAAGGTAAAGGAACTGTGGAGATATGCCTGATTATAATGTGATACTTTTTATTTTGGAATCTGGGCATGTCTTCCTAACTCCACTGTCCCATGTTTCTGATGCAGAATAACGAGTCTATAAACACAAATTGCTTATGTTAATGAATGTTAGTTGTACTATTAGATAAATTAGTTAAAGAATCCAGATGTAGAAAATAGAAAGAAGAAAGCTGTTGAATATGACTTTAAGGTGCATAAATTCGGAGATTTGCATTCTTTAAATATTTCTGGCAGAAATCAACACTGCTGGTAAATATGTAACAGATGCACCAATGTGCCTTGAGATGAATACATTATGGACAAAAAAAAATCATATTTATTCCCATCACAATAACAGTTTGTTTGGATCACCTGCTCTTTCTGGTTGCACCTGTGGCTTGCTCATTTGGTTGCAACATGGGAAAATGCCAAGATCAATACAAGCTGTGGGTTCTTTCTCCCTTGTGTGGGTGTTTCTTTTAGCTGTTCCCCACATGTTGTCTATATACAGTCTTTAGATATAATGAAGAGAAAAAAAAAAAAATCAACATTAGTGCAATATTTAGGCTTCAGAAAATGAAGCAGCCAAAACCTTGGCAATTCCAAACTCTGGAGCAGTTTTTAAACTTCATCTCAATTGTGCCTTTAAAACATGGTGATGTCTCCTGTAAGAATTTTGCTTGTATTTCAGTTCAAATTTTTGCTACGTACAGAAAGAGTATTCAATACTATATTGCCTCTATTCACAAAGAGCCCCTTTCCTCTGCACAAATTTCAAAGTTCTATTGACTTATTTATCATGTGTTGGAGACCAAATATTCTTCAAAAAATACTTTTTTCTTTATAGACTACCATCTTAGGCAGCATAACTTTATGTTTCACTTTCAGAGAATTGTGAAGTTAGTAATCTGTGTTCCCTGAAAAAAGCTGGATTTTTCTATCCTGAATTCTGGAATAGTGACAGTTTTTCATGTTGGAGTCCTAGAATCATAAAGGCTGGAAAAGACCTGTAAGATCACTAAATCCAGCTGTCAACCTAGCACCAGCACCATGTTCACCACTAAACCATATCCGCTGGTGCCATATCCACGCATTTTTTGAACCCATTACTTCCCTGAGCAGCCTGTTCCAGTGCTTGACAACCTTTTTCCGTGAAGAAATTTTTAATATTATCTAATCAAAACCTCTTCTGTCAAAAATTTGGGGCCATCTCCTCCAGTCCTGTCACTTGTTACCCCTGCTTCACTACAACCTCTTTTTAGGTATTTGTATAGAGCAGTAAGGTGTCCCCTCAGCCTCCTTTCCTCCAGGCTGTTCAAGAGAAATGTGACATGATGCATTAATGTAGGAGTTGTCATCATCAGAGACTTTAGGAAAAGTGGTGAAAAGTAATGGGCACCTCCTTGGGGTGAAGTGCCTTTGGAAGGAAATATCTCTAATTATTCTATCATCAACTAATAGAAGGTGCCTATAGTGGTTATGTTTTTGAGTGACTTTAGTCAAGTTCCTAATATCAATGAAGATTAAACCTAACTTAAACTTTCCAGACATCCTATGATGAATCTGAATCTGTACGGATTCAGATTCAATATAATTGAGCTGTAATTTCTTCTGAGTTTTGTTTTACTAAATACAGGAAATGCACTCTTACTTTTTCATAAAGAATCCAAATGTACCTGTAAAATATCCAAAACTAGTGAGCAGAAATAGATTAGAAATTATATGTAAATTCATGCACAATATGCTTTGAAAACATAAATTATTTGAACAGATTTATTTTAACATGTTTATATAATGAGTTTCAACACATTTGTCTCCAGTCTTTATTCTTCAGGTATGATGGGAGAGAAGCAAACAGGGAGTCGTAAGCAACCATTTCTGGTAGTATTTTCCTATTTCAGACAGGAATTGCTTTCTTAAGATCACACCTGAAAAAGGGTTTTCATGTGTTTTAATATCTTAGTTTTTCAGGGTTTAAAGTGTCCAGTGCATTTGGGTTTGTGTAATCATATCTGAGGTCACAAGAAGATCAAATGTGAATTAGGATGTTGCTTGAAAGTTATCAGTTCAGTGAAGTGCCATGATAAATGGGCATCTCTGGACATTAAGCCAGAGTTTTATTCCTAACTTGATGCCGGAGCTGACTCTGACTGTGAAAATGAGGGTTCAGCCAGTGCATAAATATTGTACTCTTCTATGCAACAAACCCTAACAGTGTTACATTTTCAAACTATGGGCTGTATCCAAACACATCACTTTGAGCCAATTTCTTATTTATAACACATCATACTTCTAAAGCAGAGGAACAAAATTCTTATTGATCAGAATAAAAAGAAGGCCTGAAATGGAATATGAATCCCTGGGCCTATTTGCATCTAATATTACTGAACAAAAGAACTTATCCTCTGTTTAGGAAAACACATGGAATTGTGCCCAGTAAAAATAGCTGCTGTCAGAAAGTTCTTCAGGAGATAAGTTTGGTTTTCTGTGCTGATATTGTTGTTGTATGAATAAATACTGAGAGGATATAGCAGTCCTTGTGATTTCCTTTCTGCATACTGCTGAACTTTAATATTCACAAAAAGAGTTAAAGAACTGTACTAATGGTACAGCACCATTCATGCATCAGGAGTGCTGCTATGACAGTGCAAACTCATAACAACTTTTCCAAACAGAATTTACAGCTATTTAAAGTAGTAATGTGTTATAATCTGAATATGGACAAGCAGTATATCCCTCTCTTGTAAGAGTCCTTTGGAGATTTATCAATACCTGGAACTTTTTCATGGATATGCTTCTCCTTTAATCTGATACAATTTTCTCAAAAAACATGGCTCATTAATTAACTGTAATGTTTTTCAATTCAAGATCTTCAATCGAGTTCAAAGACTGAGACATCCTAACACCCCCCAAAAAGAAGTATGAGTTTTTATACATCTTCTTCTGCACTCTAAGTGAATAAGTTGATCTTAATCAAAAGCAAGCATGAAAAAAAGAAGAAAAAAGAAAAGAAAAAAAGAAAAGAAAAGAAAAGAAAAGAAAAGAAAAGAAAAGAAAAGAAAAGAAAAGAAAAGAAAAGAAAAGAAAAGAAAAGAAAAGAAAAGAAAAGAAAAGAAAAGAAAAGAAAAGAAAAGAAGAAAGAAAAACCTAAAAGCTAATAGTGGAAGTTAGAATGGGTAAATACACAGACAAATTTATTTAGGATGAATAAGCAGGGGTTTTGTTGGAGTTTTTCTTTCTTTTTTTTTTCATCTTTGAAAGAAGGGATAATTTTTCTCTGGACTCACAAGGTGTCAGCTCAAGCTTTTTAATTTTGCTGTTAAACTTCATATAAAACAGTATGAATTCCAAAACTCCAGAAAGATAGACAGATATCTCTCTGATATTCATGCATTTTTTCACAAAGGATTTTTCAAAAAAAATCTACAGGAGATTTTAGTAATTCAACATAATCCAAAATTTCATTCCTTTTACCAGCAGAAAAGTTTTTGTTTGATTTCTTTATCAAATAGAGTTCTTTTAATTGTCATGATACATGGAGTCTAGGCCCAGCTCTGGACTTACTGAACCTTGCTTCAATGGCAGATTAGTGAAAACCTTTACCTGGTTTGCAGTTTTCACATCTGAAATTATTTTATTACCCTGTGTATTTTTTCTGTTGACTAAAAAGAATCTAAAAATAAAAATATGTTTCTATAGAAAACAAATCATTAATTTATTCTTACCAAGTTTATAATGAGGAAGAGGCTACTGGTACAAAAAGTTGTCTGCTACAGATTGTTCATTGATCATACTATGAAGGGGGAATATATTGAAATAATTTGCTTATATCATTAGGAAGATTGCATTCCAAGGGTATCATATCTACTGGGTCACCTGTGTTAGCTGATTTTTAATTATTTTGGCTAAATATTGCAACTTTATTTTTTTCCAAAACACCCTGACTTCTATGCAAAAGGCCTATTAATTCTTATAAATGTAGTATTTGATGCTGCTTACAACATCCTGTATGTAGTTTCACATAATCCATCTTGATAGAGTTATTTCAGCAGGCAACTTTGTTAGAAGTCATCATGTGTTTATTACATTGGTGTTCCATGAGGCTTCCAAGAAAGAATTATAAACTTGTCTGAATTACAGCCACTGGAAATTTATTTCCATTCTTTTCTGTACTTTTAGCTAATACTTATCCCACAGGGATGGATAGTAAAAGGCAGATTCTTGTCCATTCTACTTTCTTAGTTTTCTTAGGCTGGCAGCTTTTAAAGATAGTGGTAGAAAAGCAATTCCTAAAAATTATAAAACAAAAGCCCTTTTGAAGTACTTGTTTCTCTTTTCTCTCTTCATTCCCTCACCGAAACCTGTCTTTTGAGTTATATAGATGGGTTATTTGACTCCAAAATTAGTTGCTAATTTAATAAGGAGGATAGCAATAAGTGTATTTTGGTACTATCCTTCTAAGTCCTGTACAGAATTCTCAGTTTTACAAAGAATATGTAATCCATGGGAACTGATTTCCCATTTTTCTGATCCCAGGCAAGCATTAAAAAAACCCAACCCCAACCCCAAAACCACCAACAAACCAATTAAGGGGAGTGTTTTTAAGTTGTAATTATAGATTTAAAAATTTTTGAAGTTTTTTTTTCTTTTTTTTTCTTTTTTTTTTTTTTTTAGTTATTTGCTGTTCACAGGAAAATTAAATTAATTTAGATGTTGGTGGTTATTTTCTGATTTTCTGAAGGTGTGTGTTTAAGACTGCTAATTAATTCCAGGTAGAGTATATATCACTGAAAATATTTATCACCTTAATACATCTACAGACTGTGATGCCAAATTCAATGAGAACATAATGTAGAAAGACATAACACCAATTTATAACATAATATCTGAATATTTTGAGATGGCAGTAGTATCTCCACTATTTAACCACTGCATTATTTTATATTAGAATATTGCACAATTGGCATACACAATAGTTGCCACTTTTTTATAGCAAATTGAATGATGGTTATTTTTCTAGCCATCAGTGAGACTGGAACAGCTATTAGATAGGTGATTGATATTACCTAATTGATTACTTGTTAATAGTTAATAATTTTAAACTCTTTGATGTTTAATATTCGATAATAAAGTTCTGCATATTGGGAAGTCTGAAGTTAACTACATGGATAAACCAGATTAAAATTACTGTGATCTATTGTCTTTCTTCCTTTTTATGTTCTTTACTTAGATTTTTATCCATTTTTCACAATTGCATATGCACCTGTAGAGCTCTGGGTGCTAACCTTGCCTTGTTTGAACAAATAGCAAGGTACAGATTTATATGTCTCTTTGCATTTACAAGTTTAGGAAGTTAAATTATTTTATAAATTTTGCTTGGAAAAAAAAGAACTGCAGACTTCAGAGAGAAGTGCTTAGACATCAGAAGATAGCAAATAATTCCTTCCACTGGAATGTTCTTTGGCGCAAGCTTACCTAGGACAATCAAGTGTTTACATTCCTGTTCATGCACGTACAAGAAGTAGGGAGTATTTTATTTCCTAAAGGTACACTCTTCCTATGCTTTTCAAACTTTAGTTTCAGCTGATTCTAGAATATTGGCAACACTGTAGGATATGGGAAAAATATATCAAATTCTGTCACTCTGAGATGTGTGCACATTATATTAAATGTGAGTAATACAGTGTTTCCTTTGCCTAATAAAAATAAACTATTTGCCAGTTGTTACCCTGCTGTAATTAGACGCTCAGGTTAAACCACATGCTGGACAAAAATGGAATTAGAGTATAAATTCCCTAGAAAAATCTCCTTACAATTTTTATCTGCTGTACATGATGCTTTTCATGCATGGTCAAAAATCAATGAACAGAATTGCAATTATTTTCTTGTAAATACAGAATACAAACCCCAGAGTTACAAAAGGGAAAGGGTTTTAATCCGAATGCTCATGTCTTCTAGTTTTAGTTTTAATTCAACCATCATTCCAATACACGGTAGTATCTGGGGGAAAAAATTGACAAAATTTCTTGCAGGAAAATACAATATAACACAGAATAAATGAAAAAGCTTGTGACCACCCCGAGCAGCAACCAGGTTAGTACCTGTAGCAGTTGTTCTGATCTCTGTGGTTTAATCTTTTCACTAACATTAACTAAGTGGACTCTTTGGTTTATCAGGATGCACATGATTGGGATATGAATAAAAGAAATTAAGAACAGAGATTGGCATATGGTTGATGGTACATGCATTGTGTGATTTTTGTAACACCATTTTTTAAAAGTGTATTTTAACATTCAAGAGCAGTAAAAACCTTAAAACAGAAATTGAATTGTCTCACTGGATTTGGAACTTTGACTTTAGTGAAGGCTCTCTTTTCCATTATTTTTTACATTGCAGAATGTATATTAAAAACCCCACCACTATAGGCCTTAATTGTCATATGCACAATCAGCAATGTTTAAGTGGACCCTGTGGATTTTGGTCCAAAACCAAACCAATCATTTACAAGGTATTTTTCTTTTCTGTTAGATGTTCTTCTGTAATATTTGCATAAATGTAACCATGCTGTCTGTCTTTTAACTTTCACTCAATTAATTATGCTCCCAGCCCCCTGCTGATGGACAAAAATGAGGCTTCATCTGCAAATAGCTTCAGCAGTTTACAGCTTATTAAATGCCAAAATCTAGTTAAGACAGTTTGAGAATTCTCATGTCAAGCATTTCAACCTGCCAGTTTTAACACAAAACTCTTATTAAAAGGGAAAAAAGTGAACTCACTAACCCAAGATGCAGGAATGTGTGTTGAAGGAGGGAGAATGAGATAGAATAAGGGTATTGGGCAAGTAAGAATCCTCTACAAATCGTACATTTAACATACGTGGCACAGACTAAGTATGTTTTAATTAAATGTCACAGGTGGCGGCCTCTTTTATGGTCAGAGATCACTCACCTGAACATTAAAGGGTGGTCTGAGAGTTCTTGTTTTGCAGCCAGGGTGCAGCAAGGCATGAAAGAAGACTCGAAAGCTGATGTTCTGAGGTTTCCAAGGTTGTTTATTCTTTCTTATCTAAGGAATTTTCTGTCTACCTTATAGTAGTCCACTCTGCAACTCATCCAAGGCTGTTCTCCTGCCCTCTGGGGCAGGACTTCTCTTTTATACCCTAATTTACGTATACTTTATTTGCAATTAATCACCAATACTTTATACCCACTTTACACCATGCAGTTTTCCCTTCACCAATCCCGAGTTGGCATCTTGACCCAGAAGATGGATGCCATGAAGAAGAAGAATTTCTTACTATGCCACAAATCCTCCATCTTGTGTTCAGACCCCCTAATATAAACAGTCTTTAAAACCTTACTTTTCTACCTTTTAATACACCAATTTACACTCTACTTATTTCTGTGACTCTGTAATTCTGTATATAAAGATGGGAATTTCTCCCAGGGGCTTAGATCGAACTCACAGGGATTTTAGGCACCTTGCCAAGGCTTCTGAGCCCCCTGTACAGACTCCAGGGAAACCAGGGGAATATCCTGGGTTCCCACAGTTCCCCTAATAATGAAGAACATTGGAAAATATACCAGTTGACAACAAAATAGTCCCTACAAATTGCAAACAGCTTCAGTCTACAGTATCCCCTTTTATAACCTTTATAAAAATCTGAACAAGCCCTGGAATAAGCAGATTATATAGGAAAGTATTCTTAAAGAATAACTTTTCTATGACTCTTTTTGACAGGTTTTGCATTTTGCAACAAGCATCTGGTGCTTTCATTTTTCAGTACATAGTGTTCTGGTATACTTTATACCATGCTGGTTTATTCCTGATTTAAAACAGAAATAGAGAAGCAGTATGGGATACAGGAAAATTGAAGTGTGCCATGCTCCAAGATAAATTCAATACAAATTCAATACGTAGTTTTAGACTATAACCTTGACCAGATCATTTAACATGCTTGAACTTCAAGCAGTCTCCTTAAAACTGGATATAATCAAGAGCTCATTGAAGAATAAAATGTTATGCCTGAATATCAGCTTCTCATCTTGAATAGATTATGAAAAGAGGAATAACAAAATTTCTCTTCCATAATGCAAGTTAAGTTTAATTCTTTCCATTTATTTTTGCTGTTATCTTATAAATATTTCTTTAGCTGGCTATTTAGTGATATAGATATAAATTGCAGACTAAAAAAAATAGAGAAAAGTACAAATTTTAAATTTTGAACTGTATTTCAGTTGCAGTTGTGATGAACATTTTTTTTTTTTTTTCTGAGGAGGGCGTGGGATTGTGGGGAAGGAAAATGTCCAAGCTGAAAGATAAAAATTTTTTTTTCCTAAAAATTCCTGACATACTATATGGGTTATTGTGACATATTTTGTCGTGTTTGTTGTCTCAAGTTATAAACTAAAGTGACTGAGCCGAACATGACATGATGATCCATGACAGAAATGTCAGGAATTAAGATAAAGAAGTATAATTCATGTCCAGTCATGCAGCAATTACCAGTTCTCTTATAAAATACTTAGATTTTTCATGTTTAATGTAATGGAAAAAACCCACAGTGTAAAATTTTGTATCAGCTTTCCATATTAACATTATATTTAATTTCTGAAGATTTATTTCAAAGTCTTATACACTAATGACCTTAATATGTAGAAGTGTACTGAAATTTGGTGATCTCTATTAAGAGAACAATTCCTCAACAAGCAGACACAACGAATCTGCCCTGGTGCATCTGCTCTCCTTAGTCTGAATTTCCACTGTACTGGTGAGGGAGTATCAACCTTCTTCTTTGCATAATGAATTCATCCTCAAGCAGATTCTTCTCACAGTCTGAATAAAGGGCACACATGAAATATGTTCCTGTTTTGCATGATTCTATTGGTGCTAAACTTCCCCAAAGTGTTTAAAATATAAGAAAAAAATATATAAAAGATAATGGAGCATTTATCTTCCTTTATAATGTATCAATATATCTCCTTTATTATGTCTCTCAAATCCTGATGTTTGTTTTGTTTTTGTTTGTTTGTTTGGGTTCTTTTTTGTTTTCCTTTGGTTGTGTTGGTTTTGGTTGTTTTAATTTTTGGATTTTTTTTTGTTAGATTCTTTTAGGGACAGTGATGGAAGCAAGTACCGAGGACATTTTTTAGACATAGCAATGACCTCATAGCAGACCCGCATAAGGGTGGCTGAGAGCCATCGCTTCAAAACACTGTAGTAAAAAGGTACAGAAATAATTGTGGGAGAAATGGGCAAAAGAGAGATTGAGTCTAACATGGCTGGTGGAATTGCTTCAGGCAAAACAATAAAAAACTGGTATCAAGATGTGATCAAGAGTGACAGAAGAAGAGTGGGGGTGGTGGTATTGGTACAGAAGGCTTGGGAGGAAAGATAAAGTGGTCATTTTCCTGACATCTGTGCTAACTCACAACTGGCCTGTAGATGAAAATCATATTTTTCCACTTTCAAATTTCGATGGTTTAGTATCACGGGGGAAAGTATGCCCTGGAGACCAAGGTCTTGTCATCCATGCTGGGTAGTGACATTGAGTTGTGCATGCATTTCACCTCTTCTCCTTCGGTATTGACATAGATGGACCACTTCTAGGCATGACATGGTAGGTTATTCTCTGCCAATCAGTGTGCCAATTAATGCTAGTTACGCGGATATGTTTTGTGAGACGAATACTCCTGGAACTGATGAATGGCAGAAAATACTGGAGGGCATTGCTGGAAATATTAGTGGGTTTGACAAAGTGTAAAAATTAGGATTATCTTGAATGCTTGTTAACCTCTTTTAAAGAAATTTCAAAATAAGGTATTTTTCTGATTAAGTTGTTTTGGGTTATGAACAAAATTCCATTCAGAATAATGGTTGTGAATAAAATTCATTGAGGTTCATGAAGGGAAACGAATATTCGAATACTAGAAATATTTTCCAGTTGCCAAGTATTGATGTCCAGCAGTAATTTCTGTCAGATAAAATTATATATTTTAAAATGAAATTTAATATGGTTGAGGTGATTTTCAAGTTGGGAGAGTAGGAGGGACAATGCAAAATAAAGTAAAGTGAGATTTCAAAAAAAATTCTCCCAAAAGATTTTTGGGAGAAAGCTGGCAACACATTGAAGTTTTCCTTCTATATCATCAAACTTTGTGCAGGAGATTATGTGATGCAGGTTCAAGGTTTATCTCACACTGAAAGAGATTTACTGTACTCCATTCTACCCAATTATGGTATTATAAGACATACCTTGTTTGCAGTATATGAAATTATTATTTCATTTTTCCTACTCCTTCCTTTTTGGATTTATGAGAGAGTGTGTGTGTATTTTCCTGACAATCCGAGTTCATATGGATTTTCTAATTTCCCCAGAATATTTTTATGCACTTTAAGCAAGGATTCAGCTACTACAAGTACTTTATTAGGTGTGTTTGATTTTTTCTTTGCATCTTTTGCTACTGCTGAACAAAATATGAACAATTAATTTTAGCTTTGATAATTTTTCTGCTTCTGTAGTGAAAAATGTATCTTACATGTATTACTAGATGGAATAAAATGAAGCAAAATCTTTCATTTAATTGGAGAGAAAATAAAATAAGGTATAGTCCATAATGGGGGGTGTGGGGGGTAGACAGTGTGTCGAATATTTTTTCATTATTTGAAATAAACTATAAGCTTTGGGATATAGAAAATTTATGCTGTTAGAGAAAGAAATCTATTAATCTAAAAGAGATTTTTCTCCCTTGCATTTCAATTAGGTACAATACTATAGAATTATGCAAACCAGGAAAATGTTTCCACCTGTTGCATGAATGTAGCAAACTTGATCGTTATTACAGAGGCAGCAAAGTTAAAGCATATTAGAAGAGCAACACATGCTGCATTGCTATTAAAAGTTCCCCAACTGCTCTTTCTTTAGTGCTATGACTTTAATATATTCAAAGAAGAAATATATGCTTCATTAGTTGTAGAGGTGTTAGCACTTGCTGCTTTATAGCCAGCAAGAAATAATAGATCATAAAGAACAAGAATGTGGAAAGGAATGAAAAATAGTAATCAAATATATATGTTTATATACAAACACAAACCACAGTAAGTTTGCATATACACCTGTTTTAAATATATACATGTACACCTTTTAGGTAGGAAGCCTTCAGAACGTGGATAAGATTATTTTTAAATGTGCAGGTTTGCCAGAATGTTGAACATGTTAAGGATAAAAGACATAAACACATGCCAATTTTATATTTTGAACAACATAACTGGTTATCTATTCTGTGAATACAGTCTGGGTGGATGATAAAGAACTGAAACTGTTCAGACATTTATTATGCAGAACACTTTCTAAAAAGGGCAGCTTTCATTTATAAATCAGTATGAACTCACTACCTCACTGTAGCGAGGATAAAATATTTTGATTCTGCTCTTCTTGGGGCTGAAGGGGTAAGAACATATTCTTAGGCACTGAATGACAGCATCTTCAGCAACTGTTTGCACACAGAATAGCTAGCTGGATTCTCTAGAAATCAGGGCAGCCAGCATTTTTCCTTGCATTCCTACTCCAAATGATCATTGTTTTTGCTTTGTATTTATAAGTAATGGAAAGTTTCTCAAGAAGGGGCTGCACTTGCAAAATAATGTAGACATACAAATACATTGTTGGTTCCACTCTGAGGAGCAAACAGTGCTCCTCAGGTTGCTCTGAACAAAAAAAAAAAAGAAAAGGTAATGGGAGCAGTAGGAGAAGGAAAAGGATAAGAAAGGAAAAACAAAGGCTGAACTAAAGGCGAAGGTGAAGATGAAGACAGAGGAAGCAAAAGAAGGACCATAGGAAAGTGGTGGTAAGATTCAGGGAGAAGAAGGTGTGTAGGCCAAGTAAGGAGAAAGATGAATGAATTATGAAGAAGATAGCGGGAAAAGCTTTTACAAAGAGCTTAACAAAAGGTGTAGAAAATCTGGACAAAACACTCGGATGCTCTGAAGCAAATATTTCTCTGCCTGAGCTTTAGGCAATGTAGTGAAGCAGGCACATTTACCTGTGATTGTCTGATCTATGTCAGATTAAGTTCTTGAAAACACATATGTAAGGATGTACTTACTGCCTTATCAACTGTCCTTCTGAGTCAACAGCTATCCTAAATGCCAGAGGTTTTTCAACTTTATCACATAAGCAGCATTTTAAATTCAGACTTGTTAAATTGCTCATTGGAGACTTGGACCGAGGGTCTCAAAATATTCTTCACATATGTTTTTGTCTAAATCTCCACAAAAATAAGTTCACAGATTTAATGCTTTCATTTAGGGCCTTCATTGAGTAGTCCTGAACTAAGAGTCATGAATGTGTAATACAAAAATGAAGACAGAGCCTCTTCAGAAGGCCAATAACAAGTCAAAAGATACACCATCTTTTAGTTCAAACTAACTCCTTCCCACTCTGCTACATTTATTTTGTCATAAACAATATACCAAAAATTTCTGACTTTGGACATGAGGCTGTGCTTTTTCACAGAATCAAATCCACTTTGGATTTTTGTATCAACCACTAGTTTTGACCACTTCAAAAATCTCTAGTATCAAATTCCTCAGAAATGGACTTTGTTGGTGAGTTTGTACTCTCTCGTTCTGCTGATATGTAACTGGTTGAACACCTATTCTGAAACCAGCAGGTATTTTAAGAGTTATATTTTTACTCCCTTTGTCTCAGGTATCACTTTAAACCATCTAAAAATTAGAAGAATACAATTCATATCTCCCAACTTCATCTGTCTGAAAGTAATCATAAGCACAAAATAGTATCTCTGGATACTCAGTGGACTCTACAGCTGGCAATTCAAAATGTCCTGAAGAAGTATTTAAAATACTTGGATTTTCTCCTCTGGTGACAGACAGTTCTTTTTTGTTGTTGTTTAAGAGTCAAATTTAGACTATAGGAGTTTGACACTTATACTTGGGACTTAATTTTTAAAACTGAATCACATGCATATTTCTGTATCTACAAGCAGTACTCAAATAATTTAAATTCACTTTGAATAAATAAAGGGATCAGATGAGCAAGGAAGCATATAAGCAGGCCCAATACAAAGCTGAAGGAATTGTAATTTGGTTTCAGGTTAACATTAACCTTTTTTCTCTCTTTATTCTTTCCAAACAGTCTTTTCTATTTTCTCTGATCTTCTTACTTGCCTGTTACGTGGAAAGATGACTTCAGTAGTGTATGACAATTGCAGCTGTAAAAAAGCCTAGTGAAGCATGTGTGAATGCAAATAGTCATCTTAGTGACACTAATAATGGAATATAATGCTAGTGAAACCAAAAATGTTTAACACATTTTTGTAATATGCTTTGATTTTACATATGTGAATTAAGGACAGTGTGTATAATAAATGTACTGAACATTTACCATTAAATTTTTTCTTTTTTTTATTCAAAATGTTTCAGCTGCTGAAATCTGAAATAGTGCTGGGTGCTCAGTGTCCTATTAGGCTGTCAATGAAAAATTTCAACATAATATTAAAGGAAGAATAACACTAGAGTAAAAAACTGGTGGGGGTATTTTTCTTATTTTATTTTATTTCAGAGCCAACCTTTGACACCTGTGACTAATCATAGAGAATATTTAAATTTATTTTCTCTTTCAGAAATACTATTATTTGAATATTATTTTAATTAAATATTTCATTAAAGTGATTTCAAGGTAGAAAAATGGATCAAAAGGGGGCCCTGAAAGAGGAATCTTCCTGACCAGTTTAAATGGTGATAATTCACAGAGCTTGACCTGTATTCAGTGGCTGTTTTCACTGTTCCTGTAACTGTTGCCCATGTCCATGCAAAGTCAGAGAAGTGCATCTCTAGCATTCTTTCTAGGACATGCCACCAGGGAATAGTCCTGCAGGTTGGATCAAACTTGTTTGAGCAGCATGCAGAAGTAGTTTGTATGTCATGAACCAGCATCAGGATCCCCTAAAACAGAAACTACTTTATATGATAGTCCTTTTTATGTAGTTACACAACTAATTGAAATGTTAAACTTGAGCAAGCTCAGTGAACTGAATAATAACTAACTAAAATTAGTGAAAGCATGCCTAGGGCAAAGTGTGCTTCTTATATTTTTTTTAACTTTCAGTTTGTCTTTTTCTCTGAAAAGTATGAGACCAAAAAAGTCCTAAAAATCACATTTACAAAACTATGTAAAATTCAGACTCATAAGACTGGTTTTCCACAGTGGTGTTATTCTTTTTCAACTCCCCCTCTTGACATTTATTACTGACTGATTAATGAGAAGTTGTCTGTGTATCTATAGCTGTATTTCTCTGTGTATATAGAAAATCCCCCACTTTAAAATGTGCGCACCTACACCCAGTAAGGGAACTGTTGTGGCAATAGTTTATTATACACATAGGTTAAGAAAAACAGGTATCGTAGGTAATTATCAGGCAATTAGAGTAGTAACTGCAACTTCAAATATACTGGCTTTATGTCTGTGTCTTAAGAGTTAGTAGAGATAGCTGATGATCAGGGAAAAATATGGAGAAATATTAAAAAAGAATGTTATAACCAATAAACTAAAGGGGAAATTATTTTCCAGAATTTACAGCTGAACCTAAAGCTGTGCCTAGGAAAGGACCAAAATACAGCTGGTTTCCAGGATCCATTGTATGATGATTAAGATGTCAATGAAACTGAAGTCAAATTATTAACCTCATTAGTTCTTGCTTCATAAGTTTTGTTTTTATCTAGTGACTTTCTAGTGCAATGGTAATGGTGGCTTTTAATCTCAGAGTTCCCATCCTGATAAATTCAGGAATGCCTAGAATACTGACCTTCACTAGAATATTGTGGGTTTAGGATATAGAGTCAGAAAATAGTTTGGGTTGGAAGGAACCTTTAAAGGTCATCTAGTCCTGACATGAGCAGGAGCATCTTCAACAAGATCAGGTTGCTCAGAGCCCCATCCAAACTGATCATGGGTATTTCCAGTGGGCAACCTGTTCCAGTGGTTTGTGAGCTGTGTTTGGGAGACACTGAGTAGACTACTGAGTATGGTCAAAATAAATGAATCCAGCAATGTTAGATGGAATTGAATAGGTCAAGGAAAAATACTCAGTTTTCTGTATAGGCTCAATAGGAGATGCCTGTGTGGCAAAGTAACAGGTTTAAACCATGCGCCTCCATGAAAGTGAGGAATCTGATTAAATCTAACCTTCAAAATGGCATGTTATAGTCTAAACAGAAATTAAGTATTTGAAGTCAGAATAATAATACATGTTTTTGCATGTGCGTTCAAGTCACTTTCAATAATACTTTTACCTTATATTACTAGTGGACTTTATTTTATCTACAGTAGCAAATGAAAGGAAGAAGGAAAATCTAGTTGTTTCCAAGTATTTTAATGAATTTTAGTAACAGATTTAAAGAAAGGCTGTTTACTTATTAATCATTGAAAGATAAATCTGATTTTTCTAATTACTTTAGTGGATCATGAGACCAAAATGTGCAGTGGATGCTGCTGACTATCTGCATCATTCTGTATTGATCATTTATTAATTGTTACAGGCATGTTCCAGTATGGATAAACCTGCCATGGAAGGCACCATGGTTGCGCATATGTGACACTATGTGAAATCATCGATATTTTCTATGCAAAACACAAAGCAGTGGGCATATATTCATAGGATGTTATGTTTGTGGTCACTGTCTTTCTCCTTAAATGTTGTTTCCTCAAGTATGAAAATTCTTTTCGTTTCAGTGCTACAGGAGCTTGTTTCAGTCTTCAGTTTATTCCTGTCTTCACAGCAACATCAAAAGGTTTTAATCCTGGGAGATTTTAAAGTTTTATTTTTCTTACCATTTGTTTGCCTATTGGTTAAGAGAAGTTAAATGTAAAATTGCTATCTTTTAATTAGTAAAAGGTAATATCTCTGTACTGGAGATGCAGGATGCCCTTATTCTACTTACTTTCATCAAAAATTGTAGTTATTCAAGAACACATAATTAGCTTGTTTTAATCTTATCATTTTCAGAGGCATACTACAGTAATTGGCTTTCTTTCCTCTCCTTTTTAGTTAGAAGATTGCTAAAGGATCAATGGAGAATACATTTTTCTATTCTGCAGCATCAATTACAGTGACCCTGGGTGTAAATTTATTGATTTTTCTTATTAGAACATTATCACCAGTTATTCACAGCATGGTGTTTATTAATTAGTAAGGAAAATAAAGATTAATTTGTGAAAAATATTCCTTTTAAGTTCTCTACCTAGCACATTCATAGCTATATGAGATCTCCTAATTGTATTCTGACTTCATGAACTAGCATGCAGTATTTCATTCCCTATTCTGTTTGTTTTTTCCTGTCATCTTGAAAGAAACATTGCAGAATTATGCCAGCTACAGTTCTGAGATATAGAAATTGTCCATTTTGGCTGTTGACCTGCAGAAGCTACACATGCCTCCTGCATTATATGCTTATGATGGGTGCTTTATTCTGAGAGGAAATTAACTGGAGTGACCAGAATTCTAAAATGACAAGTATATGAAAAAAAAAAAAAAAAGAAAAGAAAAAAGAAGAAAAAAGAAAATAAGAAAAGAAGTGGAAGGAACAGACACTTATAATCTCCTAGACACAGCTCAGCATTCCAGTTGTCCCTGCAGAAGGCATACCAGGTACATAGAAGGAAACCAGCTTTTATTGAAGTCTTACTAATCAGAATTATACAGTGCTTAGGAAGAAAAGAGGAAAAATCAGCACATTTTTTTTCCATTGGTCTTTTCTCATGAATTTGATTCCTCCTTCCTTTTCTTCCTCTTTTTTCTTTAGTTAAATAAAGAATTATTCCATCTAATACTTGTATTCCAGCTTTAGATGGGGAGTCTTGGCACTCCAGGCCATGACACATTAGTTACTTGGTGAATGAGAGTAGATGAAATATTTAAAAGAACATACAATAATATTCTTTTTCCTGAAGAGTACATGACTAATAACACATTTAATAGCATTTTTATTAATGTTTAATACCTCATTTGTAGGGCCCTGTAAATTTAAGTTGATTTTGTGTAACAAGACAATGTGTTCAGAGTATTTATCAATCTATAACAATTAAAATAAATAAATTATTTCTAGATTCCAGAATGGAGCATAAAAATCTACTCATTGGTCAGGCTTTGTGAAAAATAATTTGAAAAAGAGGAATTAAAATATTTAGAATAAGATAGCAAACCTAGATATCCAGGATTTATTAATAATTACAATTTTTTTTTTTTTGGAGGGTGTGAATTCTATAACTATTATAACTATTAACATGATAAGTCTTTAGTGAGGCCTTTTTACAATGTAAATTCTAATAATAATAATGTGAATAAATAATCTCAGAATAAACAATTCAACCTTTTCCACCAAAGATACAATATCTTTCTGCAGTTTTCCTTGAATAAAATTCCAGCACATATAGGACATAGAACATACAGATGTAAACAATATTTAGTATAGAACAATACATCTCAATTTAGATGAATAATTGTATTTGAAACCCAGTAAAAAGTATTTTTTATAAGTGAGAATAATGAATCTAAAATTCAGTCTTGAATCAAAAACATAGGGTGTTACATTCAGCAGCAACAAGGGACACTGCTGGAATAAATTATTATTCCTACCTACTAAGACAGTAATTCTGTCTCAAAGGCAGTGCATGGTATCAGCAGAACCTTCTGATGTAACCAAATTCAGTATATTATTAGACACGTTAACATTAGGGTTACACAATTTTCTGTATATTTTCCACATTATATTTTGCTTGACTTACTAACCAGAATGAGTTGCTTGTGTGGAGCTCTGAGAGCCGCAGCTAGCCATATTCTGTTACAATATCATTATCAACATTATTGATTCTTGAAGTGGATTTTTATTCTTCTTTTCATTTAAATGCATTATTATTATTGATGATTATATGAAAAGCAAAAAGTAGATGCTGAATTTCCAGCTACCTTTATTCATGCAATATAGTCAACCGAATTAATATTAAAATCTCCATTAACCTCAGCAGTATAATTATTGATGATTTCATAGAATATAGTGATAGATGTTGATTCACAAAATACAAGTTTGTTGTTATAAAACATACATGTGGAAACACTATGATATTACAACCTTCATAACTTATCACAGAATCATAGATTCATTAAAATTGGAAAAGACCTCCAAGATCATTGCGTTCATCCTTTTACCAAAACTACCACACCAACTAAACTGTAGCACTCAGTACTGTGTCCAGTCATTTCTTGAATACTTCCAGACACTGTGACTTCACCACTTCTCTGGGCAGTCCATTCCAATGCTTAATCACCCTTTCTGTGAAGAAATTATTCCTGATGTCCAACCTGAATCTCCCCTGGTGCATCTCAAGATTATGTTCTCTCATCCCATCACTGCTTGCCTGGGAGAAGAGACCAATCCCACAAGGCTACAGACTCCTTTTCAGGGAGTTTTAAGGGACAATAAGGTTACCCTGAGAGTCATCTTCTCCAGACTAAACAATGCCAACCACCTCAGTTTTTCCTCATATGACCTGTTTTCCAGACCTTTCACCAAGTTTGTTCCTTCTCTGGACACTCTCCAGTCCCTCAGTGTCCTTCTTGTAGTGAGGGGCCAGAACTGTATACAGGATTTGAGGTGTGGCCTCCACAGTGCCAATTACTGGGGGACAATCCCTGCCCTGGTCCTGCTGGCCACACTATTGCTGATACAGGTCAAGATGCCAGTGGCCCTCTTGGCCACCTGGATACTCTGATGGCTCATATTCAACTTCTGTAGACCAGTACTCACAAGTTATTTTCTGCCAGGCAGTTTCCAGCACTCTGCCCCCTGTCCGTAGCACTGCATGAGGTTGTTACCCAAGGGCAGAACTTGGCACCTGGCCTTGTTGAACCTCATACTCTTGGTCTTGGCCCACCAGTCCAGCTTGTCCAAATCCCTCTGCAGAGCCTTCCTGCCCTCCAGCAGATCAACACTCTCAGCTGGGTTGTTGTTACCTGCACACTTACCGAGGGTGTACTTGATCCTCTCTACCAAACGATCGATAAAGATTTTAAACAAAACTGGCCCCAGTGCTGAGCCTGGGGAACACCCCCAGTGACCAGGTGCCAGCTGCATGTAACTATCTCTCTCTGGACCTGGCCCTGCAGCCGCTGAGAACAGTGCTTGATGTTCCGAAAGAGTAATGACCTCAAATGTAAGGGATAGTCAAATCCTGGAACAAGGTAATTAGAAAAAGGGAAGGTCAGGGGAAGAGGTTAAAAAATACCAGTGTACGTGTATTCTTGCTTCAGTTAAGAAAGATGAATTTGATGACTTTATAAATCTTGAGTTTTCCAATCCTACAACACTAGATGACATGTATTTTAGAGAAATCAGTTTCTAAGCCATCATTAATTCAGTACAACTAAGGAAACCTCTAATTCACTTCTCTGTCTTCATTTAGAAATAGCCTAGTGTTTTAAATTTCTTACTGTAAGTCTAGAAAATAATGTATTCAAAATGAATTTTAAATTGTTCCTGAACAGTACTCTATATCTGGAACCATCACATCAATCTATTTATTAGGAACAAAGCTCTAGAAATACTATTTCCTGAGCTGCAGATGAAAAATATAGCATAAATGATAATTGGAATCTGATTGTAATATTTGCAGAGATTACATGTCTCAAATTTATAGTATAAGAAATACTTTATTTCAAGTAAGCATAGAAAGGTCTTGAAGTTATTGTAAAAACATAAGTCCTGTGAAGAAACTTCTCACTGATATTAAAGCCTTGTGTCCAGAGAGGATCTTCAGAATTGCTTCAAACTGGCTTCAAAGACAATAAGAATAGAAGGAAAGAAGTTTTAAAATGTTAACTCAGAAGTCTTATATGCTTACTCTTATATAAAGCAAAAGCATCACTAATATTAAGAGGATAACTATTAAAAATGAAAAGTAAAGATTAGTCTTCTTCCAGAGCAAAGATGGATGCTGCAATACCTCAATATTTGGTAGAATATAGTGTGGTGTGGAAAACACTGTTATTCAGAATTAGTAAGTTTGCAGTAATTTGGGAGCTTTACCAAACTTACAGGCTTCTAGAAAAAACCAAGTGCCTAAGAATACATGCAGATACTGAATATATTGCTCATCCTTCTTTACAAATGGCATGAGGATCTCTTTGAAGGGCAGGAAAATAGGAAAACAGGGTATATGAGAAAAGATACTTCACTTGATCACTGTCCTTGAAAATATAGATGTAATATTTTATTGTTTCATGTGTAGTAAGTGATTGCAATTAATGCTTTCCTAAAGATGACTGCAGTGTAGATTACACTTACAAGCACACAGAACTTTTCAACAGCTTCATTTAGCTCGAAATTAGGAAGCTCATAAAATCAATGACCATAAACTAAAAATACAGATAGTCTGCAAAAAGAGGTAATAAAATCACACAAAAAGTCTATAAAATTGGACAATTTTGAAGAGAGTATTCTTGCTAAAATATCAGTTGAAATATTGAAGTATTTTATACTCTTTTCCACTCACAAATTGCAGTATTTTAAGTCAAAGCCCACTGAATGTAAGAAGGTTAGACATCCTGTAAGGTAGAAGGGAAGACAAGTAAATCTGTAATGTATCATTTTATGGAAAAATTAATATACATAATTATGATGATTTTCACCTACAGAGCCTCCTACTGAGGATAGAAGACTACTATAGAAATAAGGAAAAAATTGTTAGATGTAAACAGGCACTTAAGTAATTATTGTCAGCTACCATAAGGGTTTTAAATACCTATGAGACTTTAGGGTGAAGTGATAAGTTCTTTTCAGATCCAAAAAAAACCCCTCAGAAACAGAATTGTTTTGATATTACTTACAATGATTTGTATTTCAGAAGAACTAATGTGTTCTTCATCTGACATCATTTTTTGCCTTCTTAAATAAATTTTCCCTGAGGTGCCAATACCTAGACAAGTCTCCAACTTACAGTAGGACTATCACCCATACCCACCAGCCTGCTGGCTGGCTCTGAGGGTGGGGATGCCAGAACAGCTGTAGGTAACATCTGCACTGACTTCACTAAGAAACTTTTTTCCCAGACAGCTGGGCCTTTGGCCAAAATTCCTTCTCTGACTGAATAATGGGGCTAGTTTGTCCCTGGGATTTCAGCAAATTTTCCTTTGAAATCAATTAGCCCTCCTTACTGTCTTTCTCCTCTCTGTTCTCATTACGTCCAGAAATGTAGCCCTGTGCTTATCCTCCCACCTTTCCTTTAAAGAAGACAGATCAGCTAACAGCCCTGATTGCTGTCTCTGAGTTATCTCAGTCACATGTTCTGTGTGGGACAAGAAGACGAGTTTGTTCCTCTGGTAACAGAGAAGTTTGGGCAGTTGTCACCCACACAGCATTGAGACTTTCAGGAAACAAGTGTACACAGCTCTCTGAAACCTGGCACAGGTCAGGCATGGTTCAGAACAGCTGCTTTAGACATTTTGCTGGTGTGGTTTAGAACATAAGACAATTTTGCAGGGGGATATAGCTTATTTCAAACACAACAAAAAAATCAACACTTTTGGGCAGTTATTTACTGGATCAGATTACTAAGCTATTGTGGTTTTAGAGTAAATGGTGATGATTTTAGAACAAAAGTAATGCCATTCAAAATTTTAAAACTTCTAAATTTTCTTTCTCTCCTGAAATGCTGTCTAATGAAGGGTTGATACATATGGTGTCTCTAAAGGATTGAATTGGCACTTTGACAAGAAAAGTATTTTTAGCTCAACTGAATTTCTAGAAAAGCAATTCTATACAACAATAAGTATTATTTTTATGGATGCTATAAAATTTTGTAAAATGGGATAGGCCAAAATTTTTGCCATTGAACTTAGTGATAATTTTGCAGATTTAAGCATAAATCTAGGAAATACATCAGATTTGTAATTTTGTAAAGTGTTAAAATTTAAATAATTGAAAAAAGTTTATTAATATGATGCTAGTGCCTAAATCTTGAGTCAAATAAATTCAAGTGTAGCTCCTCCCCAGGAAAATATCATCCCTGGACTGTTGCCAAGGTCAGTTCCAGTTTGGATTATCTACTGTACATGGCCTGTAATGCATCGTAGACTTGTGCAGGAGTTGCTCTTACATGCACATTAGCTAGCTCAGAAAAGGATGATTTTTCTTAAATCAGTGGTCTTTGTTTTCAGCATGTGCTTTCAACAGGATACATATTGTGATTGAGAATTACTATTTGTTGAATTTTCCAGTAGGTATTAAATAATAATTATTATTATGTTTAAAAAAGAATATTTAAAATGCACTGGATATTTAAAATGTCTGGAGAGGTATCTGGAAACATATGAGCAAATAGGAAGTTTTGGGGAGGAGGAAATACAGAGGACTTTTTTTCATACTTCACATTCAGGACCAAGAACTTTATATAAATGATTTCCAGAAGCAGAAAAAAAGTTTGCTTTCCACTCGGTTTTCCTGCTCACATTCCAATCCAAGCGGGGTTGGAAGAACCGAGTTACAAGGGGGACCTTTTCCTAAGTTTGTGCTTAAGCAATTTACAGAAGCACTGTTTTCTTTCTCTGGAAAAATCCTCCATAAACAACTACATCTTATGTAAGGTAAAGTCTGATAATATTTTCTTTTCATGTTTTGCTAATCACACCTTTATTAATAACCAATAGGACATTTTAGAGATTTTAGAGCAGAAATTGCTCTGTGCAAAATATCGCTCGGCTAAATTCTGCTCTTTTGGCAAAAGTAATACCCTCAACTGGCAGGAGTACTGACATTCCCAGAAAAATGGTTAAAATTGATTTCTTTGCTTTGTAGGAAGTGGAGAATCTTTCCTTATTTTCCTGCCAAAAAAATAGTTTGTAAGAGTCTTCCTTTTGCCATCCTTTGAGTCTATTCAGACCTTGCATAAATAGAAAAAGAGGAGTTAAGATAATGTAATGAATAAACTGAAGGTAATCACTGAATTAATGAGGTAGTTGCAAATTAATTAGCTCACTAGAGTTAGACCACTTAAACCAGGTCTGAATATAGCCTATTTTGTTTAAATAAATCTTAGAAATAAATTGAATCCAAATGAAAGAAACAAACCAAATAACTCTAGTAAATAAATAAACTAACTAAAGAACTTTGATGATACTAGGCATCTATGGCAAGGACCACATGTTTCCTTAATTGTTATCTTCTTGGCATTAATGTTTAAAGGTTTGGCATTTTTTAATTAACCTAATTTATTTTCAGACTCTGTACTCCACATACTATCATTTCTAGAACAAATCTGCTTGAATTGATCCAGGACATCTCTGAACTTGGTTAAAGCATTCATTTGAAAAACAGGGGAGTAAAAATTTGTCTTTTACCCTCTCAAAATGTTCCTTTTAACAAACCAAAACAAATGTTTACAATAAGAGACATACATTCCCTCAGAGGGAATAACAAAAAAAAGGACTACAGAAACTTATATATAATAAGTCATAATATTTAAATCTACCTCTCAGCATTAGCAGTAGAATAATTCCATTATCATAATTTATTAACCAGATCTTTTGTTCTACGTAGTAATACACTGTGTTTCCATGCTGTGTATTTTTTATCCTGTGACCTAATTTGTGTAAAAGGAAACTCTTATAACTCCCCTGTTGTAATGAATAAAATGTTAATGAAGAACTACAGAGAAATCCCCTTTGCATTAGTTCCTTATTCCCAGGAACATCATCATAAATTTGTTTGCCTGGTTCTGACAATGGTAGTGATGTTCAAGCTGTGGAGAAGCAATAGTTACACTAAATGGTTCTGATGGAAAAGTTAAAGATATTCAAGGCATTGTCATCAGGGATGGACTATTGGAATTTATCTTTTGGAAGATGAACCTGATGGATTTGGCAACAATCCAGGGGTTTTTTTAAACATTTGTTATCTGCATTGATAACTGCACTATGAGATGCCTTTTCAGAAAGTGTAAATTAAAAACAGAGTTGTGAAGAAAGGTTTTTTCCTTTAATACATGGAAAACTGCAGATTCGTTCACTTCTCCAAGGCATATTGGTTATATTATTCAGTAACTTCTGACAGTGATAGCATGGTAGAAGTACTAAAGTATTAAACAATGCAAATGATTATGTGTCTGTAGTGATACAGATCGCTTGCTAGTAGATATAATATTTACTTCACTAGAAATTGCCAGGATCTATTAGTCTTTACAGACTTTAAGACTGGATGCATTGTGAAATCATACAGGATGATAGTATTCGTAACTGTATTCCACTTAAATAATTCAATTTTTATTTAGAAAAAAAATATACATTAGCTGTAAATTGTATTCTGATTACTTTGTCAATATTATAGAACTTTGAAAGTATGCATGTTCATTATAAATAGTATTAATTTATGGACTCACTGTCTGACACTTTTGGATTTGCTTCAGACAGCTCTTTGGAACTGAGGCATACTCCAGTCCTGAGGCACTCATATCCCTAAATGTCAGATAATTTGTCATTTACCCTTCCCTGTAGATTAGAAAACTCATTTTAGCACCAAAGAGTTCTTTGTTTACAAAGATCTGACTTACAGGTCATGTCACTTGCATGGCTGATATAATCATAAAAGTGCATATGCAATTGTCTTGAAACACATTCTAATTTTTTTTTTTTTAATTTTAAATAAATACTCCCTATGTTTTTCCAAGATGAAGAATTATGGCCATTAAGATTAACAATTAAGAGAAATATAAAAGCTTCTGTGAGAAAAAATTGTTCATAAACATCTATCTGTTGTTGTACGGTACTATTTCACGTTCCTGCTTTTTGTGTTACATGAGAAGTACTTCAAACATAATAAGCACAATAAGTGACAAAATGGATCAGCTTGTAGGCAGCTGTTAGCCTGCCTCTGTTCTTCCCAGTACAGTATGACTTCAGTGGGTCATGGGTTTGCTTACTCAGCACAAGTGACTGGTCCTGTGCTTCTAAAATAGCTGTGTTGACACTCTCTTCAGGAAAAATGGTAGGGAATTTTCAGCTTTTACTCTTTTTAACCCTTTCTTCATGAATCTCTCTTTTCATTGTGTCAGAGTCAAGAAATACACAACATGTCAGAATTTTAAAATAAAAATTTATTTGAAATTTATAATGAATCAAATAGTAAATAAGCACATTATTTTTATGCTGTAGTGAATTTTAGCTGTATATGCTTATAGAAGCAAATTATATTCCATGCCTTCTGACAAATGCTTTCTTCAGATTGGAATCACAGTACAGTAATTTCACGAATACAAGCCGCACCAATTTGACCAAAATTTTGGTGGAAACCCGCAAGTGCGGCCAATATTCCGGGGCGGCTAATACATTAACAAAATTCTAAAAGCTGCCAACACGGAAGTGAGAGCCCGCGGCAGCCCCAAGCCAAGCTGGAGCCCGGCCGGCCCCGGCAGAGGTGGGAAAGCCTGGCAGAGGCGGGGCCAGCAGTGTGGGGGGCGGGCGGCAGAGCCTGAGCCAGCAGGGCGGGGCAGGGGGGCGGCAGAGCCCGGGCCAGCAGGGCGGGGGAGCCCGGGAGAACTGGGGCTAGCAGTGCAGGGGAGCATGGCAGAAGCGGGAAGGCCGGTGGGTGGGGCTTCCTGGCAGCGGGGGAAGCCCAGCAGAATCGGGGCCAGCAGCGTGGGGGAGCCCGGCGGTGCGGGGGCCTGCAGTGCCGGTCAGGGCGAGGAAACGCGGCGGCGGTGGTGCAGACGGGAGGGGGCGGCCAGCGAGCCTGGCAGCGGCGGCGGCAGCCCTGCCGGCGGGGCGAGCGAGGCGCGGCGCGAGCGAAAGCGGCGCGAGATAAAGCGGCGCGGGGCGAGCGAGGCGCGGTGCGAGCGAAAGCGGCGCGAGCGAAAGCGGCGCGAGCGAAAGCGGCGGGGGGCGAAAGCGGCGCGGGCCGAACACGGCGCAGGGCGAGCGCGGCGCAGGGCGAGCGAGGCGCGGCGCGAGCGAAAGCGGCGCGAGCGAACGCGGCGCGGGGCGAACGCAGCGCGGGGCGAGCGAACGCGGCGCGGGGTGAGCAGCGAGCCCGGCGGCGGCGGCGGTGGCAGCCCTGCCTACCGGGCGAGCGAACGCGGCAGCAGGGCGGTGCTGACGGGAGAGGGGGGCCAGCGAGCCCGGCGGCGGCAGCAGCACCACCCGGCCAGCCCCGCCGAGCTGTGGCGCTGAGCTGGGCCACCCGGCCCTGTCGGCAATCATGAGCGGGCCGAGCCTGCCTGGCCCCGCCCCGAGCCAGTAAAGCCCGCTATGCCGCGATCCTGTTACTAATTGGCCAATTTGTGAAAGCTGCACATGGATTCTCGCGACGAACGAAAGTGCGGCTAATATTCGGGGTGCGGCTTATCTATTGACAAAGACAGCAACATTGTCGAGGCACCGGGGGTGCGGCTTATAATCCGTGCGGCTTGTATTCGTGAAACTACTGTAAGTATAAAAATAGGTGGGTCGCAACCCCAACTGGCAAGTAAGCACCATGCAAACACTTACTTACTAATCAGAAAGAAATGGTGAATTGGTGGACTGAAGTGTCTAATTTAGTAATAGAAACAAGAAAACTAATAATAATAATAATAATAGCAACAATAATAACAACAATTATAATGGTAACAAAAATAGTAATAGTAATGATAAGGAGAGGGAGAGAGAGCAGGAAACCCCAAGAGAAACAAGCAATACACAGTAAAACTGTATACCACCCACTGACAAAAACCCAGCCCATCCCGAAACAGCAATCAGCGCCTCCTGGACAACTGTTCCTGGTTTATGTACTGGGAATGTCTGTCAGTATGGAATATCTCTTTGGCCAGTTCAGGTCAACTGTCTTGGCTGCGCTTTGTCAGGTGTTCTTGTGGACCTCCTTACTTGCAGAGCACAAGACACTGAGAAGTCCTTGAGTTAAAGGAAGCACTGCTGAGCAACAGCCAAAATATCGTAATGATATCAGCTTTAGTCTCACTAATTCCCAGTAACCAAAGCACTACAGCAGCTACAAAGAATATAAACTGTGTCCCAGACAGAACCAGCACAAAGTGTTGTATGAAAATCCGTAAAAAACAACTCTCTTCATCTGCTTGTGAAATCCAAACACTCTTCTTGATTTGGTACCTGTTAAAAACTTATGTTGTGTCAAGAGAAGTGTTTACCACACTATCAGAGAAGAGATATCACAGCAGTGATATGTACCCAAAACCTGTTTGTCAAGTCATACCACTCCTCTCACACCTTCTTAGGTATCCCCTTAATAAAAGTGCTTAGATTGTCTTGACTGATATGTTAGAAAAATAGTTCAGATTCCTAGCTGGTGATTTACACAGGGGTCAGCAAAAACTGTAGAATGAAGCTCCAAATGTAAAAATGAAATGAGCAAGAATTGTAGTCCTAAGGCCTTGACTAACCTTTCTTTTCTTTTTTTCACTGGAAAAACCACAGCAGGTTGAAAAACACTTAAAAAGTCCTCTGGGTTTCCTCTTGTGCTTCTGTTCATACCCTGTTTAGTTTGAGAGCACAACATCTTGAGCTCAGCCCACATTTCTTCTTGCTATGTCATAGGCTCTGCAGAGGAGTTTGGCTTCTGCAGAGTGTAGCAGCAATTTCTACTTCCTTTATGATATAGAATAATAAAGGTAAATCCACTTTTTATCAATAATTTTGTATAGGAATGTTAACTTGGATCTGGGGAGTTTTAGAACCGATTTGCTTCCCTGTTTGGAGGGTTCAGACCCTTACCTTATGCTTCCTTGGACATTTACCTTTGTCCAGGCTGCTCTGGAATAGCTGGCAGTTTCCCTGTGAAAATCAAGGGAATAATTAATTTTTAACAAAATGTAAGGGGTAAAGCAATCTAAGGGGCAGGAGGGGTAGTTTGTGTTATGACACAGTTTTTAAAATCTGCAGTGGTGTTGAAATTGTAGATTAATATGAAGACTAAACAATCGCTTTTTTTCTTTTTTTTTACTGTCCATATTATTTGAGGTTTGTTTAAAAGCAAGAGAGAGAGTGTGTGAGAGAGAGAGCAGACAAATTTGCATTCTGATCTTGCTGAGATTAGTTGGGCAAGAGGAAGCTGAGATTGTACATCAGGAAAAGGTTCTCCACTGAAGGGGTGGTCAGTCACGAGAGCAGCCTTCTCAAGGAAGTTGAGAACTTCCAAAACTTCCAGAGCTGAGTGTCTGGATGATGTTTTCAGTCATATGGTTTAATTTCACATAGTCGTGTGAGCTGGGAGTTGCACTGGATCCTCACAGCTCCTTTCCAACTCATGATCATCTGATTCTGTGATGCAGGTGAAACGTAATACCAAATCAATAGAATTTGAGTTGGATTAATGTTTTTGTTATAACCGATGCAACAACATGGAATAATTCAGTAGTATCTTATTTATTTAAAAAAATTACAAAAAATCCATTTATTAATGTTCTTCATCTGAGTTTGCTAGAATCAACTTTTCATAATTTGGGCCTGCAACTGCTATTTTTACTGGTGTGAGTACTGCTTGTGTACCTTACAAGAGATCTCTCACAAGAGATAGAAATGTACCAACAAGTTGTAGGAAAAGTAAATATGAAAAAAGAAATACCGCAGGTTAAGTTTTTATTAACAACTATGAAACTGCAGACAGAGAAATTGTGTAGGGTGCTTATAGTTTTTTATCTTTTCTGAACTGAAGAGTCAGATCCCTTCCAACTCAAACAATTCTATTATTCTATGAAACCTACTTATAAATGAATGCAACTTTTCCCGAAAATCATTTGGTGCTTTGTTTCTATCTGCCACTACTGGAAGACTGTATGGCTTCTTTTGGTTAGAAGACTTTAACTAACTTTCAGAATGCTTTTGTGTGGTTCATTGATCCTGTTGCACACCAGGTAACCACCAAGGCACTCTATCACTCCCCCTCCTCAGTTGGACAGGGAAAAGGAAAATGTAGTTAATGGCTCATGGGTGGTACCAAAACCTTGCCATGCTAACCCAATGCATCCTGTTTTAAATCATGCATATAATTAGCCATGCTTGAGGCAATAAGAGGCTTTATCTTAAACAATTTCTTTCCCTCCATTTTTGTGTCCATTTCCATTTTCCTTCATATGCAAAATTAGCATATATGTTTTCTGCAGTATTTTCTTGCAGTAGGTTTTAGTTAGGAAAATAATAATTCAATTGTGCTGTTTCTAAAGAAAGTGAACTAAACAAGTATTCCAGAAGAAATGCTCACTTATATGATACATGAATAAATTTTCCTTGGTGCATTCTAAGCTTAGGTAATACCCCTAGATCTCAATGGCTGTATATTTGGCATTAAAAATACTTCCTTCAAGAAATAAACCCTAATGACCAGACTAAGGGTTCAAGGCTAATCTGTTCTTTACTGGATTTTGCATGCCCACACTGAAATCTCTTTAACCCACAGTGCGTGCCTTTATTATTTCCTTGTTTGAGGGTGGGGTGGTGGTGTACATTTTTTATCCCAAGACACCTGGGTATTATGTGATTGTCAACAAGATTAATGCATTCAAGGGAGAATACTGAAGACATACCACATGCCTCAAGAACAGATATGAAGGCACATGGAGTGCTTGATAGTGTTGGTATGACAGAAAGGAGAAGCAGGCATAACATGAGATGAACAAAACTAAGTGATCTTATTCTGTAACAGCTCCAGAAAACAGGCTCTGGAGTGAGATGAAAAAATCTTAGCTCTTCATTGTCCAGACTCTCATCTCATTTTGAGAAAATCTAACTATTTTATGCCAAGCCATAAGCCATGTATTTTGTGAGCTTTATCAGCTGGTAAACTTACTGCTTATGGAAGCCATTCTTGCTGTTAGTCTCTATGTACTTCTTCCATTCCATTTCTATTACTCCAATCTGATCTGATATTATTTCCTGCCATATGATAATCTGATCCTATATTGGCAATTTTTCCCATCTTTATACTGTTGGCACATTTCATTAGGAAGCTCTTAGTTTATATTGCAACGAAATGTACATCAAGGTATATATCAGCCTGTCTGCAGCCTGGTACTTTAAAAGCTCACTCTATCTCATCACAGGAAGGATGTTCTGTTTCACTGTCATTTCAAATGCCTTGCTGACTCCTGTAGTATTTCTGGCTTGAAAGTGTAACAAAGACTCATGGGGAAATTTAATGTGCTGGATTGTGTCCAGGTAGATTTGGCATAGTTACATTATCAGTTAATCCTTTACCTCTACACTGCACATCACTGCCACTTCTCTAAGCTGAGGTAATGCATTTGTCTTTGCAGCATAACTAACTGTAAGTTCTAACTCATGTTCTTTGCAAAATGGCCACATTTTTGGATTTCTTGTTTTTTGTTATGAAATGTTGGTTTGGTTTTTTTCCAAAGGTTTAATTCAGTTTGTCTTTTCAAAATTATTTTTTATCCTTTTATGTCTTGTTATCTGAAATGTTTCATTCTTGGTAATCAGTTCTGTTTTTTGTTCTGCATATGGAGCCATTAAATTTACTTTTATAGATGGTTTATTATCTGGTTATATCTAAAAACCTTCACTACAATCTTTTTCTCATGGTTTGGAGCCATGTTCACCTTTAAGTGTTTTGCTGTTATGCTCAGCTGATAATAGTCTTACAAGGCTCTCTATTTTTCATTTTTGGAAGCGAGTCAATTAGCTAATGTTCTACATTTATTCAGCCTTCTAATTTAAGCAAAATTAATATCTGACTATAAGCAAATACAAGATTTTATGGCTAGATTCTCTGTAGTGTCCTTTCTTACTGTTAAAAGAAGTTTAAAATAGTATCAATGTCTGTTGGTTTAGTGATTATTTACTGAAGAAACGTTGGTTATCATGTCCAGATTATCTGAATCTGTCATTCTTTTAGCATATATTTTAGTTCACTCTTCAGGCTTTCACTGTTCATTATGCCATTAACATTTACTGCTACCTCAAAACTGATACCTTTATTGCTCCCTGATGTGAACACAGCAGATTTTTGATAGCTGTTTCAGTTCTGCCAAATATTTCACCAATTTTTTTGTTTCATTTTAGTCAAGATGGTTCTGCAGCATCAATTTTGTTGCAATACTGTGTAAATAACAAGTTTAGGAAAGATAAAAAATTGGATGTAAGGTTGAAGACCGAAATTTATTATGTTTAGTATTTATAAATTTTATTTCTCGGTCTGAACATATATGAAGTTGTCTAGTTGTCTTGTTCAATTTTTATTACTACGCCACTCTTTTGCTAAATTTTTATCTAAAAATAAAAGAATATAAGCTTCCTCCTCCAGAAAACTTTACAACTGTAAGAACTTTCATGGAGCAGCTGAGGATTTTCTTTCCCCTTAACAGAAACTTTACTTTCAAAATCATGAACGTGTTAGCTTAACCTTGGTACATATGCTTAGCTAGAGGCTAAGAAAAGAAAGGTTCACTATTAAATGACTCATTAATCAGCTTTAAATCTGATGAATAATACTTTACAACCTCTTTGACATGTGGTAGGGTCTGCAGCAAGTTTGGCATAATGGTTTCACTTAATAAACACCTGATTAGCATTGTTTAACAGGTTTGAATTGCATGAAAACAGTAAAATGGCCACATTCTATCTAGTTAATTCCTCATTAGCAGCCTTACATTCACTGTGTTTGACAGACTGTATACCAGCTTTGACACAAGGTGACCTCTTGCATGGGCCTGTTCATCACCTTCAGTCTGTCATAAATGGAGTCAGTTTAAATGTCAATAAGAATGTGCCATCGCCAGAGATTTTTGAGAATTAGAATCCATCTGGTATCATAAAGGTTATTTTTCCAACCTTATAATTACAGACCTGATGAAATTGTATTGAGTAACAGGTAAAAATGTAAGGAGATAAAGGCACAGTAAAATGTCTGGGTGGAGGTTTTTATTTGATAGATGTTGTAAAAGCTGAAAATTTGCAGTATGCAATCCATTTCAGAAAGTAGGGGAAATGTATCACAATTTATAAATGCACAGTTCTTAAATTTTAAACAAATAGAAAAATATTTATTCAGTCAAAAACTTTGGAAAACTCTTTGCTACTTTAATTTGGATTAATGCATTTCTAAAATACATTTTTTTTTCTTTGAAGAGTAATTACAGTTTGACATTTCATTCACTTTGTTTCTTCATAGTGTGGGCTATCCAGGAGCTAATGACATCCTGGCTCTGCTATGGGGACAAGAGAAAAATTTTAACTGAAATTATTGGAAAATCTGATGCAGCCAAGTTATTCTCCAATATGAATAATTCTCAACTTCTTCCCTGATGTGTATTCCATCTAACAAAGCAAAATATAATACCAGACAGTGCAGTGGTCATAGAAGATTAGTCACCATCACATTACACAAATTACATCTACAAGGTAGGACATATCCTCTGCAGATTTTCTACTGACTGGAGGCCCTGTGAATTTGGTGAATGAAAAAATCTTTCCCAGTACTAGTTTTTATCATGAAAACTCTAATTAAAAATTATGTCCTTTAGAAGTTACTTCTAAACTAAACACAACTGGTTTTGGAAATAGGATGGTAGACTATACAGTTCAGCCGACTATGCCTGCAGTGCAAAGTGCAACAGTAAGGGAAATTTGTTATAGATATTATGGTCGCTGGTAAATTGAAAAATATACAGTAAAAAAAGGAAGCAAAAGAAAGCACATGGGAAATGAAAGGATGAGTTCTTAGATCTCATTGGCTATGAAACACATTCGCCATGGGACACCTCTACCTTCTACTCTCCTGCTGTCTACTCTGCGTCTTTCCTGAACCAGTGGAGACCCCAAAGAGAGAGAAAAAGGAAACCTGAACAGTTTCAGACTGAAGGCTGGGATTTAGGGAGGAAGTGGTAAGTATCATAAAATTTAAAAGCCTTAATCAACATTTACTTACTCAAATATTCAGGTGCGCCAACATGAACATTGTAATTCCTCCATAAGATACATTCAGACTTCTATCCAAGAAAGTACTCAAATCTATGCCACTTTTCTCAATTGTCTGTGTAGAAACCCCAAACAGCTGTACATAATCTAAAATGGAGGGGGTGGGAAATTATCCAGTACAGAGGTAAAGATGAGCTCCACATAGTATTATGAGGATTTCATGTGTTCTCTGATGACATGCTCTGTGTTCTAGAAGGGACCTGGAGATTTAGTACATAAGATCATGTTGTCCAAATTTGGAGTACACAATTTTCTTACACAACAGTGATTGCATCAACCCTGAGGAGCTTAAGTATCATTGATAATCTTCAGGAATTCTGCTTAACTAAGAGAGACAGTGTCAAGAATGGTCACTAAATCTTGCTGATCTTTGTCCACATGATTATTTTAATTAATTTGATTGGGATTAATTATCTTAGTAAGGTGGTTGTCTTCCCCCTCTACTCTGCTCTGGTTAGGCCATGTCAGGAGTACAGTAATTTCACGACCATAAGGCGCACCAGACTATAAGGCGCACCCCCCGGGACTCAGCAAATTTTGCAACTTTGTAGATCAGATAAGGTGCACCGGACTATAAGGCACACTTGTTTTTTGCCATGAAGTGCTGCGTGCAACAAAGTAACTACTTAGTAACGGAATCCCACGATCATGGAGTTTACTGGCATGTGCTCAAATTGGAAATATTTTAACAGATTGGTGCAGCCTTTAAACGCAGCCCCAAGTGCCGTCCCCTTGTGCGGGGCCCGGCACTCCCGCCCGCCCCCGGCTGGCGAGGTGAGGCTTGTGACTGCTGTGGTTCAGGGCAACCACGGCTCACACCTTGGGGTTGCTGCGGTTCAGGGCGGTTTGGGACTGTCCGCAGCTTGGGGCGGTGCGGCGCTGCCCACCCCCTCTCTCTCTGTGTGGCTACCTCTGGCCGGGGGTTGGGTGGTCCCTCTCAGCCTACGCGGTCAGTGCCTCTAAACCCGTGCGGCCACCACTGGTCGGGGGCTGGCCGCTCCTACCCCCCTCGCAACTGGGCTCACGGCTCGCATTTATTTTTTGTGGCGAGGAGGTGAGCCGTGTGCAACAAAGTAACGAATTACTGGCAGTTTGTAAACATTTTTCACAGGCTGGCATAGCCTTTAAATGCAGCCCCAGGTGCCCTGCCCGTGCCGCGGGCCCCCACACTCCCGCCCGTCTCCGGCAGGCACTGCTCGCAGCTCCTGGCTACCACCGCACGGCTGTGGGTCCTGACTTCCCCTGCCCGGCAGCCACAGCTGCCGCGGACCCAGGCACTCCCGCCCGGCGCTGGCTGGCACAACTCCTCCTCTGCACCGCCTGCACCGTGTTGGCGGCAGCGGCTGCTCTGTGCCTTGTTCTCCACACCACCTGCGTCGTGTTGGCGGCGGTGGCTGCTCCCTTCCTCATTCTCCACAATGCCCGCGCCGTGTTGGCAGCCGTGGCTGCTCCCTACCTCATTCTCTGCACTGCCCATGCCGTGCTGGCGGCGGCAGCTGCTCCCTGCCTCCTCCTCTGTGCCACCCAGGCCGGGCCGGCAGTGACAGCTCCCTCCTTCCCTGGCAGTGGCCGGGGCCGGCTCCCTCCCTCTCAGCGTGGCCCCTGCTGCGCCCGCCTGCTCCCCTCGTGACTCGGCGCTCCCGCGGCACCGCCCCCCACTGTGGCTCCTACTGCTGGGGTGGCAAATGTCGCAACTCTGTAGATCTTATAAGGTACACCAGACTATAAGGCTCACTTCCGGGTTCGGGCTGAAATTTTAGTCTAAAGGGTGCACCTTATAGTCGTGAAATTACTGTACTTTGTCCAGTTCTCGGCTCCCAAGTTCAGGGAGAACAAGCAACTACTTGAAAGGGTCCAGTGGAAGACTACAGAGATAATTAGGGGACTGAACCATCTCTCTTATGACAAAAGACTGAGGTAGCTGGGTCAATTTAGCCTGGAGAAGACTGAGAGGGGATGATATAAATGCATACAAATGCATTTTAAGGGGATACATCAAGACGATGGGGTTAGACTTTTTTCAGTAGGGCTTACTGATGAGATAATGAGCAATAGTCACAGACTAAAATGCAGGAAGTTCCATCTGAATATTAACAAACATGGGAATAGAATGGCCAGAGAGTTTGTGGAATCTCCTTCTCTAGAGATATTCAGAATCTGCCTGGGCAAAATTCTGTGCAACCCGCTCTGGGTGACACTCTTGTATTATCAGGGGATTGGACTGGATCTCCAGATGTTCCTTGCAACCCCAACCATTCCATGATTCCATGATTCTTCAGAGTGCTGAGCTTGCAATTCAGCAGTTTAAATGTGGGATTTAGTAATATTTGGCAGCTAAAGTGGAATTATTCACAAACTCAAATATCAGTTCCTAGATATGCATTAAAAGACATAGAACAAAATAATGCAGAGGGCTCAGGCATTTATGCCTTTGGAAGTACTCCTGAAGACAACTTTCCTGCAATGAAATGCTTTCACAAGCAAGAGTGCAAAGAAAGTTGCTGTGCCTACAGAAACATTATTGTTGAACAGAGCCTTATAATTTAAGCAATTGTTTTTGACAGGTCATAGTAATATAGAAGTCACTTGAGGCATAAGTTCATTTTGTCATGTCCAGTTTATATACATCAGACAAGATGACCTACAAAATCAACATTTCAATGGGACTTTGCTGATTTCCACAAGCTGAGGACTGGACAACTGATTTTTTTATCACTGTTTTTTGATTATGTTTAGAAATGACAAAGGTTACTTCAACAATGTAATTTTAAGAGCAGAGATTTGATCTTATCTAGTAAAAGTTATGTATTAAATGAGTTTTTTATCATACTTTATCACAATCACTGGAATCCAAGGTTCTTTTTAGTGCACCTCTTAGTGATAATAAAGATGTGAGCTCACAATAGAGTATTCCAGCTATTGTTTAAACAGAGGTGATGCAATTGTAACTCCCTCAGTAGACTAATTGTGCAGTTGGTAAAAGTAGGTGGTTACATGTTCATAACACAGAATTCATACTTTCTCAAAGCCAAAATATTTAATTCAAATTTTTTTTAATGCATTTGCTATGTTTCCAGAATTTAAAAATTTAATTTTCCACCAGTCAAAATATTGTAATGAAAAGATTTAAAAGAGGAATATTCATAATTTTTGGGTTTTAAAAAAATATATATATTATTAATATATAGCATTATAACATTATTATTATAAGTAAATTTACAAAAAATATTGGTTTTTTCAATCTTACTGTTGTTAATATTTCTATTTTTTATATCCTCATTATTTTCCCATGCTGTTACAGAAACCTAGTTAAAAAATAAAAATACAGTGAAGTAAATATTCAGTTTAGATTTTGGACTAAATATCAAAAGCTCAGAGATTTTAAAAATAATTTTGGGAAGAATTTTTGAAATTAAATTTTATTTTTTTTGTACTCTGATGTGCTTTCCATCATCTGCTTATCAATATAAGAGACCACCATTATTATACTTAAAAATAATTACATTCACAAATAACTCTCACTATAAAATATAGTATTTGCATATCTGATTAAATCATATCTATCTAAATTAATAAATCCCACAATTATTTAGCAAAATGTTCACCTATACACTAACAATGAATTCTACAACTATTTGTAGGGATGACACTGCTT
The DNA here is from genome assembly GCF_009819885.2 of Catharus ustulatus. NCBI lineage: Eukaryota > Metazoa > Chordata > Aves > Passeriformes > Turdidae > Catharus > Catharus ustulatus. The sequence goes on along the minus strand of NC_046222.1, from coordinate 70,468,111 downwards.
TTCTGAAACTGCAGGCTATATCAGTATTTCAGTGTGGATAAATGTAAAATCTTAAAAACCATATTAATGGGAAATAGAATATCTTAACTATTGTCTAAAACTTATACCTGTGACTGTTAACTGTGTCAGGCAGAAGGTTTAAAATAACCAGTTTTATTTTTATTTTTTTGGTACAAAATTTAAATGTCATTTTATATCTTTATTTTCTTTCTTAATATCAGTCGCCTAATATTTATTCAATATAGAAAGGAAGAGCAGAAAGTGAATTCACATATTTGGGCCAGATACCCTTTAGCATTTAATTCACATTGCTCATGCATTTTGGTTTCCCTGAAATGCAGTTATTGTATGCAAACACATTCATAAAATGGGAAATCCCAATGGTCTGATGTTTCTTCAACCAGGCATGAACGGAATGGAGAGAAAGTGCTAGCAAATACTAATAAGACTACTTTTTAATTTTGTTAAAAACTAGAAGTATGAAAATTCTTCACATGTAGAAATTATTTTTTCCATCCTGGTATTCCTTTGCATCTACTATTTTCATATCTTTATCATGTGTCATTCAATGTGTCTAAACCCTTCCAGATCAGCCAAACTATTAGCCTAGTGCACAGTTAGGTATGTCCTTCCTCTATTTTTACATTTTCCACATATCCATATCCACAGGGTATTCTTCCATGTGTTTTGAGTTTGGATCTCACTTTTTGGTTTCGTTTGGGATGTAGGTGTGTTTGCTCATTTGTTTTTCCTTTCTCTGTTATTGCTTATTTGTTCTTCTAATTCTTCCTGTTGACAAGTTTTCTCTTAAAAGTTCTTGTTTTAACCACAGTCTTTAAAGGAGATAACTTACTGAAAGTTAAAATTAGCTGCTATTCCAGCACCTATCCAAAACACTTTAAAAAGTGTTTTTATTTCATATTTATTTTTTTACTTACATTTTAATATACTACAGAAATGCATGATGTCAAATGATTGTTAACATACACAGTCTATTAAGTAAAAGGTACAGTAATTTCACGAATACAAGCCGCACCAATTTGACCAAAATTTTGGTGGAAACCCGGAAGTGCGGCTAATATTCCGGGGTGGCTAATCTATTAACAAAATTCTAAAAGCTGCCAACACGGAAGTGAGAGCCCGCGGCAGCCCCAAGCCAAGCTGGAGCCCGGCCGGCCCCGGCAGAGGTGGGAAAGCCTGGCAGAGGCGGGGCCAGCAGTGTGGGGGCGGGCGGCAGAGCCTGAGCCAGCAGGGCGGGGCAGGGAGGGCGGCAGAGCCTGAGCCAGCATGGCGGGGGAGCCCGGGAGAACTGGGGCTAGCAGTGCAGGGGAGCATGGCAGAAGCAGGAAGGCCGGCGGGTGGGGCTGCCTGGCAGCGGGGGAAGCCCAGCATAATCGGGGCCAGCAGCGTGGGGGAGCCCGGCGGTGCGGGGGCCTGCAGTGCCGGCCAGGGCGAGGAAACGCGGCGGCGGTGCAGACGGGAGGGGGCGGCCGGCGAGCCTGGTGGCGGCGGCGGCAGCCCTGCCGGCGGGGCGAGCGAAAGCGCCGCCGCCGCTCGCGAAGCGCCGCCGCCGCTCGCGGAAGCGCCGCCGCCGCGAGCGAAGCGCCGCCGCCGCGAGCGAAAGCGCCGCGGGGCGGGCGCGGCGCTCGCGAGGCGCGGCGCTCGCGAGGCGCGGCGCAGGGCGAGCGAAAGCGGCAGCGGGGCGAGCGAAAGCGGCAGCGGGGCGGGCGGCGAGCCCGGCGGCGGCAGCCCTGCCAGCCGGGCGAGCGAACGCGGCAGCGGGGCGGTGCTGACGGGAGAGGGGGGCCAGCGAGCCCGGCGGCGGCGGCAGCACCAGCCGGCCAGCCCCGCCGAGCCGTGGCGCTGAGCTGGGCCACCCGGCCCCGTCGGCAACCATGAGCGGGCCGAGCCTTCCTGGCCCCGCCCCGAGCCAGTAAAGCCCGCTATGCCGCGATCCTGTTACTAATTGGCCAATTTGTGAAAGCTGCGCACGGATTCTCGCGACGAACGAAAGTGCGGCTAATATTCGGGGTGCGGCTTATCTATTGACAAAGACAGCAACATTGTCGAGGCACCGGGGGTGCGGCTTATAATCCGTGCGGCTTGTATTCGTGAAACTACTGTAATTGTTGGGATGTTAAACTTCAACAACAGAATAAAACCCATCAATCTAATGCTTAGAGAAAATAAAGATAAATCACTTAAAAAAATTTATATTACCAAATTCTAAGTACCAACAGCATCTTATGATGCAGAGATAGGTCTTGAAAATGTTCAAAACTTTTTGCATTTTTAATTCCAACACAATGTATTATTGATTTATCAGTTTTGCCATAATTTACAGAATATTTATATATAACAATCAGCATTTAATAAATGTAGATTTCATGTTCTTACAGATGAGATATGTTTTTTTCCCACAAAGTCCATAGTCATCCATATTGAACCCAAACATGTAGGAAGACGTAGGTAGAAGTATATTAAATCTGACAAATGACCTCCCATGTGCAAAGGAGGAAATAAAGATTCATTCTCCATGTTTGTGAGATCATTTTGATGAAGGGAAGGCTAATTGAGGATGACATATATTCTAAATCTAATTCAAATCAGCATTTTTACATGAAGACTCATCACATTTCCAATGGTATGTTCTACCATAAAACAGCTTAGTAAAGACATTGTGAATTAGATTCTGCATTTTTTTTTAATGCTTCAAAAGAATTGCCATTTTTAATAGTGATGAGATTCCAGTCTTAATATTAGTAAAAACAAGGTAACTGTGGCATTTTACATCTTCTGTGAGAAGATGCTGTTGGATTTAATTCAGAAGGCAGCCAATAATGTGATCAGAGAGATGGAACATCTCTCCAATGAAGACAGACTGTGAGAGTTGGGGTTGTTCGACCTGGAGAAGAGAGGAATCTGAGGATACCATGTTGAAGCCTTCCAGTACCTAAAAGGGACCTACAAGTGTTCAAGGCCAGACTGGATGGGCTATGAAGACCCTGGTCAAGTGGAAGGTATCCCTGCCCACAGCAGAAGGGCTGGAACAAGATGGCCTTTAAGTTCCCTTCCTACCCAAACCTTACCTCAATTCTATTTCTTCTTAATACAATTAAGTCTCATGTTTCTGGGAAAATTGCAACTAATATGGGATTATGTTTAGCAAACATGGGAGAACACAGGATTTCTTCTGTAAAAACATAACCATTGTAATGTTAAATTACAGACTTTTTTCCTCTGGCATTAATTATGGTAATCATATTTAAGAAAAAATGATATTATTTGTCTTTAAAAATGAGAAGGGCTACCATTAACTCCTGCTAATTCTCATTTTAAATGGTAAAAAAAATCTTGAGGTGACTATTAACAAAACACAAAATTGATAATTCAGTTTCTTAAAAATATTCATATCGTCTTACACTAACAATTTGGTTAATACAAAAATTTACAGATTGTAAATTCTCACAGGAAGATGGAATTACATTTTGAAGACATATATGAAATTATGGTATAAAATTGTAACTGTGCAGTGAACGAACAGGACAGAACATTTAGGAGATATTCTACCTAAATGCACGGATAATACTTCTCAACCATTTAAATTAAATTTACATGTAATTATTTTTGTGCAACAAAAGATGGTTCAAACAAAGCTGAGAATTTTATTTATAATAGTTGATTTCCACTCACAATTGTCATTCAACCCTCTCTCCATCATGATAAAACCCACCAAGCTTTAGGTTTCTCTAACACAGCAGTATTCTCGAAGTAGTTGAGTACCAATGTGTGGGAATTTTATTCTTCTTCTTCTAGTATTTTTTCCCTTAAATAATCTACAACTTTAAAACTGCACCATAAAATTTGGTAAATTTACTGTTCATACGATGGCAGTAAAGATGACAATAGCAATTAGAAGCTTTGATTTACCGTTTCATACATTAGATACACAAAGGAAAAAAATAGTACTTAAATGTTTAAGAAAGATTACTTTTCATGGAGTGGCCTCTTCAACACAGTGAAAATTATATGGGACTGTAGTCTTATCAAAACTATTCACAAAAACTCCAAACAAAACAGGAATGAGACACACAAATTCAAAAGAGAAAGTTGTAAAAAAAGCACAATTAAGCCTGCACCTTGCCAGCATTGAATGATGACTATAATGGGGCTGTTACCCAGAAAAGGGGGCTTATTAAAGTAACAAGCCTTATTAAAGCAACAATCTCCTCAAAAAAACTCCAGGAAAACTCCAGGGAGATGAGGATGTATTGACATATGTTATCATTCATTCATATATGAAAAGATGATCTCCATCTGGCTGGTGCATAGTAACCACTGTGAAGTATTACTTCTACTTTGGAATCCCAATTTTATATGCTATATGATGTAGAAAACATGAAGATCTGAGACTATGCCTTTGGGTCTTTAAATTATGTTATTTCCTTTATTTTTAATGAAGAAAATGCTCCTTTATCTCCTGAAAGTGGAAAAAGGGCACAGATACGTCTAAGTCACATAAGCATGTCTAAAAAATAAAAACCAACCCTAGATTTTTTCCTTAAATGAACAGTAATATTTGCTTAAAAATCATGTTACTTGACTTCTGGATCTCTTCTTAACTTACCCTCTGCTTAGCTTCTGTGGTGTGTTTCCACTCATGCTGAACAAATTAAATGGAAAGAAATGCTATTCAGTGAATAGTAACAGAAAAAAAATTCAAATTACACTGAGTAGTTTACCCATGTAGGTATTTTCCTTTGTAATAATTTACAACTTCTGTCACCTTCCCAATCTACTATTAGCAACTTTGGATATAAGGAGAACAAGGGGAACACTGTAGTGTATAACTCAGGCTCTGCTGCTTGTAATGATTGTGTTCTTCTTTTAAGGCTTCATTTATTCTTGACAGAAACAATTATGTAGAATTATGTGGAATAATTATATCAAAGGCAGGTGGTATGCAGTGTTCAAATTAGAAAGTATAGAGCATTGTTTGGCTGCTATCTAGAATATCCTGGACATTGAATAAAAGTTTGTATCAAGAGGCAACAATAGTACATCTTGGTACTTTATTATTTAATTCAAATATTGCAATATTCTCAGTGTAACTCAACAATATGCTGAAATAATCCAAGCATAACTCCACAGCTAGGGGTTACTTCAGATTGAAATGCATACTCTTACCTATAGAAAAATAATTGAATTTTTACAATAAACAATTGGCGTGTATATACAAGTGTACTAGAGAAATGGTTTATTTTGAATAAAAAAAAAATTAAAAGAAGAAAAATTGTTCAATATACCACCTTATTTTTATTCAATGTTATTTCACAATTTTTCATGTGCTCTAACTGTAATAATTGTAGCTGGAATAATTGCGATATAAAAACAATGAGCTTTCCCAAAAGTGATGCTACCAGTTAAAGTGCCTCATGACCCTCACAATAAAGGATTTCTTCCTAATGTCTAAACCAAACCTGCTTCATTTCAGTTTAAAAACATTAACCTTTGTCTTATCATGAAGTGCCCTTGTTATAATAGCTCCATATTGGGTTTGGATGGCCAGGTTTTGGTAGTAGGAGGGCTCCAGAGTTCTGTGAGAATGCGCTAGAAACTTCCTCCAAGTCTGGCAGAACCAATGTCAGGTGGTTGCAGGATAGCTGCACCTCTGGCCAAGGCTGAGGCCAATTAGAAATGATGGAAATGCCTCTTTGATGTTTAAGAAGGCAAAGACAAAAGTGGTTGCTTAGCTGTAATTGTGAGCAGAGAAGAGCAGGGTGAGAGCATGAGGCAGCCCTGCAGACACCAAGGTCACTGCAGAAGGAAGTGAAGGAGGTGCTCCAGGCACTGGAACTGAGATTTCCCTGCAACCTGTGGTGAAGACCATGTTGAAGCAGCTGAGCTCCTGCAATATATGGAAGACCACAGGGATGTACAGCTCCACCACAGGAGCAGGAGGATGCCTGAGAGGAGGCTGTGAACCCATGGGAGGCCCATGCTGGAGCAGGCTCCTTAAAGGGACCTGCAGAGCTGTGGAAAGAGGAGCCCATGCTGGAGCAGATTTTCCTTGCAACCCCATGGGGGACCCATGCTGGAACAGCCCATCCTTGAAGGACTGCATCCTGTGGAAGAGTGACCAGGAACAGTGGAAAGACTGTTGCCTGTGGAATGGACTCATGTTTGGAGAAGTTAATGGACAGCTGTCTCTTGTGAGAGGGAACTCATGTTGTAGCAGGGAAAGACTCTTCTCCCTGAGCAGTGTCAGGAGTAGTGTGTGATGCACTGACTGTAGCCCCCATTTCCTGGCTCCTTGTACCATTGGGGTAGGATGTAGAGCTGGAGAGGTGGGAAGACTGTGGGGAAAGGTGTTTTTAAGGTCTTGTTTTACTTCTCATTGTCCTGCTCTGGTTTTTCTAGCAATAGATTTAATTCTCCACTAAAATTTGCTTTGCCCATGACAGTATTTGGTGAGTGATCTCTCTCCGTCCTTACCTCAACTCCTTGCCCTCACTCAATCCTTCTGTCCATATCACCAACAGAAATGTTAAACAACACTGGTCCCAACACCAACCCCTGAGGCACTCCACTTGTCTCCATTTGCACACTGAGCTGTTGACCCTGACTTTTTGAGTGCAACCATCCAGCCAATTCCTTAACTGAGTGGTCCATGCATTAAATTAATATCTCTAGTTTAAACACAAGGATGTGTTGCAGGACAGTGTCATGCTTTGCACAAGTTCAGGAGGATGATATTGGTTGCACTTGCCTCATCCAACCTATTTTGGCATGAGGAACCTAAAAAATGGAAGGATTGCTTACATTCAGCAGAACTAAATAGTAGCAACCAAATTCAATCTTAATGTAAGGAAGAAAATTCCATTTGCTTTGACTTTATTGATGTTACGGCAGTACAGGAAATAAGTCTCTATCTCTTGTGCATTGCCACTTTAAGAAGACAAAGGAGTGATGCAGGGATTGCATAAAAGGGGAATTATTAACTGTTTTTTGATTTCTATCTATAAAGTAGAAAAGTAGAAATATCATTTATGAAATTGAATTTCCTTTCTTTATAGCTTTCCAATAATTTTATGCATCTCATGCAAGTTCTTGGCAGGATATTTGATCCTGGGAGGGAAAAGAAAAAAAAGTTAAAATAATTGGTAAAATAAAACCTTTTTTTAAAAATACCATGTAAAATTTTATGGTTTTTCTAGAGCCCTCTGGAAAATCTGGACAATGAATATCTTCTTTTTGCTGATGTCTCAGTTTGCAAGCTGAAATTTTCTTGCTATTTAAGTGTTCAACTTTTCAAAACACTAATCTCTGAATTACTTTTTCTCACTACAGAATACCTGTTTCTGTTATGAAAAGAAAAATATTCTTTGCCTCTTCCCAATAAAACCTTTTTCACTGTGACATTTTTCAATGCCGAAATCCTTTTGTGACGTCATTATTAATTAAGAGTTTTTAACTGGCTTTTCCCTTTCTTGCCTACCAACAAGAAAAATAACTTCAGAAGTTAATGTTTTCCATTATCTACACAGCCATGTTTACAAATTTTTACAGGCATTTTAAAAGCTGAGTATTCAGGAAAGTTAGGGAGGTGGTTTATTCTCCTATGGGCAAAATTTTAAGACAATTAAGTTTGTCAAGGGTTGATTTATCTCTCTGATAAGCAGTGGGTACTGCTTTAACTCAGATGCTCATAGGCATGAGCATAGGTATGAGCATCATAGGTATGAGGACTAACGGAAGTTATACACATCCATTTATGTTTAGTGTGGTAGAAATTTAGGCAAATTTCAGTGGATATTCTCACTTTTCCTGCAATGAAGTTTTAGGAGAATCTATTCTATTCTTTTGATACCTTTCTTAGTCTCTTTTTTTACCTCTCAATATTTTTAGCTTTTTGTTTCCTTTATGTTTTGCTGCGTTTATTATTCTCATCATCACTGCAAATGGAAATACAGCAGTTAAGATGCATCTTTTGAATGATGTTACTTTTCTAACACCTTAATGCACAAGGTATTATTTCAGTTGTCACACTTTTCTTCTAATTCATGTTTAAAATTACAAATATACTAAAGTTTTTAAACATGTAAACAAAAGTGTTGTGGAGTTTGAAATATTGCAGTTTCAACATCAGTGAATAGTGTTAACATAAGTAAATCTGATGTCCCTTAATTTAAAAATTTTACCTGTTTTTAAATTTCACAGTATCTAGATCTACAATAATGAAATTGGTTTATTCTCTGACAATTTACTGGATTGCACCAATTTCTTTTGTCTTCATCCTACAAAAAATGCATTATCCATAAGCACAAGGCATGTTTTGCAAGATCTAATTTATAAGATCAATTTCCTCTAGTATTTCTTTCTAATAATAATTATTCAAATCTTATAATATCCTGAGTTAGAAACCACCTACAAGGATCAAGTCCTACTCCTGACTTCACACGTGGCAACCCAAAAGTTCAATCATATGGGAGAGCTGTTCAAATATCTTTTGAACAGCAACAGACTTGGGACCATGACCAGTTCCCCATGGAAATTGTTCCAGTGTTTGACCATCTTCTCAGCGCTGATTTTTTCCTGCTGTGCAACCTGAACCTCCTTTGACATAATTTTAAACAAACACTGTGTCTTATCACCAGACACCAGAGGGAAGAGATCATCACCTCCCTGCCCTCTCTTCCTTGTAAGGAAGTTGTTGACAGCAATGAGATCACTCTTCAGTCTCTTCTTCTCTAAGTAGAACAAGCCCAGTCTTCTAAGCTGCTCTTCCTAAGTCATATCTTCTAGTTCTTTCACTGTCCTTTTTGTCCTTATCTGGACACATTATAATATTTTATGTATTTCTTATATTTTTAATCCAAATCCTGCATGCAACAAGTCAAGGGGAGGCAACCAGTGTTTAGTATTGTTGAACAATTACTTCTTTTGCCAATTGTTTGTGCTGTTCTTGTTGCACCACAGGATACAGATGACTCTTTTGGCCTCCAGGACACTGTGATGACTCATACTGAGCCTATGATCAACCAAAACCTCAGATCCATTTTCTACGCAGAAGGACTCCAGCCCCTTGCCTCACTGTACAGTCTACATGTACATCCAGGATTACACCATCCCAGAGGCAGAATCCACTATTTGCTCTTGTTTAATGTCAACACATACCTGTTTACTACTTATTTAATGAATATGTATATATGACATATTGTAACTTATATCTGAGTATACCTAGATGGTCACTTTTGAAGAAGTGAAGGAAGAAATGGATTTTCTTCCTCATCAATAAAAATGCAACAAAAATGGATTGAGGAAAGGATCTGGAATTCTTTACGAGTTAATCTGGAATTTTCCAATATTGATGTTCTCTGAAAGATATTTCTAAGGAAAGAATTATTTCCTGTATGCTAAAAATTATAAAATGCAATTCCAGTAAACTTTCTCTAAAACATATTATCATTCTTACTATTATTATTAATATTGTAATATATAATAATGTCAGTAATAATAATAATATTGAAGAAGTAGAAAGGGTATTTATTCTCAGGTGGTGTGTATAAGGAAAAAAAGATAGTTATATAAAAATTTACGAATCAATTATATTCTTGAAATTTTCATCCATTGCTCTACCTTTTTTTTTTGAGAACTCTATTCTTATTTTGAGTCAAGACTACAAAACATAGCAAATAAAATTCATAATGAAGTGCTTACCCAGCTGTACAATCCTTTTTTTTGTCACCTGCAATCTTAAGAGAACTGTTTTGAATCAAAAATAATGTTGCTTATACTTCAAATAATCTTTTTTGTGCATGTGTGTGTACTGTTCCTTTTTCCTCCCACATGTTCTACACCTACATGTCTTTTCCAGGCAGAATTAAACCATAGGTCTTTTTTAGAATTGAACTTGCAAACATGTAATTTGATGTGATGTCTTACACAACAAGAAAAAAGGCTATTAGTAATTCCTCCTATGAAGAGTGAAACAATATGAGGGAAATGAATTGCAGCAGTATGGAAGTGTTACTATAATTTAGAAGTGTGTGTTTCCAGTTTTAAGATCTTTGACTCCCCGCCCTTGTTGCACTATGTCAAAGCTTTTAAGGTCTTTCATAATTTCCCCATAGCTTTTGGTTTCATTACCCTGTCTGCATTTATTTGGTCACTTCCCCACTAATTACTGCAGTGAGCAAGTTCATTATATTTTTTCTGTAGTCTTGCCTCTGTTGCCTTTTTATTACCTTTTCCAGGAAAGTGGACAAAAGACCAAAAGGAAAAAGGCACAGGATTTTAGACTGTATGAAGTGTTAAATAATAACACTGTTTGCAGATGTGCTTTGAATTGTAGGAATAGCGTTAATAATGCATGATTTTATTTTGTTATTTTCTTTGGAGGTTCTTAGAAGATTGCGTCTACCTCACATCTTAAAATAGCTTTAAGTTCAACCTGTTTGCACAGAGCTAGCAATATATTAGGAAGACCTGCAGAATTGGAGAAAAAATAGCAGCTTCATATATGAATGACAGAATACTTCATTTACATAAATTGTATCAAGTTCTACATTCGACCACATCTATATTAATTTTAGAAATAAATTTTATTTTAAAAATTCATGTAATGTTCTCTTGACTAACAAAATGTATTATAGCACATTACAACTATATAGATATACTAAACTACTGAACTATTATGCCCACTCTGTTTTAAAAAATAATTTTAAAGCTTTTTTAAGCTACTGCTTCTCTAACTACCATTTTATTGTAAATATTTATATTATAGTGGCATCTCAAATGCACTATTCATTGTGTAAACAATTAAATATGCACTTCTTATTTAATAACATATTCTGTCATCATTACATGTGCAGACCAGATCAATGTCAGGATATAGTTTCACAGTACTATGGGGAATTATGTTACAGTATGCAAAGTGCTAATTTCCTAACATTGTAATTAAAGTTTCTGAGTGACAAACTTTGGAAATTAGATGCAAGTCTCCAGTGTTTAAGAATGTCTGAATCATTTGCCATCATGCCTGAGTACCTTTTCTCCTCAAACTATTCACTGAACTGACTCACAGGTAAGGGAGGGAGGGAAATTGCTTGTTTATATTTCTTAGCTTCTGCTTTGGTGACTTAGAAGTACTTACATCACATGTCTGAAAGGCAACAAATTTGCTGCCATGTCCTGTGAGTGCTGCTGAATTTGTAGATACATACTTTAAAGGGAGAATGAATTGGGGGAGACCTCTATGAGAACAGGAGTATTTTTTTAGTACTTTTCCCACCAACATTAAGAGTCCTACCTGCTACATTATTCCTAAGACTTTTAAGACTTTTGAAATTTTAAGGTTGAATCTGAAATGTCCAGAAAATTTACTTACTTGCTTCAAACAAGTTTTCATGTGTTTGGTGGAAAACTGGAGTCCAGATTTTCTTTTTATCCTGTTCCCTTATTTATTTATTTATTTATTTATTTGTTTGTTTGTCTGTTTCCAATTCAGTAATATATTATACCAGAGAGATTGTTTGAAAAAAGAATATTTATTCTTACCCAGCACTGAGTTTTTGAGCACAGGGCTTATTTTATCAAACTTACATGCCAATCAGCTAGGTCAGCTCTTTGACAGCTTGGACAATCAATGTGCTGCCTAGGAAAGGAAATGCTTTGTATTTTTGTTATTGTAGGAAGCAAATTATCTTACGCATCTCTGTGTTGGGGACATCAAAACAATCAATATCCTAGAATGAAAATACAGCACATAGTTTCTTCACTAGTATTACAATAAAGAATAATTATTGCTACTACAGACTTCCATGTACTTAGATGAGGTCAGAATCTCTAGCATTTGTTTACAGATGGCAAAATTTATATCTGACTTGTAATGATTTATAAAAGCTAGTGGAGGAAACTTCAGCTTTGGAATATCTGTGTTCTGATCTTGGCCAGGGGCCTGCTACTTACGAGGACATACTGCCTCTTCTGTAAAGCCCTAGCAAATCTGAAAGTTCTTTCTGTTTTATAGTGCCTTAGACTTCAGCATACAAAATACATGTCTCTGTAGAAAACTCCTTCAGGGAACTCAATTACAAAAAAAGAGCTGTGTTCGTTCTTCAGGAACCACTAACCCAAAATTCTTCAAGTTTTCACATCGATTTCTGTAAAGTGAAAACTTTTATCTTGTTTTCCCAAAGTTTTTTCTTCATTAGTCATTTTATGGTGGGAGCAAAGACTATCCTGATCAAAGAAAAGTATTATTTCTACTTGATTTGGAGAATTCTTCACTTTCTGAATACAGAACTTTTAAAAATTTCTATTAAGACCTAAAGAGGCTAGGGAAACTGGTTCTTTGCTGCTCAGTGGCTTTTTTGTGTTTGTTGTGAAAAGGAAAGAATTGAGAGTAGCAAATAAGATGCATATTTGCAAGGGATATTTCAATTCCTGTCCTAAAAATTAGTTATATTTGTTTGTCTCTTCCTAACATAGGTCACCTTATTCATTCACAGGTCCTTTTAAAAGAGATCAAAATAACTAAATGCCTAACCTGGGGCAGATGCCCCTATGGTTTATGGTAGAAAGAAATATTTGAATAAATTCCACCTAGGTCACTAATGTTTAATCTAGTGTCTCTCTCCTCCCTTTCTAATTTATCCCCGAACTCCAGCTACTTTCACTGCTTTGCCTGATTTCAACTTAGAATGGTTGTTTTAAATTGTATTTACTTTGAAGTTATCTACTGCTAAAAAAGGTTTTGAGTACTCAAGGCTTTTTCAAAGCTTTCACAAAGGTCTTGTGTAACCAAATTTTTTTCAAATTTCTACATCTTCTACTCTGAAAATATTTGCTGATGATACAAAAACATTGCCTCACTTGATAAAAGCCAAAATGCTATAGGAATGTAAAGAAACATGGATGGACATTCTAATTGAAGCTAAAAATCTATTTAGTCTAGTGCCTCGAGTACCCAAAAGAAAAAACAAGGCTAAAGAGAACAAACATTAAAACTTCTAATGTTCCTCTTCCTGAGGAATAAACCAGCTCATGTCCAATTTCCCATTTCTCCTTCCTCAGCTATTGGCAGAAATGAAGCCCAAATATTTTAAGAGTTAATTAAAATATTTACTTAACCACCATTTATTTCACCATGTCTTTTTGTTTGTTTCATTGGGTTTTGCTTGTTGTTTTGTTATTGTTGTTTTAGGTTTTTCTTTGTTTGTTTGTTTTGTCATAGCTGTGCAAAATATAGATTTGAGGCATCATAAAGTTTGGGTAATATGTAGATTGAATCATCAACAGCATTAAGACTTTCCTTGAAAATACAAGCTAAAAAACATTTATAACTTTTTTTTCCCTTTTAAAGCCCTAGAACAGCTTATTGAACCTTTCTTAATCTTTAAAATATCCTGGTAAGATTAACTCTGCTTCTTAGATGAGTAGCTCTGTCAAAATGCTTCACCTGCATAGAGTTATAGTGCCTAAGCACTTCTAACATTTATTTTAATTTATAGTAAGTGTTTCGTAAATTAAATTTCTTGGCATGCTTTTATCTATTGTGCTGTTTTAGTCTTTCACATACTTCAGTACCAATTTAGCAAGACTTTCATTGTGCAAATTAGTTCTGTATTGCCTAAGAGAAAACTCAAATATTTTCTCATAACACTAAGTTATATGACATTGGAAGTTTTAGTTATAGCTCTTTGTTATGTTTCACATGGTGGAATTACACTGAGGTGAAAAGATATGTTAAGCTACAAAACAGCAATGCTTTTAATTTAAGAGGCTTTCCTGTTTCATTACTTTTTTACTCTTCAATGGAGCTACAGAAGATTGGAAATGAAGCTGTAGGAACTGAGTGTTAACTTTATGCATGGTATATTTAGAGTCTTACCATATTTTCATAAAGACCATCTGTAGGGAAAAAAAACAACCAACAAACCAGAACCATACAATCTGCCCAATAAAAGACCTATATTCCACACTAAAGAGTGGTTTTCACAAAAAGAATTTTATTTTGCACTACACATTCTTATTTGGACCCTTTGGAGGTATATGAATGTGTTTTGTATTTTACCATTCACTTTTTGCCATCCTATCACCTGAAATGCCCAGCCAGATGATGTGAAGTAGGTTTAGTGCTACATTCATTTTCAAATATGTTACAGGGAAAATAGATATTTTTATACTGGATCAAGCACTTGATACTTCTAATGTGTAGCATAAACTGCTAAATTATTTGAAATTTTTGATAAAAAAACTAATAAATGTTTATTTTCTGTTGGTTTTTTTTTTTTTTGAAAAGAATATGTAATTATCATTAATTTGAAGAGTGAAATGAGAACAATTTATCTTGGGTGATGTATTAAAAAAAAAAAGAAGAAGAATTTTTTTCCTTTTCTTCAGGTAGATATCTTAAATACAGTACTTCAACACCTACTATATTTATACATCACTTATGCAGAAATAAAAAGCATAGATAATTTGGGTCAAATGTGCTAAATGCATATGTTAGGTTTTGCTTTTAAAAATTATGAATAAAAATTGTGGACACATTGAGCCATAAAGTTTTAATTTATTGTATACAAAATACACAGTCTAAAATTTATTAACAAAAAAATTTTGCTTAATTTTCTTCATATTTTTACATATCTGTGACTGCTTTCAAATTTTCTGATTATAGGTAATCTTTTCAAATCATCACGTATAAGAATTTACTTCTCCAAGAAGACTAAA